>NC_139031.1:16003458-16201970 GCF_964662115.1 Mustela nivalis
AAAATGCAGATTCTGAGGTTGATGGCTTTGGGAGGGCCCTGAGTATCTGCATTTCAATCAAGCTGCTGGTGATGCCAATGATGCTGCAACTGGAACCCCATTTTTGAGTGACAACTATGTTTCCAGCAACATCCTTTGAGATGTGGCGGGGCATTTCCCACTTCCCCATGTTGGTATTGATGATCATCCCTCCAGAAGTTTTCTTGTGTGTGATCATCATCACCATGTTGTGTCTCAGAAAATTAAGGCTCAAAGAGGCCAGGGAATCATAGAGAAAGACACAGGGGGCTCCGTTATGGTTTAGTGCTTTTTTTTTTTTTTTTTTTGAAAGTGACCATGTCCCTCTTCTGTCTTCTCTCTCTCTCTTTACAAATTCATTGCTTTTATTCTGAAGGATTATAATTCTATCTGATCGTGCAAGCTACTCCTGGGAAAATCCTGCATTTTGATATGAATCACTACTCACCAGTCAATTCCCTGTCTTTCCCAGACCCAAGTAGCTACCACTTAAGGGGCGACAGCAGGGACCAACTTCAGAAGCAGCTAGGAGGCCACCAGCCTGGCACCACTGCGACTTTTAACATTTTCCTTTCTTCCTATTTTCATACCTCTTGGCACCCAGGGTGTAAAAGAATGGATATAAAGGAATTAATGAGTGGGTAGGTAAGTAAATGAGCTTTCCATGTTCGATCTAAAGGTTGAATAACGTTGTTTTCCTCTACGAAAACCAGGGGATGGATGGATTGGCTGGAGAGGCAGGTGGGCAGGCAGACAGAGAAACAGAAATATCACACAAACATATATGTGCATCTCTAGATACACACATGAAAATACATTTGCCTTTCAGGATCATTTACATATTCAAATTTCAGTGCACGTGTAATGTACATAAAAATAGATAGGTGTGTATCATACAAAATAAGCATAAAGAAGCCTTTTTATCCCTCATGCAGGTCCTTGAATGCACTCATCAGAAGCACTTTAGAATGATGCCAAAAATCCCATGATTCAAAAAATAGAGAAACTCCTGAGCTGGACTGTATCCTGCCCACTTAGAATAATTTAACGTAGGTTTCCAAGTGATACCGTCACCCACCGGGCTCACTTCACTGAACCTATTTGCATATTCATCTGAATGCAAAGCCCAAGATTAAAGTGAATTACTGTTTAGCTTTCTTCCCCTGACTTCTCTGCGGGACCCAACTCAAAGACATGCATGCGAAGCCCCTGGGGAAGCATTTACCAAATGGGTTTACAAATTTGTTTATGCATAGAAGCCTCGTCCCCCAAACAAAAAAAGTCACCATGATCATGCCACTAATTCAACTCTTCCCATTAATCGGCCTCTTCCAACCATCTCACTCTCTCCTTTGTTCTGTACTGCTTTAATCTTAAACTGGATCATTATCCTATTTAACATTTTATAAGTCATTTCCCACGCAGAGCGAGATATCCAATATTCATTAAGTACCTCTTCTCTGCTTAGCTCTGTGTCAGGCGCTGGATAGACAGAGATAAGTTTCCACGATGTGCTTTATTATTGTAAGAATAAAACATTGCACACATTACAATTTCAAATAATATGGAAGAATATTAAGATGACTCCATTCGGCCTGTATCTCTTCTGCTTTAACCACTTTTAATTATTTCTTCTGTTTTCTCCCAGAAAGTGTATGTTTCTCTGCGTGTGGCTGAGCATATGCGGCACATGCTTTAGCTATATACACAGCTTTCTATATTTTCCGAGTAAATTTAATCCTTCCAAAACGAAACACACAACTTCTCCTCTCTGGGTGTTATCCTCAAAATAGCACATGACATTGATTCTTGAGTATACTGAGTGTCTGGTAATGGACTTGGTAACATGCCAGCCTATGATATTCTATTCCCATTAATCCGTTCTAGTTAGGAGAGTTAGTTCTGCGTAAGACCTTTCCCCTCAACACCTACTACGTTGCACTACATTTGGTCAAGTTCCAATAAAAACATATTGAATCAACTTATTTCTGAAACATGAGTCCCCCTCTTGAAAAGGATCATTCTGTAATCTATTTTATACTTCTGTGTTGTGCTGGGTTTGTTTAAAGTTGAGGCAATTGTTCTGGTCACTTGCAACAATGTGGATGGAACTAGAGGATATTAGGCTAAGCGAAGGAGGTCAGTAAGAGAAAGACAAAATATCAAGTGATTCTTGACAAAATATCAAGAGAAAGACAAAATATCAAGTGATGTGGAATTTAAGAAACAAAACAGAGGAACATAGGGGAAGGGAAGGAAAAATAAGATGAAATCAGAGAGGGAGACAAACCATAAAAGACTCTCAACTCTAGGAAACAAACTGAAGGTTGTTGGAGGTACGGGGATGACGTAGCTGGGTAATGGGCATCAGGGAGGTCGTGTGATTTAACGAGCACTGGGTATTACATGCAACTGATGAATCACTAAATTCTACTCCTGAAACTAATAATATATTGTATGATAATTAAATTGAATTTAAATTTAAAAAATAAATAAATAAAGGAAGGAAGGGAAACTGATAGAACTAGAACCAGCCTAACTGCTGATTTTAACATAGGACCAGAAATGTGAGTAATGTTTCTAAAATTCCATTTGTACCTCATCCGGTCCTTGATTCATTTACTTGAAAATAGCTGCAGGAATAGGCTCCATCCCCAAAGAGCCATGGTCCTGGGAGGAATGCTTGCTTTAAGAAGGACAAACAGAGGGGGATACCTGGGTGGCTCAGTTGTAAAGCATCTGCCTTCAGCTCAGGTCATGATCTCAGGGTCCTGGAATCGAGTCCCGCATCGGGCTGTTGCTCAGTGGGGAGCCTGTCTCTCTCACTGCCCTCTCCCCTGCTTATGTGCATTCGTTCTCTTTCTTTCTCTCTCAAATAAATAAAATCTAAAAAAACCAAACCAAAACAAAAAAAGGACAAACAGAGGGAGGGCGGGCCAGAGCTTGGAAAGGTTCAGGAGGCTGGGCTGGGCTGGGTCAGGAAGTAGCCACACTTACAAATATGGAAAGCAATGGTGTGTGTGCAAAATCCAAATGGGAGTAAAACCCAGAGGCAGCCATTTGGGAACAAAGAGCAACCTAGCTGGTCAGCTAAGTGTATCTAGGAGAGAGGGAGGCTGCTTGAGTGGAATCCAGATGTTAAGAAAAAATGAGGTTGTTTGGAAGTTAGTTCAGCTGCCTTAAAGGATGTGTATCTCTTTTCTATGACATGAAACATTGTGGTTGCTGATATTAAAAGTACTGCCTCCTTACATGATCCTATAGTAGATGAAAACGAGTTTTAAAATAATAACACTAATGTCATCACGGACAACCAGAAGACTGAATAAACCTGAAATTGTGTTAGTAACTTTACACCAAATACATGTCCCCAAGAGACTGTTTCTAAAGCCACATGAGATAATTCAAGCTCTCTGGTATTAGTACCACTGACCTGCTATGTAATAAAGTTCATTCATTTCGGTCTTTTAATTTGTAGGAGTTACTCAATTGTATGTTTTCAATTTGATTTAATTTTGCAAATGTAAATTATTTCTAAGTTTCAAAGGTCAACATTATTTAACAAGATATTTTCAGGAAGATTTTGCTTTTATATCAGTTCCTCTTTTGACTCCAATATTTTATTATATACATGCACAGATGCATACACAAATGGTTATGTATTAAATTTACTCTTTTGAACCTTGTTTTTCTCACTTAAGAATACATCCTGGAGATCATTCCCTATCAGCTGATGGAGAGGGTCTCATTCTTCTTTTATGGCCGCATAATATTCCATTGTGTGACTGGACTCTTTGATAATCAGCCAGAACCCTATTAATTTATATCTACAATGTCTCTAAGCTCTTCGATTAAATCATTATTTTTAGCAGGTAAATTACATGGATGAAACATAGGCAATTTAGCTAATACTGTGTTTTCAAACATTTATTTCCAGTATTTTGCCATTACCACAAAAAAAAAAAAAAAAAAAAAAAGCTCTGGCAATAATCTGTTAGCACAATCTATAAACAAGTCCATAGTTATTTTCTTAGAACAAACTTCTAGAAGTGGAATTTCTGGGTTAAAATCTTTATACTTATTTAATGTTTTACCTCTATTGATTTGGGTCCTATTGATAACCTATCACATATTATGCTAAACTGGGTAATAATTCCTGATTTTATCATGCAGCAACATCATTCTGCCATCCTAAATATAGGTATTTTTTTTTCCAAATCTAAGATTTCTACACATCAAAAAGTCAATTTGAAAACAGAAGTAAAAACTACTCCAACATAAAAATAGGGACCACTATGGAAAAAATAACATTGGATTTTATACCAATAACATGGAGCTTAGTTTGGTTTGTCAAACTGACTGACTAAATAAAAGCTTTGATTGAAAATATCATACAAATAAATTTTATCCACATAGATCACTTCTATTTGAGTAGATGTTGGAGTACAATTCAAATATTTACTTTGGGTTTTAAGGATAGGTCTTTTTCTATTTTATACATGGCCTATTGCACATGGTACAAAGGTAGAAAACCTTGAAAGTATTGCTAAGTTCCTTAGAAACCTAAAGTTTGATGTTGCTGAAAAAAGAAATGTGTTCTCTACTATTTTCATTAAAAATCTCCAATAGGGATAAAGTTAGCTGACTCTGAGTCAAGAATAAATTGAAGAAGATAAGAGAGCTGGGATTGCCTTCCTTCTGCTAAACAATCATAAAGACCTTGAATAACTTCCCTCAGAGAGATATCCCCCAAAAAACCTCTACAACATAGAGGAATTAACTCTGGAGGATTCCATGGAAGGCCATTTGTACAGAAAGATCTAGAGAAAATGGAGATGACTTGTCAGTGCTTTGATTCTGACCAGGGAAGCAAAAAATGAACCTAATACATACTAGGAACTGCATCTGAAGTGATACATTTTGAACGTATTAGCCAGTGCCAATGAGGAGAGCAGGGATAAAGATTAAAAAAACAAAACAAAGAAAAAAAAACCCTACTATTTACCACAGAGAGATTTGATAGAACAGAGATTCTTGGCCAACAGAAACTACTGTTACTTGGGATTCCAGAAAACCACCTATGGAGCCATCATACAGAATATGAAGGCAAGGAAACGATGGTATTAGGGATCCCACTGGGCTTTACAGCATGTCATAATTAATAAGAGATGGTAGGGGACAGAAAACAGACACCCCAAGAAAATGGGCTGTGGAGAGCTCCACTGAATGGAGACCTCCTCCCCCTGGTAGGTGGAGCTCTAGAGATAAAGATTCTATGTCATAATGAGTACATTCAGTTATCTTACAGGACCAAGCACATAAGGTCAATGACTTGGAAGCCAAACCAGAGGACAGGGAGTGATGGGTAAGACGAGGCCCAAAGGAGCACTCTCCCACCTAAAGACAACGATGGATACTCTGTCTCAGCTAATGGTTGCCACTAAGGAATTGGCACTAGAATCATATTATCTGATTTTTCAAGAAAAGTTGGAAAATTTTTGTGTGAAATCAAACTCTTCTGTTAGCAACATTTTTTTTTAATTTTTTAATTTTTTAAATTTTTAAAAATTCTCTGTAGGCCAATCAAAACATGTCCACAGACCCCCGGTTTGTTATCTTTAAAATATGTCATCAGGCTCCTGGGCCTGAGGAAGCTGTTCACTCCTACTGGATCTTACCATCCCCTTCTCCCAAGAGGAATGAGAGATGCGAGAAAACAGTGACCATCTCAAGGGAAAGCAATTTATTTTTTAGGGGTAAGACATAGTCCTCATTTACCTTGAATTTCACAAGTTCTACCACCACCTAAGTTAGTGATGTTAGCTCGAAATACACTTTGAGTTTCTTTTACTTTTTAAAAAATGTAAAGCTAAAATAGGACTATAATTTGCCAAATTCCAAACTGGTTCATAATGGTGCAATTCAAGCTTTTTGCATCATGTTAATGAAAATGGCATACTGACTGGGCATTTCACGCATTCAAAGATGCTGATGCAGCCCTCTAAAAATAAGTGAAGAGGAAAGACCCAAGCACTGCCCTGCCCCCAATAATCAGTTGATTAATCTTCCCACTGAGATGACCAGATATTTTGGTGCCGCATAGATAGAGACAAGACACCACTTGCAAGGTCAGTCCAGTAATTTTCGAGAGCACAGATTGGAGTTGATATTTTATAGTTCCCAGTGTAGTATTAAATGTATTTCGATCTCCTTTCAGAAGCCATAGCTACTTTTAATGTGAAAAAACCTTTTCTTCTCTATGGAAAATCACCTGCCTCTTACCACAATATTTCTACAAATGCGATTTTTTTCTTTTCTCTCTTTCTCTCTCTCTCTCTTTCTCTTTCCTTCTTTCTTTCTTTCTTTCTTTCTTTCTTTCTTTCTTTCTTTCTTTCTTTCTTTCTTTCTTTCTTTCTTTCTTTCTTTCTTTCTTTCTTTCTTTCTTTCAACAATGAGGAAATTTCTAGCTGGAAAACACATTGGAAGTCAGCCTGGTCAAATCTCTAAATTCGGTCAGGAAATTCATGCTATAGAACCCCCAACAAATGAGCAGTTGGTTTCTGCTGAAACAACTGGTGAATTCTAACCAGTCTCTAAGAATTGCGGCTAGGATGGGGAATGGTAAACATGTGACTTGGAATCCTTCCTTCCACCTTCCCCCATCTCAGATCTGTGCATAATACAAGGAAAGATCCTTGCGTTAAATCTCACCTACCGTGCTCTGCTCTCTCCTTAGTAAGCCTCAGCACCAACAAACACCCAACAGGCTGGCATCCCAAGCACCATTCGTGACTCACAAGTATCTGATTATTTAAAGCAGTGAAATATCACATTTGGCAGCTCTCCTGAGAGGCAGCTGCTGTGTTTAGCAAGTGTGTGAGCAGTTGGTGGGTCCTGCCCACTGGCAGGCCAAGTCAAAAATAGTTTGTGCCCACGTCAACAGTCAAAACCGCATGGTTTAACTGAAATCCCAGAACTTGTGGGGCTAACTTGGCCAAAATGAGGAGTAGAAAGCTGTATGAAATTCAGGCCCATAACCTTCCTAGTTTGTTTGCCTTTCTGTCTTCTGAAGAACAAATCAGTGGTGTGATAGAAGTGGCCTGAATTGCTTGAATCTGGGATGAAGATACAATCCTATCATAAATCAGATGAATTCATTATGGACAAAGAATTTCAACAACTAAATAATAAATTATTTCAGTATTTTTTATAGAAAAATAGATTTGCTGTGGAAATTAGGTGTGTTTTTAAAATACTTGATTCAATGTGGTGTAAAGGTACCATGGCTTTTAGAGCTCTTCAAGTAATGTTCTGGAAGCTGGTTATCCTAACCTTCTCTGCATGTGTCCATCACACAGCTCTTAATCCTTGGTTGGTTACATATTATTTAAATATCTCCCAATTAATGTCTTATCTTTTCACTTCTTCGCTAGTAAGTTCACATCAAAAAAAGAGTGCTTAATTTGATGCAGTGTGATTAAAATTTTCTTATACATTTTGTTTCTTATATTTTGTTTAAGAAATATTTGGATCATAACGTTTAAAAAAAACACCTTTTTCCTAAAAGGTTTATAATTTTTTTTTGCCTTTGAGATATAAACCAAAATCATTTTATGTGTACGGTGTGAGGTAAGAAACTAATTTCATTTTTTCCCAACATGATAAATTGTTAGCATTTATTTTCTACTAATCTAGAGTGCTACTTCTATTGAAAACCAAAATGTCACAAATGTAGGTTCTGTTTCTAGGATCTTGATATCTTGATCCTTACTCATGAGTCAGGCTGTGTACCAAGCACAAACACTGCAGCAATGAACACAGCAAATACAGAGTAAGTTGACACTCTATTGAGCAAATTTCCACACCAGATTGTTCTTAGGAAAGTTTTGGCCATTGAACTTCCCTTAAACATCTGGAATCAGCATGTCAAGTTTCTCAAAATTTCCTATTGGTATTTTTATTAAAATTGCATTGAATCTCTAACTTAACTTACAGAGAACCAGGTATCTTGTGATGTTAAATTTTCTGATTCATTCATTGGATTCATTTGTTTATTCATTTAATTCTTCCTTAACATCTTTCAGAAAGTTTTCTAATTTTTGCTAAAAATGTCTTATGTAGTATTTGTTAATTTAATCCTATGCACCCTTATACTTTTGTGTATTACATCTTTGTTTGTAGATAGCATACAAAAATTCAGTTAACTTTTGTATGTCGTATAGCCAAATGCGTTGTTTTTTTTTTTTTTAAATATTTTATTTATTTATTTGACAGACAGAGATCACAAGTAGGCAGAGAGGCAGGCAGAGAGAGAGAGAGGGAAGCAGGCTCCCTGCTGAGCAGAGAGCCCGATGCGGGACTCGATCCCAGGACCCTGAGATCATGACCTGAGCCGAAGGCAGCGGCTTAACCCACTGAGCCACCCAGGCGCCCACCAAATGCATTGTTAATATCTCTTATTAATTCTAACAAGTCTGAAGACATTTTGGATATTTCTATCTGGACAACTATTTTCTGCAAATAATAGCAATTTTTTCTTCATATCTTTCATAATTTTTCTTTTGTGCTATTCTGGCTATCCTTAATACACTAAAACCAAGAAAATAACATTGACTAGAGACAGTTTTATTGTTTATTCTTGTCTTCTCCTTAATTTTATAGATAATGCTTCTCTTTTTTTACTAATAATAATGTTTTAAAACACATTTTAATATATAACTTTTTTCAGGTTAAGAAAGTTTTCTTCTGGGACACCTGGGTGGCTCAGTGGGTTAAGCCTCTGCCTTTGGCTCAGGTCATGATCTCAGGGTCCTTGGATTGAGCACTGCATCAGGCTCTCTGCTCAGCAAGGAGTTTGCTTCCCTCTCTCTCTGCCTACTTGTGACCTCTGCCTATCAAATAAATAAATAAATAAAAATTTGAAAAAAAGAAAGGTTTCTTCTATTCCTACTTTGAAAAATATTTATAATAAATGAGTGTTGAATTTTATCAATTTTTTCCATCGCTTGGGAAAATCATGTTTGGTTTCTCTTTTGATCTGTTGATGTAGTGAACTTAATTTCTAGAATGTATTAAAAAAATAAAATATTCTTGTATTTCTGGGGAAATAACACTATTTATTAAGGATATGTGATCTTGCTATGCATAGCTGGATTTAGCATTCCAATGTTTTGCTCTGGATTTACATACATCCATGTTCCCAAGTAAGATGGCCTATTATTTTCTCTTCTCATGGTGCTCTTGTATGGTTTTAGAAACAAGATTACATTAACTTCCTAAAATGTGTTGAGAGAATATTCTTTTATTTTTCTATTACCTGGCAGGTGTCAAATATTAGAACTACGTCTTGAAAGTTTGGTAGAATTCTTTTGGGACACACCCTGCAGCTAGTATTTTTTTCTTTGTGGGAAAATTAAGATTACTCAGTTGATTTAATGGTTACAGAAATTTTCATGCTTTCAGGGCTCTTCTAGAGCCAGTTTAGGTAAAAATATATGTTTCTAAGAATTTGTATGTTTCATTTACGTTTTTAAATCTATTGACATAAGCCAAAGTTTGGTATTTTCTTATTATTTTTTGATACAGATACTTCCTGTATCTGTAATTATAACACTTTTCTATACTTAATCTTAGATATTTTTATCTTCTTTAATTTTGATTGATCTCATCAGATACCTATTCTATTAATCTTTTCAAAAAACTACTTTTGGTTTTGTCAATCTCACTTCTTTATCTTTGATTTTTTTTATTAATTTATGTTTCTAACATAATTATAGACTTTTTTGTATATTCTGAGTATACTGTGCTGCTTTTCTACCCTCTTCTTAAGATGACTAATTAGCCCATTAATTTTAATTTCTTTTACAGTAGTAAAAAAGCCAAACTAAGATTTGCAACTAGTAACAATTATAGATATTTTCATATTATATTTCTATAGTTTCATAATCTCAAAACATCATGTACATTTAAAAGTACTTTAAAATTATAGTTATTAGAGTGACCACTAGATACTATTATTCAATAAATGAACAAGGAAGCACATATATTACTAAATCCCAAATTAAAACAATTACTTGATAATTCTATTTTAGGTAATTGGTTTTCTTCATACTTTTATGTATTTTATTTTATGCACTAGGGATCAATAGTATGTGAAGAAAACTATGGATTTCACCAGATTTCCAAGGAGAAAAAAATAAAGTTTAAAAAAGTTTTTTAAAAAAGCACTCTTTGGTAGAGCTTAATGCAGGATTCTCAGGTTTGGCTTCCTCACCTTACCAGGGGCTGACTTCTGGATCCCAATGCTTTATAGATGTTTTCCTTCATGTAACCATACCTTACCATTCCCTCCTTGCTTTCCTTTTTACAACTAACTTCCCTTTTCCGTTCACCGGATTTTATTTTTGTTAGTTGACTTTTGCTCTTAGATTTTTTTTCTAACTTCATGGCAAACCTAATAATGAATTAAATATTGTGTTTTGGGCAATATATCAAAGATCTCATTGTATTTTGGCAGAAGATTATGTAGCCTGGTTTCCTACTAGAAATAAGAGTCTTGTCCAAGATTTCCTAACTCTTACTTAAGCTAAGCTGGGAGAAACATTTACCATCTCTCATGAAAAATTCTGACCTCCATGTTTTTGTTCAAGAGGACTGTATGAAGAACAGCTATCCCCAGTGAGACCTCATACCTCTGACACATAGAGCCCTGAAGCATTTTCTTAATTGCAAAATTCAACATGTTTATATGGCAGACTAGTCCTCAGGGTTTAAACATCCACTGCTGCCACCTGTTTTGAAAGGGACATGCACTGTTCTCTCTGGTGAGATGGAGTGTGCGGGAGCATCACAGACAATTCTGGAGGGCTCGACCCTCCATCAGGCAGGGCTCAGTAGCCATCAACTTTCCCTGCCCCATCAGCCCTCACAGCCAAAGCTTCAGAGTACTCCTCGGCTGACACTGCCATCTCAACCCCAGTTTCCCTTAGAATTTATCCAATGACCTGGAATCGATTCTCTCTTTTTTCTTAAACCCTACAGAATTCATTGATTGATTACTCTTACCGTAGCTTTTAAGATTCTGAATCTCAGTATCTTTTTGTTTAAATTCCTACCTAAAACGTATAAAAGAAAGAAAGCAAACTACTGGTAGAAGAATAAGTCTCTCTTAAACTATAGAAACTCATCTAGATAGATAGATAGATAGGCGATACACAGACAAGCATATATACATAGACACACGCACAATGTATTATACATACATATGTGAAGGACACCACTTCTTTCATTGATTTGTATCAAGGCTGTTCTCTGACGACTACTGAGGTTAATGAGGATGGTGATACTTGAGCCGCTATTTTCCTTGGCTTCTAAGTAATTCTGCATCGGCTGCTCTAACTTGCATTTCAGCACTCACTAAACCTTCATCGGCATTCGTTGCTATGTTCTCTTTAGGCTGTTCAAATCACACTAGCAAAACATTTTTCTTGTTTTAACTTATATTTCTGTGCCTGGTGATGGGGAGTATTTTATCTTGTTCTTGCTTAAATTATCCTAATATAAACTCATTCTTCTTCCAAGATATGCCTTACTTTACAAACGTAGGCCAGATTGTGGCCACGGTAATAATTAATTACCTGTTTTCCTGTAGTCTTTTTGGATGAACTCTAGGGAGTGATTATTTTCCAAGGTGATCAGATCTAATTCCTCTTGCCTTTCTGCTCAAATTCTTTTATTGCTCCTAACTCACTTGTTTTAATTATCTAGGGATTGAACGAAATTAACTGAATAATTTCAAGTACCTAAATAATGGCATCAGTTCTTTCTGGGGTTGACTGCAGCCTTAGGATATTTTTGTAAGACTTCAAAACAGTCATTTGATTTGGTTGTAACTTCAAACATTTATAGATATTTGTCGGAGGAAGGTCCTTGAGGAGAGTCAAATCCAGCCCTGCTATTTTGTAAATCTGGCAACTCATGTCCAGAAATGTAGACTGATTTATGAATATTACAGAGGAAGTTACTGGTAAATCTTGGTTTACAACCCAGATGTCCCAGTGCTTTTTCTACTTATTTATAACCATTATGTCACCATACACATATTTCCGAATTGGAAAAAGAAATTACGACAATACATTTCATATATTCAGATAGACATTGGTATGTCGACTCCAGGAAATGTCAGTTTTTCTCTGATCAAGGATATCAATCTTTGGGATGGGAGGAATCTGTTTATCCCACACTCAACTTGGGTTTTTGCTTGATACTTTTGAACTATTAAAATGAAAACAAGGAGGCTATCACTGGCTTGGGAAAATTGTCAGATAGGCAGCTATAGATTGGGTCTGATTTAATGATGTTTCTAGTATCTTTTTAAAAGAAAGACATTTCAGGGCCAGTTCAAGAAAAAAATAGCTTGACTGGAGTTAGTGACTTAATGAGTGACTTTTTTCTGCACAGAATCACTCTGAACATGAAATTTAGCTTCTAAAACACTTGCCCCCAAAACCCAACCCACACAAAGAATTTAGGAGTATAGTAGATTTTTAAAAAAAAAAAAAAACTGGATTCTGTTGCAGCTTCAAATTTCTGCATAGGAGGAGATTATGAATAGCAATCATGTTAGAAGAAGAGGTGGGTAGGAAACACGTTTTGAAGATGTTTTTGTGCACAAACTCACTATTTTGGCTGAGATTGTGTGGGCTTTTGTTTCCTTTTGTTTTTGTTGTTTGTTGTTGCTGACCAAGAAGGCATTTGAATCTAAGAAATTTCTTTATTCTAAAGAAACTTCTGGTCAGCCTGCTGGACCTTTCCTGCTACAGATCCAATATACACCACGTTATGCCTTATTTCTCTTCCATCTTTCTCTTCTCTCTGCGCCCTCACCTCTCTTCTCACTGCATGAAGAACAAAAAATCTTTTCCACTAGCATATTTGCCCTTCTCTCCGACGCCTTGGCACCAAAATGCCTTCTGCGAACACTTAAATAAAATTCCAGCCAAAGACAGCTCCCTCTATAAGAGCAATTCTACAGCCAGTTATTTAGGCGATAACATCTTTCGACCATATTATACAATAAGCAAAGAGTCAGCTACGAGGGCTTAATGGAGATGTAGAGTTTACCATTGTACTTTACAACCACTAACCTCTGAACACCTCTAAACTACAGCACTTAACAACCTTCAAGCTCTGCTTATCTTTCTCTACCTGCCTAAATTCATTCCCCTCCGGATCAAGTACTTCTCCATGAATAAAGTGAACATTCTCTTGCTAGTTGTACCTGATTCTCACCTTGTTCTTAGGCAAACTTTTTCTTAGGCAGTTTTATTCAGCCCTCCTCTGCACTGAAGAGACCTTTTATTTCCAGTTTCCCATTTGGTCCCAAATGGCTTTCACCACTTACCTAGTTCTCCTATATAAAGCAATAATTAATAACCTGCAACTTCTACAGAATTATGAAAACATATTCTTCTCTTCCTTTATTCATAGTTTGCAATTCAACCCAAACACCCAAATACCTATTACTGTTCTGTTCTAGAGCTTTAGAGTGAAAATGGTGGCCTCCCATTCCCATTCTTCCATTAGCATATACTAGCAATAATTTTAAACTCTTACATTGAAAACACTCCTATGAAACTTTTTTCACTAAAAAGATGCCAAAATAATGACAATAGAGTATTTTCTTAAAAAATGTCCATATCTTTGTAATGATTTTAGAGATTCAAGATTAATAGATTTAATTATCCTATCAGATCCTCTTCTTTATCTACTTATCTATCTATTTGTTTGTTTATTTCACAGCGACATAGAGAGAGCATGCACAAGCAGGAAAGGGGCGGGGGTGGGGGGAGAAATTCAAGCAGACTCTGTACCATGCTCAGAGACTGTCGGAGGGTGGAGGCGTTCTTGATCCCATGACCCTGAGATCATGACCTAATCTGAAATCATGAGTTGGATGCTTAACCAACTGAATCACCCAGGTGCCCCCAGATCCTTATTTTTAAAAATAAATATTTAATATTCATTCTATGCTCTCAGATTACAATTTTATTCCCTCTGTTTTTCAGTCTCTGATAGAAGTCTCCGTTCAGTTCTTACATAAAACCATGTTGTAACAAGGGAATTTAATGTCACCAGGAGAATGGCTTCTGCTGAGCTCAGTTGCATAGTGGGGTAGACAAAGCCACATCTGTAAGAGCTCTTACAAGGGCTCCTGCTTCAGCATTCCCAAGTAAATTGCTTCAGGACTCTTCAGATCCATGACATACTTTGATTGTCACCCTCAGTCATGAAAATAATTTTCAACAGTTGATGTCTTAAAGTAAACACTGATCTCACAAAATATTCTCTGTAGTTCCTATTTCTTATCTCTGCCCTTTAATATAACCATTTGGCTAGCCAAAGAAATAATTTAGTTCACATGGAGGGGGAAGGCAGGCAGCCAGGAGAGAGGATGGACAACAGATCAGAAGTGCATAGACTTAATTCTGCAAGCATCAGGACAGGAGGCAACATTATGCTTAATAAATGGGCATTTTCTAGAAAATACCACTTGGTTTTTGATAAGGCTGCAGCTACCAGCCCGTTGAGGCAGGCATGACATTGATAGACAGTGATCCCTAAGGTATGGTTGGGTGCAAAATAAACTCACATAGGGTGATGAGCAGTAAGGAGGGCACGTGATGCGATGACCATGGGGTGTTATATGCAACTGATTATTGAACACTACCTCTGAAATTAATGATGTACTATATGTTGACTAATTGAATTTAAATTTAAAAAGAGAAAAGATTACTTCACCATATTGTTGAGGGTCCTTCTCTGGGCTCTCTACTCTGCAAATGACACTACAAAGCACTGATACCCAAGATCTATAAGGAACTCAAGCTTAACACTCAAAACACAGATAATCATGTCAAAAAATGGGCAGAAGACATGAAAAGACACTTCTCCAAAGAAGACATACAAATGGCTAACAGACACATGAAAAAAATGTTCATCATCATTAGCCATCAGGGAGATTCAAATCAAAACCACATTGAGATACTACCTTACACCAGTTAGAATGGCAAAAATTAACAGGAGAGGAAACAACAAGTGTTGGAGAGGATGTGGAGAAACAGGAACCCTCTTACACTCTTGGTGGGAATGTAACTTGATACAGCCACTTTGGAAAACAGTGTGGAGATTCCTCCAAAAAATTAAAAATAGAGCTACCCTATGACTCTGCAATTGTGCTACTAGGTAGTGAAGTAGTGAAAAGTAGTGAAGTAGTGAAAAGAAAGGCCATATGTACCCCAGTATCCATGGCAGCAATGTCCACAATAGCCAAACTGTGGAAAAAGCCAAGATGCCCTTCAACGGATGAATGGATAAAGAAGATATGGTCCATATATATGATGAAATATTATGCAACCATCAGAAAGGATACCCAACTTTTGTATCAGTATGGACGGGACTGGAGGAGATTATGCTGAGTGAAATAAGTCAAGCAGAGAAGTCAATTAT
Source organism: Mustela nivalis (assembly GCF_964662115.1). Taxonomy (NCBI): domain Eukaryota; kingdom Metazoa; phylum Chordata; class Mammalia; order Carnivora; family Mustelidae; genus Mustela; species Mustela nivalis. Next base: position 16,018,984 of record NC_139031.1, read on the forward strand.
CATATGGTTTCACTTACTTGTGGAGCATAAGGAATAACAGGGAGGACATTAGGAGAGGGAAAGGAAAAGTGAATTGGGGTAAACTGGAGGGGGAGATGAACCATGAGAGACTGTGGACTCAGAAACAAACTGAGGGTTTTTTGGAGGGGAATGGGTGACCCTGATGGTGGGTATTAAGGAGGGCATGCATTGCACTGGCTATGGTATACCAACAATGAATCTTGGAACACTGAAAAACTAAAATTAAATTTAAAAAAAAGAAAAAGAAAAAGAAAAGAAAGAAACTCACATATCTGCCACATCATGAGGTTCTCTAGGTAAATTTTTCATTCTTCTCTAGACCTCAAATTATTGAAAATAATATTGGCCCTCTCCTGGTAAAGAAAAGATGTGATTTTTTACTAAGAAAATACTGGGAAACACTTTCTTGGCCACTTAATTATTTTTCATAGCTGACCTCAATTTCTTCAGCATAACCTGTAACTTCAAACCAACAAATAAACACTGAATAACTAGACCTTGAAAGTTGGAGAAGCATTTTAGCTGAATATATGCTTAATATGGCTAAGCTTGCTGCTACAGATAATTTTTGTTGTTTTTTAGTTTTCGGATCACTTCTTAGCCAGGAGCTAAGAAGGAAAAAAAAAAAAAACAAACAAACAGATGCATTGTCTTGAAAAGACAAGAACATGATTGACAAGCAGGAAGTGGCCCCCAAGCTAGTTCCAGTCAATTTTCTGAACAAAAGATTCATTCTCAATCTTTCTTACCACATGAAACAGGCCTAACAGGGGGATTCTTATATAATCCAAAATCTGTAGGACGATTATAAACAGGAACTGAGATTTTCAGCCATCAGGTAAAGAATGAGGCGAAAAGTTTTCCACTTGGGTTATAAAGGAAACTACGGATTTAAAAGAAAATCTTGAGGGTACCAATTCTGACATCTTATTATCCTTAGTAAGTATGTTAACAGTTCCTCAGGTTCTTTAGGTCTTCAGGAATCTCATTTTATTTTGTTTTTATTATCACCATTCCTTTCCCATCCTTTAATGTGTGTGTGGGTGTATATTATGACCTCAACTTATAATCTAAATGCACATGATATTTCAATCCTATCAAGTACCTAGAGATAACCAAATCTGTCTCCAGACATTGAAAAAATCTGTGTCCATTTTTGTAGGTTAAATAATCCCCATCCCAATAGTCTTTTCACACAGAATTATTATTTTCAAAACTAAATGCCTGGTTAGTTTCTTAGAGAATCTTTAAAATGTCTACATAAGTCTAAGCTGGTGGAACCCAAAAAAAGACTCTAACCAGTCTCTAATAGTGAAAATTAATGTAAGTCTTGCAACTTCTTCTCCTAAATGTTTGAATATAGAAATGTGCAATTGGAAGAATCTCATCTCCAAGTGATTCCCTTAGTATCCCACAAGTACAGAAGTAGGCTGGTAGCAACCCTTCTGTGAATTTCAACCATGTGGAAAAGAAACCATAACCTCCCACAACTACCACCCTCCATCTCTGTGGGAGCAAGCTCACAAGTCCTTCCTGCTCCCCATTCCGTGAGTAACCAAGGAAACTGTGTGTCACATAAATATACTTGGTACATGAGAGGTATTCCCTGAAGACCTACTCTTTCCATTTGTTTTTAGCTAGTTTGTTTGTTTTTTTTAACTGACACACAGTTAAGTGACACAGAACATTCTCATCAATGGGTCCCTGAACTCAGATGATCCTTGTAGTCCCAGAATGTACAATGTCAACAACATGGGAAAATTTGGTACAAACAGGGGTCCCTTCTAGAAGGTAACCTGGTGTTCAGAAATGCCCAAGTCTGTCTAGGGGTCAGGAAATTCTGATATGCAGAAAATCTTAGAAGACTCCTAAGAGTTAAATCATCCTGAAAAAAAAAAAAAAAATGGAGCCAGGGAAACAGTCATTCTCCAGTTAAAAAAAAAAAAAAAAGGCCTTGTGCTCTTTTCTACCCTCATGGGCCCTCTCCCCACTTCCCCTTACTCTCCTCTACTTCCTCTCATCTCAAAGTCCCAACTCGTTTGAAGTGCATCCTCCAGTGTGAGGTGTCCACCATTCATACTTCCATTTATTTCCACACTGAAGAAGGTGGGAAGGGTTTAGATCCTGAAATCTGAGTAAAGAGGGGATGGAAGAAAGCATCATGGTTCTTTGGGCTTCAAGCTGGATATCTGAAGACCAGTATGAGTTTATGTACTGAAAACATGATTCTACTACCAATATATCTCCTATATCTTACATTAAAACCATGTCTGTATCCTTCCTAGCTTCAAGCTCATTTAAAAAACTCTTCTTTCATAGTCAGGTGACTAGAAGAGAATGAAGGTATGAGGGCATGAGGAAAATTTTTCCAGCTTCAGTTAAACAATAAATTTATAATATTTATTTATCTATATCCAAAAATATTTTTGTTTTTATCATAGACAATTTTAAAATATATATACAAAAGTTGAGAAAATGGTACAATCATTTCTACATACCCATCACCGAGCTTTACCAATTATCAAACTCGAATTCTTTTGAAGCAAATTCCAATTGTTATGTCATTTGGTCCATAAATACATTAGTACGTACCTCTAAAAACAACATGACATCATGACCCTTTCTTTAAAAAACAGAGATAATGGTAACCTAAAATATTAGCAATAATTTCTCAGTAGCATCAAATATCCAATTAATCTTCAAATTTCCAATTGCCTCATGAATTTTTTTACAATCTATACACTCAAATCAGTATCAAACTGTACTGTACTTGGTAGACAAGTCTCTGAAGGCTTCTCTCCATTGTTTTTTCCCTCCTCATTACAGTTTATTGGTTGGAAAAAATGAGACTATTTGTCCTGTGTATTTGAACTGATCTAGATTTTGGCGATTTCATCCTTGTTATCATTTAGCAAGTCCCTCTGTCCAGTATATATTGATAGTCAAGCTGGAGGCTTGATTGGGTTTGGGGTCTTTTATTCCTTTCCCTTTGGCAAGAATCCCTTAGAAGTGGTCTGTGTTCCTTAGTTAGATGACACCTACAGACTGAAAGTCTCTATTTTATGATTTATAATCCATTATAATAATTGCCTAGATTCATTCATTGGGGGAAATTCAAAAAGATTTAGGCAAGTCATGTGTATGCCCTAGAAATAGGAACTGAGGACGCGAATAGGAATAAGACTTGCTCTTGCTCAGAAAGATTTTATAGCTTAAGATGTAGGAAACAGGGGCGCCTAGGTTGCTCAGTGAATTATGCCTCTGCCTTTGGCTCAGGTCATGGTCTCGGGGTCCTGGGATCCAGCATCGGGCTCTCTGCTCAGCGGGGAGTCTGCTGCCCCCCACCCTCTCTCTGCCTGCCTCTCTGCCTACTTGTGATCTCTGTCTGTCAAATAAATAAATAAAATCTTTAAAAAATAAAATAAAATCTAAAAAAAAAGATTAAACAAAAAAGGTGTAGGAAACAAGAAACAAACACAGAAGCAAGCTATTATAATGGTGGATTCTGCCAATACCAGGCGAAACCAGAGTGATGCTGTTATATAGAACAAAGGAGATGAATAAGAAGCAAAAGAAGGCACTCCAGGTAAAATCAACATTGGAAAGAAGCACTCATGTGGGTTACTGTGGGGGAGGGGGCAGCTACTCTGACCATCAATGTTCTTTCTAAGCTATGGAATGGCAAGCATGATCTGAGCGTTCTTTAAATCCCTTCTGCTTCTAAATTTCTAGATATCATATATTTGGGCCTTATTATGAGACAGCCACATTCCTTCATGTTTTTAAAAAATTATTAGAAGTCCAATGATAATGAAATTCAGTGTGAGATGATTTGTTACTCACTGTTGAATTCAGCTTTTTCAATAAAAGTTTTAATCAGAGGAGGACAAGTCAGCAGTTAAGATATTTGAGACACTTCCACAAAGGATTTCTGGCTAATTCAGAGGACTTTAGAGTGTGATCACTCCAGCTCTTCACTGAGTTAGGTTTAAGGTCAAAACGTGATTTTCTAAGCATTCAATGGATTATGGGCAGGAGCAGAAATCAGAATAATGACCCTTTGAAGGGAAATTTGGAAATAATTGGTAAAAATAGAAATTTAAATATCTTTTGACCTAGCAATATGCTTTAAGCAAGAAGTTCTATACAAATACTCCTATAAACATGCAAAAATGGTAATTATAGTCTTACTTTTGGTAGTGGTAAACTGAAAACAATTATACCCATCAACAGAGGACTGATTTTAAAAACAATAATTTGTCATCAAAAGAATGTATAGCTCTAGAAATTTATATGAACATCATCCCACAATTTCAGGTCAAATAAAATTAGCATACTGATGTCTTGTTTAATCTTGTAAAAAAAAAAATCTCTCCACATGTATATCTGGATGTTTGTATGTGTATTCGTATTCACAACAGAAAAATGCCTGAAGTATAAAAACAAAAAAACATCAGTATTTACTGTTAGAAAATATAGTTATAGTGGATTCCCACATACTACATTATTTCTAGATTATTTGAATGCTTTATCTGTACAGATTGTTTTTCGAATCAGAGCAAAAACAATTTTACAAAGGCTTTTCTTTTCCTTGATACATTCCCCTCGTCCCCTTCTTCCCTCTCTTGTGATTGAATTTCCCCAACACAGAAGCTTGCTCTGTCTTCCAACACATTTGGAATAAGTAAATAATAAAATCTTTGCTTGACCCTGCATGGTCCCCTGGCTTCTCCCCTGTCTCCCCACTTCTCACAAACATGTCAAATCCTGAGGCCACACTCCCTGCTGATTTGCTACACCTCCCTTTCCCTTTCAACACAACATCATTGGGTTTCTATCCCCACCATTACAATAACATTTTCTTCATAAAAGTCAGCGATAGCCCTCTGGTTGTCAAATGGTATAGGCTTTGCTGAGTCTTCACTTTGGACCTCTCAGCTACACTTAACACTTTCTGGCACTGTATTCCCAAGACTTTCCTGAATTTCCTTCCTGACACTCTGTGACACCTCCACCACCACCATGATTTTACATGTGTGAGAACACCTTCAGATTCTCCTCCTTTGAATCCTTTTATTCGGGTCACTCCTAGAATGTTCTTCCCTCTGTTCTCTTGACTGCATCCTCTCCCATTACCTCAGGTATTCTGTCTACCTTTCATGCTCAAGTCATGTCACCTCAAGTCACATCACAAGCACGCTCATGTCTCTCCGTGAAGTAAACACATACACATTCCTCTTATACTCTCTGTTCTCCACCTCCATATGCTGTAATTTTCCAATTTTTCTTCTTTCCTTTAAAGCCAAGGTTCTGGAAGAAAGAACTAACACTTGCTGTTTCATCATCACCCACCCATTCTTCAGCCCCAAAATGAATTTGTCAAAAAGTAATTGAAGCTGTATGTCAGGACCTCTCATTGCATGGACTCCCCCCAAGGCTCTATACATGGTTTTAAGTTCATAATTGTGTATCTTTTTTCTTATAAAGGAGGAGCCCCCTAAATTATACAGCTGAAGACAACCCAAAATTTGGACCCATTCATACCTCAATGCACTGAAAAATGGCTTCTAATGTAACTATTCCTCTGAAACTACGATGACACAGATCACAATTTAATCCTTTTTTTAAATTTATTTTTTATTTATTTTCAGCATAACAGTATTCATTATTTTTGCACCACACTCAGTGCTCCATGCAATCCGTGCCCTCTATAATACCCACCACCTGGTACCCCGACCTCCCAGCCCCCCGCCCCTTCAAAACCCTCAGACTGTTTTTCAGAGTCCATAGTCTCTCATGGCTCACCTCTCCTTCCAATTTCCCCCAACTTCCTTCTCCTCTCTATCTCCCCATGTCCTCCATGCTATTTGTTATGCTCCACAAATAAGTGGAACCATATGATAATTGACTCTCTCTGCTTGACTTATTTCACTCAGCATAATCTCTTCCAGTCCCGTCCACGTTGCTACGACAGTTGGGTATTGGTCCTTTCTGATGGAGGCATAATACTCCATAGTGTATATGGACCACATCTTCCTTATCCATTCATCCGTTGAAGGGCATCTTGGTTCTTTCCACAGTTTGGCGACTAAACCCTAGTCGCCCAACAAGGAGTTAACCATCTCTTCTTTCTTAAAATCTGCCCCTCATTTTAACTTCTATCCTTCTCTGGATCCCTATATATCTCCTGCATCTCCTTGTTCTCCTTCTCTCCTTGCTTGCCCATGCCCTACATTCAATCAATCCTGTCAAGTGTACCTCTAACAGTGTACTTCTCCTGTATTCTCTCCAAGGTTATTCAGACTTGCTCTTGGCTTCTACTCTCATAAGATCCAGTCTCTCTGCTTTCACCTATCCCCACCATTAAAAGCTTTCAAGGTGTCCCATAGCTTGATGATGAAGTCCAAACTCCTCACAATGACATACAAAATCCTTCCATGGCATGTTTTCTCCTTTTCCAGCCCCATTTCAAGACATGGCTCAATAAGCTCCAGCCAGAATACTGGCTGTTCCTAGAAGGCACATCTGTGCTTTAGATTTACTTCTTCCTACATCTAGGAATTATTTCCCATTTTCTTATGTTCACCCATCCATCATTCTTTCTAACTCCTACTCAACCTTTAATATTCAGCTTAAGAATCACTCCCTGGAAGGGAAGGAAAAATAAAAGGAGATAATTACAGAGAGGGAGGTAAACCATAAGAGACTCCTAACTATAGGGACAAACTAAGGGTTGCTGGAGGGGTAGTGGGTAGGGGATGGAGTAACTGGGTGATGGACATTAAGGAGGGCTCATGATGTAATGAGTACAGAGTGTTATATGCAATGGATCAATCACTAAATTCTACCCCTGAAAATAATAATATACTATATGTAACTTAATTGAATTTAAATAAAAAATTAAAAGAAAAGAATCACTCCCTGACTATCCTCTTTTAAACAGAGCTGGTATTACTTTTGTATGTTGGAATAACATTCTATTGTCTCTGTTACAGTATTTATTAAAGTACATTGTAATTGTTGATTTAGCTATCTACTACCCCTACTAGGAACATTCCTTAAGAACAAGTAATATGCTTAACTCATCCTGTATACTAAGTACTAAATACAATGTTGGGCACAAAGTAGGAACTTGACAAGTGTTTGTGAAAGAAATGAGTAAATAAATTAATGAGTGTTTAATACCTTTTGATAGAATTATTTGGGGAGTTTTTCCCTCTTTTTCTGCTTAAACCTTTCTCTTTTAAACTTTGATAATAAGTTGAATATCCCATTCTCTATTTGAAATTATTAGTTTGATTCTTTTTGAATATTGTATGTTCATGAAATATTTTTTTCATCAATCTAATAAATATTTATCCAGTGCCACATAGTACCTATACTAGAGTCTTTGGAGTTCCCAAACTATGAAGAACCAACCAACAAAAAATGTCCCTACCAATCAGGTTGATATACTCTGTGAAAATCAGCCACACTTTCAAGTTTGAAGAGAATTTATTCATATGAAAAGAATTAGAGATAGCACAAGTGAGTGCAATATCCACGGAGGTCTAATTTCAACAAATAGTGGTACAAATAGTAAGCAACACAGTTAAGATACTGAAATAAGAACTCTGAAAGCCTGAGTTCATACCACCTCCACCCAGTTGTTTTTCATCTAGAAATTGAAAAAATAATTCCTTAACCTGTTGTTGATGTCACCTTCCCATCTCACTGAAGATTTAAGGTTCCCTGAAAAGAATCACATATAGTAGATGTCACAGGATAAGAAGGGATGGAGGGATAGGCAAAAGAAAAGAAATGACACATTTGTTGAAACCAGGATAGTAACAAAGCATATATTATAAACAGGAAAAAATAGCTGGGGGGTAAGGTCTTTTTGAATCATCCTCCAAAATGAAGCAGGTAGTTGATGGATGTTCTCTTCTTTCTCTACCCTCATGAAGTGAAGTGATCATGACTGTGAAGATTCATGGGAGAGGGGGCTTGGGAGTCTTTTCCTATCTAATGTTGACTTTCTCCTTCTCCCTACCCCCCCCCCACCGAGGGTGCCTTTAGCTTATGAAGAAACTGTATCTCTAAAGAGCACATATTAGTCCATTTGAATCCAGAAAAAAGGAAAAGAAACAAGTAACCATGTACTAGGACTTACTCTACATTTTTCTAGGTCACAGAATCAAAGGATAAAACTAAGGGCACTTATAGGTTTTTGTCCAGCTTAATCTTTCTAATTAATCTGAATAAGAAAAATTCAGGGGTGGCACTATAATCTGGAGTAAATATTATTCATTTTGACAAAATCCTACTAAACAAATATGTCTACATATACTCATTCATGTCTTCAACAAATATTCAGTGAATATTTATTATGACTCAAGCTCTGTCCGAGGTACTGAAAAATGTAGAAATGGACAAAATATACAAAAACAATGCAGAGAAGGGGATGGGGAGTGCTGAGCAGAGTGGGTCATTTAAAATAGTTTGGTTATGGAAGGAATCACTGAAAAGATGACATTTGACTAAGACTGGAAGAAGATGAGGCAATGTGTTGTGGGGATATTTGGAAAAAGAGGCAATGAGCCATGGTGGAATCTGGGAGATGAACTTTTCAGGGAAAGAACAGTAAGTATCATCCTCTTGAGAAAGTAAAACTTTAGAGCAACAAGAGTTTTAGAGAAACAAAGATGTGAGTCAGTTGGCTGGATACCAACAAATGAAGGATGAAATAAGGGAAGGCCACAGGGCTGAGTTAAGGATAAATCACATAGGGCCTTGCAACTAGAGGCAGGCGGTAGCTCTTGCTCTGGATAAGATGGGAAAACACGAGTTTCCAGAAGACAAGTGGCGTGACCTGAGGTGAGTTTTAAAGAGGGAGGGTAGGTTCTGTGTACACATGCTAAGAGTACATTTTCAGCAATAAATGTGTTCCTCTAAAAACTCTTAAGTTACACTTTTCAGAATCAAATATTGCTTAAATTAATTAAAGGATAGCTATTTTAATTAAATCACGTCATTATGGAGATGTCATTGTAAAATTCAGAAAATGGGACAGTCCAAGGTCAAACGTCCAGGTTTTGTTTTGTTTTGTGTTAATAGCAAATGGGGAATCTACATATTAACTTGAAAAATTTATGAGACAATTGGGGATACTCAAAACACTGACTGGATATCGGTGATATTAAAGAATTATTATTTAATTTTTGACTTATAATTTTTTAGTTTTTCTCTTTTAGAGATAAATAATAAAATGTCCACAGATTAAATGATAGAATAGCTGGGATTTTCTTCAAAATAATGTAATGGGAGGGGGTGAGAGATGGGGTGAGGGAATTAGATGAAATGAGATGAGCCACAGGTTAACTGTAGAAGCTGAGTGACAGGTACACAGGGGTTCCTTTTGCTATTATCTTTGCTTTTATACTTGTTTATAAATTTCTATAGTATAAATTTTAAAGATAGAATCAATGGGATTGCTTTATAAAATAAAGAATAACCTAGTTCAAAAGAAATACACATTGGATACTTGAAAAAAAAATCAATGATGTTTAAAGGAAATCTTCATCCATTCATACCTGTGATTATCACTTCTTATGTCTATTTTTCTTAAAATGTTTTATTTATTTTAGGGAGAGAGCATGCACAGGAGAAGAAAAAAAGGGAGAGGGACCAGCAGACTCCATGGTGAGCATAGAGCCTGACGCAAGGCTCAATCCCAGGACCCTGAGCTCATGACCTGACATGAAATCAAGGGTAGGATGATTAACCGACTGAGCCATACAGGTGCTCCCTTATGCCTATTTTTAAGGCATTCAGTATAGTAATGTGGACAGGGTATGGGCTGGAAGAAGAGAAGCAGGAATGATGGGTTCCTCTTTGCTACCAACTCACTTTGCAACCCTGAGCTGGTGACACAAGGACCACAGGGTCCCATTTTCTTCTTTAAAATACCAATAAAATACTCAGATCAGATGCTGACTAAGGTTTCTTCCAAATCTAAGACATAATCTTTGTGTAGTTGATTTGCATTAATTTCAATTTTAGTGACTGCCTTAGAGCAAACATATGTTACCAAAGGGTGAAATCCATTGGAACCAAGCTAGAATCCTGAGAGATCCAAAAATCTGCCTGAGAATTCAGTGCTTACATTATTTTAATTCCAGATTCTTCTTACAACAAAGTTCAATTATTAAAAGTAGAGAATAATTCTCTTTAGCAGGGGGTCTGTATACTTTTTCTGTAAAGGGCCAGATAGAAAATATCTTCAGCTTTATTGCCCATAAGGTGTTTGTTGGAACTTTTCAACTTTGCTGTTATTATGCAAAAGAAGCCATATGGAATGCATAAATGAATCTGGTGGCTATGTTCCAAGACACTTTATTTACCAAACAGGCAACAGGCAGCATTTGGACCACAGGCTATAGTTTGCTGATACTGGCTATTTAGTATAATCAGATATTAATATGACAGTCTTAATAGAATCAGATAATAGTATGGAGATAGTAAGTCATATTCATTCATTCCATGTTTTCTTAGTTCTCATTTTTCCTGTAGCCTAATCGTCACAGTGAGTAGCAATGCAATCCAGTGCTATTTATTTTTATTTATTTTTATGTGATAAGTCTGGTCTCTTGCCATTATCTCCACTGTTTCTATGCTAGTGCAAACCCCAACATCTCTTTTTTTTTTTTAAAGATTTTATTTATTAATTTGACAGAGAGAAATCACAAGTAGACGGAGAGGCAGCCAGAGAGAGAGAGAGGGAAGCAGGCTCTCTGCTGAGCAGAGAGCCCAATGCGGGACTCGATCCCAGGACTCTGAGATCATGACCTGAGCCGAAGGCAGCGGCTTAACCCACTGAGCCACCCAGGCGCCCCAACCCCAACATCTCTTACTTGGATTACAGGTATAACCTGTTTATTGTGCTCCACTTTATTGTGCTTTGCTGTGATTCTTACAAATTAAAGTTTCGTGCCAACCCTAGTCAAACAAGTTTATTGTTACCCTTTGTATCTGTCACATTTTGGTAATTCTTGCACTATTTCAAATGTTTGTATTATTACTACATTTGTTATGGTGATCAGTGATCAATGGTTACAACTCACTGAAAGTTCAGATGATAGCGTTTTTCAGAAATAAAGTACTTTTTAAGTAAGACTGGACATCGTTCTTTAGACATAATGCTATTACACACTTAATGGACTACAGTATACAGCATACAGTAAATACAACTTCTATACGTACTGGGAAACCAAAAAAAGTCATTGGTCTCACTTGCTTTACGGTGGTGGGCTAGAACTGAGCCCACAGTTTCTCTGAACCCAAGCTGTCTCTGCAGTCTCTGAGTCATGGCTGCCCTACAATAGGTCTCATTTATTTGTGTGCCCTGTTGTAATCACTCTCTGCACTCTAGCCAGAGAAAACTTCCTTTTTTATTTTTTAATTTTAGTTATTTATTTTGAGAGAGAGAATGCACAAGTGGGGGGAGGGGCAGAGGAGAGAGACTCTCAAGCAGAATGCACATAGAACAGGGCTTGATCTCATGGCCCTGAGATCATGACCTGAGCCCAAATCCAGTGTTGGATGCTTAACTGACTGAGCCACCCAGGCTCCTCTACCAGACAGATCTTTCAATGAAGAAACTCAGATTATGTCAATGCCTTGCTTAAAACCCTCCCTGGTCTCTAAAGCCCTTCCCTGTAGCTTCCAACACTCATGACTTCCAGAATTTCATCCCCCATTATTCTCCCTCTTTTGCTCAATGCTACAAGCATTCTTTCTCTGTTGAACATGCTAAACTCAAACATCAAAGGATGTTTGCATTTTTCATCCCTTCTGCCTGGAATGCCTTTTTTTGCAGATCATCATGGAGCTGCTTCTGACTCAACACTTATTTCTCACTTTAAAGATCCCCTCTTTGGGGTACCTGGGGGGCTCAGACAGTTAAGTATCTGATTCCAGCTTTGGTCATGATCTGGTCCTGGGATGAGCCTGGTCAGGCTCCCTGCTCTGCAGGGAGTTTTCTTCTCCCTCTGTGTCTCCCCCAATTCATGATCTTTCTTTCTCTCTCTCTCAAATTAATAAATAAAATCTTGAAAAAAATCCCCTACTCAAAGAGGCTTTCTCTGACCACTATGCCCTCCCTTTCACCATTTCACGAACTATCACACTTTTCTATTTCTTCCTAAAACACCATTTGGAATGACTGTCTACTTGAATACTTACTGTCTGTTAATCCCATTGCATTGTGGGTTCTTTAAGCAGGCAACTTTATTCTATCAACCTTAAAAAAGTGCTTGTCATACAATAAGCATGCATTTGGTGTTGAGTAAATGAATAAATCACCCTTCAATATTTTTGCATTTTCAAAGGCCCTCTTCTTCCTTAAGATGGAATGATGCTGTACACTTATATTAGTTAGGGTTGCCAAACTATTCTAAGAAAAGAGTCCTCAATAGTATGAAGACTCTCACACAGTAAGAGTGTATTTTTGCTCTCACAGCAATACTGGGCAGATGGACAAGTCTGCAGCCCCTTGATCCACCTATTCAGGAATCCAGGCTAGTAGAGGCTCTGCCGTCAGCAGTAGGGGGCTTCCTAGCTTGTCCTGGGGTACCTTTAAGTCTAGCCACCTTGAAGATAAAAGATTATGAAAAAGAAAGAAAGAAAGAAAGCAAGCAAGCAAACTAGTTGAGAAAGAAAGAAAACTAGTTGCTATTTGGGGTAACCGACTTGGAGGCACAGGTCACCTGGGTTCACATTTCATTGGCTTGCACTCAGTCATGTGACTGCACCTAGATGCAAGGAATTCTGGGAAGTACAGAAGTTGCCTGCGCTGACCCTTCCCAGTGACAACTACTCTAGTGGAGTGGGAGCACAGATCTTTGTCAGATAGCTAAGCCTCTCTGCCAGAGCGCCCACTGCTAAAATCCACCACCTCCACATTCAGCTGCCATCCAGGTTTAAACGTGGTGGCTACAGAGCTAAAGCCACAGGATAAATAAACCCAGATAAGTGGTTTTTCACAAAATCAAGAGCAATTCACACTTAATAAAATCAAATGTGTCTGATGTAAATCCTTATCTTACTACTAACTCTTAACATTTCTCCTTTTCTGGACTTCAGTCCAGGACTTCCTATATCACATCAATCATGCCTCACCTAACTTTGCCTAAAATCCCTTCACTATTATGTCCCAGCCCCCCAATTCTTTCACCATGTTTCATTGTTCTCTAACCAGCTAAGAAGTCATTCCTGTGATTCTGTAGGTTCATTCCTCATCCCACTTCCCTGATGTGCTTTTCTAAAACCTCCCCAAGATTTAATCTGGAAAAGTCACAATTCGCATTGGAAATATTCACAGAATAACTATTATAGATGTATATAAACCACCAAAATATCTTTTAGAAATCTACCTCTGACTTTTGTGGAACATGTATAATTTTTATGTTATTCCTTTTATTATCTATATTTTTCATACTCTGCATACACTTTTGAGCTAAAAATAAAATAAAAGTTAACTTCCAATTAACTTACAGTCCTTTGTGTACTTCCCCTTACCCAATTCCCAATACCTCATTTTTTTCCAATACCTCATTTGAGTTTGTTCTGCTTTTGCTGTATTTTTAAAGAAACCTTATTGCTTGAAAAAAGAGGAAAGTAGCTTCTGAAAAATCTGCATTTTGCATCTTTTCCTTTAATCATGTGACATCCTTGCCTGGTAAAGAGCTTTAATATAAAAAAAGATAGATTTTTATAGCTACAAATCCAGCATAGAATGGGACATTGGACAAGATTTTAGTTTGTCTCATTATATGACTGCTAAAATTTTATCCACAAACAATTCAGGAACCTCTTTTTAAGTAGCAACTTATACCTCCTCTCTCTAATTTGCTCAGATCTGCTAAAAAGAAGCAAAACTGAAAAAGTTTTGTTATCTTTTCCCTTTCCCCCTAAGGTATCACAGCTATTCCCAAACATCAGACAACAGAGAAAAAGAAAAAGCCAAAGGATTAAAAAAAAAAGGACGATGGCCTTTGAATAATGGAAAATTCACATTACGTGACACCTGACGTCACACAGGTCTTCAGGCTAAACAATGAATTACTGAACCATTAGAAGCTATTTCTCTATGTCCTTTTCCAGGCTCTATAAACAGAAGGCAAACAAGTCTCCAAATTAAAAAATGCATTGGTCTTAATTCATCCTCCAAATATAGGCCTTCGTTGCCCCTCCAAAAGTGAAGAAATCTCAGTGTGTGAACAAAAGGGAAATGTGCTTCTGATGTCCCTCTAATGACTCACAGAGACTTTGATTCTTTTGAGCAGTTCAGAGCCACAAAGGACAGGACCCCTTCCACACTTGGGTGCCACAGAGACAAGAGTCTAGTACCCACTCCTTAACCTCCCTACAAACACAGCTCTCCAAACCAAGACACAGTCTTTCCACCCAGAATTCTTACACACACACACACACACACACACACACACACACACACACACACACACGTCATTGGTGCCTTCTGTTATAAGTCTGATTTAAGAATTTGATATTTGTTTTAACACCACAGCCCGCATCCCCAGAACTGCCCTCTGCTGTACTTGTTCAATCAATTCTAATTTTTCCAGATCATTTAAATCCTTTCTACTGTCTTACTCTTGCAGAATAACAATCACTCCATCTGTACCGCCACCATTTCGGGATCAAATGTAAAAGCTCTTTACAGACAAAAATTTTTCATCTTTTCAGTCTTCGTGTTGTAGCACACCACGGAGTGCTCCAGTGCACTGACTGCCATGGGATTCCCCAATCACATTTAAACGTGTCTGCCTAAGAGTGCCATGGGCAATAATGTTTCCTAGTGAAATACGATTTCCTACACTGATTTCTTTGTTTTCTTTCCCCAGCAATGAGACATCACTGTGTGGTTGCCCAAGTGGAACTGGACCTTGAGTGCTACACAAATTGGAAGAAGGACTGGCTCCTGTGCACACATCCACAGAAACACCACCCAAGACTTGTAATGTGGTAAGCGTGTCATAGGGGCAGATTAGTGGGAGTTAAGTGACTGTAGAGAGGAAATATTGATTCTAGTTGACTAAGTCAACACAAAGTGTGAGCACTCACCTTAGCACCAAGTCAAACTTCATTGTAAAGAGTAACACCTTCCTGGAGTAGTAGTATTCACTTCACTTTTTTCCTCACTAGATGTACCTTCATGAGCACACTTCCCCTCATCCATCATCTGTACATCTAATTGCCTAGTGGTAATTCTGATTTGATGACTACTAAGCTAGGATAGTTATATATCTCATTTTCATGTATTAATCACAGCCACACTATTAGATAGTTATTTTCCTATTTTGGTGATGATGATAAAAACACAGGACTGTTGGCTGTGGCTGTATTCTTTCATCTAAACCACAGCTCCTGGCAAGCAGCCCCTCTCATTTGGCTCCAGCTCTCATCACATTCTCATGATCGTTCCTTCCAGTTGTCCCTGCAAGCCTAAGGGAGGTCCGGAGGCTTCTGACTTGTGCTAGTCTTAGATGCTCCCTCATAGTTGTCAAATCTCTCAACCTTGCCTGTTCCTTTCCATGAATAAATAGCCCCTTCATTCAACTCTTCTCATTAACCAAGTCAAAGAAGCAAAGAGTTATTCAACAGCACAAAGGTAAACACTAATAAAGATGATGCAATCAACTAAAAGATGGGCAGAGAAGATGGAGAGGAAAGAGGGGAATAAATACCCTAATTATATCATTGCTTCCAGTCAGGAGTCAATGGAGACCATCTAAAGCCAAGCATTAAAATTTTTTTTTTTAAGCATTAAAATTTTTTAATAAAGTTAGAGTTGTAATGATAATTTATAGAGCAAAACCAAAAATACATATACACAATACAGTCTGAATAAGCAGGCCATACAGCAAAACAAGTTTTTAAAACAGAAAGAATACCTTCATAAGACAAAAATGAGACCAATCATATTTGTCACATGACAATATACTGAACTTGCCAGCATGAAAAGATGTTAATACTGAATCGCAAACTCCTAGAAAATCTCTGTTAGCCCAAGAAAATCACAAGACCAGTTCAGATTCAGGGGTGAGGAAGTGACTTAATAATCCACTGATGAGAAGTGGGAAGTACCTGTTGCAAATCATGTGGATAGAGAGAGAGGGTAAGAGTTAGGACCATTGCTCCAACAATCGACCACATAACTCACCAAATCACTTTCCAAAAGAAGTAACTATTTACTGTTTCCTCAACAATGTATCAGAATTGATTTTACTACAGATGGTGTATTGTTTTCTTTGTGGTTTATCTGTTGTTTTTTTCTTTTGCAGGTTTGTTTTTGCAATCATGTACATTTTTGTTTTGCACTTTTATTGCAAGGTATATTTCTAAGTATTTTATCTTTTCATTTACTTCTGAACAGTAATTTATGCCTATCTATAGTACTAAGTTCTCTTATTGTTTGAGTAGTTTTTCAACATGTATTTTCACATTTCAATATGGTCATATTATCAAAGAATAATTTTACACCTCCTTTCTAATTTTTTATCTCAAGTCCAATGTTTTATGCTGCTGTTCAATTGCATAAGTTAATATTCCTCAGAACAATGTTAATAATAGTGATGTTAATGAGGATATTTATTTTATCACTTACTTTAGTGAAAATGTGTCTAATGTTTCTTAATTAAGAAGTTGCTGGCTTTGGGATGAGAAAGATATATTTTATCATCTTAAAAGCTTTAACAACTTTGTATAACTCGTAATCCAGTTGTTCCTAAGGTGTAGGGCTATAATGGAATCATTCATGGATAACTCTTAGGAAAAATAATCAGAAAATATTCTGCTTTTTGAAACCAACCCTCAGAAGATCATCTCAACTGTACCAAACAATCAAATACAAAGATTTTTAGCACTGTGTAAGTTGTAGTAGGACAATCTAGTTCCATAAGCTAGAGGTCTTAGTGAACCAATAGTTAATGATGCCACCAACCAGAGGTAATAAAACAGTCATTAAGACATACATTAAGAAAGATGTGACAGAATTATTAAATTAAAAATATAAATTACATTGTTAAGATAAATGTGCAAAAATACATACTTAAAAAATATGCACAGAAAAATACAACCCATGAGCAATTCTGTGTAGCTTTTACTAATTGAACTATGTTGATCTTTTTTCCTACTTTTCCATATTTTGAGAGTTCAGAGAAAATGTATTACTTATAGAAAACAAAAAGTAAAATTTATTAAATGACAGGGAACTTGATATCAACAAGGAGGCCAAGCATGGGACTCTATCCCAACTCTGACATCACACTGGTCTTAAATTCAAGCAAAAGATGTGCAGCCAGTTTTCTGACAAATGGTATATTCAGTCAATTCAGTCAGTTAATTAGTTGAACTGATTTTTTTTTTCAAAATTAGTTGGTAAGAGCTGTGATAGAATTAGGCATACTAACTAGATATTTTGGCCTTTCATATGTCCAGCTGCAGGACAAGACTACAGAGGAGGTAATTGTTTTATTCCAGAAACCAGAGCCTGGTCATGTCCATTTGGTCGTATGGGGGAAGAGTGATGTCAAGTGTGTAGTGTTTATACTTCTCTTCCTCAAATGCATAAACATATCTCTATTTATTTGACTTCTTCTGCTTCCTCTCCCACTCCATACACTATAATTATCTAATGTAAGCTTTATATTTCTGCCTTTTTTCCTGGTTGTATTTAACCTTAAGGGGCAATGTACTGTGGTAAGGGAAAGGGAGATATTGAAAAGACTTGTCTTGAGACTTATGTAAAGAAGATGCTTGAAGCCTCATCTGTGGTTACCACTGCTATAACTTCAGAGTTCCAGAGAGAGGCAGTGGTGGGATTTTTGTCCATTCCCATCTCTCACATTGCATTTGCATCCATTCCTTTTTCTTCTGTTCTCTCTGGATTTTATTCCCTTTATAATAGGTTGTACCTATACAATGAAAATCATTCCATTTAAAAATGATTAAAATATTTACTCAGTCAAGAGAACTTGCTCAATGGCTTGTCACTCATCACTTTTGTGTCTGTCATTCTTGCTCCTTATACCAAAATCTTCAAAGATTTTTCCTGATACAACTTCTGCTCTCATGCTCCAATTTTCACTTTCACATTGCTCTTAATATTGGCAGCTTGTCTTTCCGTTATCTTTCAACTGAATACTTTTATAAATTAGTCAGTGCTTTTTATATTAACAACCTGACAGCTCTTTCTGGGTGTAATATCTTGCTGACATGAATATAACTTTGATTTGATGTTGACGGAAAAATCTGTACCATTGGTGGACTTCCGAAGGTACTTCTTCTTTTTTTTTTTTTTTTAAAGATTTTATTTATTTATTTGACAGAGATCACAAGCAGGCAGAGAGGCAGGCAGAGAGAGAGGAGGAAGCAGGCCCCCCGCTGAGCAGAGAGCCCGATACGGGGCTCGATCCCAGGACTCTAGATCATGACCCGAGCGGAAGGCAGCGGCTTAACCCACTGAGCCACCCAAGCGCCCCCCTAAGGTACTTCTTTACAGGAACACCACTCAATGATAGCCATGGACTTACCAGTGTGATTGAGTTTATATCAGTAGAATTCAGCCATAGACCCAGGCAGGACTTTGGGATACTCAATAATTATCAACTATTTAATGAAGATATGTAACATTTGCATGCCATTCACAGCATACTGTCACATTCAGATCTTATTCTATCTTTCAAATGACCCTGAGAGTGAAGTATTATTGTTGCTAGTAGCACATGAGAGCGAAAGAACCTAAGGTTAAGACATCGAGTAGATGCTTTCCCAAGTTTACTAACAAATAACAGAAAAGACATTATTGTTCAATCAAATTCTTATCATCATAGATGGGCACTAACACCTGCTCCCATAAAGTAAATCTATTAAATTTTAATAACAGCAACATGATCTTGCAACTGTATTTACATTGAAGCAAGGAAGTTACTGACTGTTCCACCATTAAAATTTTTTCATTCATTCTTCTAATCTATCTACTATATGTGTTGTGCTTGCATAGTTAAGATCAAACTATATGCATATATTATCTATTTCTATTTCTTTTAAATTATAACATGTGCTCTTTACAAACATCATCTTAAATGTCTCCATACTTGTTCATCTCATTTCATTTAACCATCTTGTTACTGTTTATCATGTAAGCCTCTTTCATATGCATGCATGGGTGTGTTTCCAGGATCATTTTTATGCATGAAGCATTTCATCTTAGACAAATTTCGATCAGTGAATGGAAAACTACCAATATTTTTAAGGTTCTCAATATACTCTGGAATGCTTTCCAAAGGGCTGCATTGATTTAAATTCCCACAGTGGTGAATGAAAAAATACTCTTGTCAGTATTAAGTAATTTACATTTTACAATTTTGATAAGTTCATAATCAAATATATAATTTTAGAGTTAATTGACATTTTATTCACTCAGAGTTAACATTTTCCCATATTTTCAACCCCTTTACCATTCAAATTTCCACTATTATAAACTCCTTGTTGACATCTTATTTTTTGAAATCTTAGTGTATCTTAATCTAAATATGCAACTTATACATGTCTGTCTTATGCAAGTTTTGTATACTAAAACATTTTGGCCTTTTCTCTTTAGTATATATTGTAAATATCTCCAAATCTGTAAGCTACTTAGTAAATTGGTCTTTAATTTTGAGAACCATTTAAAAAAACATGATTAAGGGGCACCTGGATGGCTCAGTAAGTTAAGCATCTGACACTTGATTTTGGCTTCAGTTCATCAGATCAAGCCCCACATTGGGCTCCATGCTGAGCATACAGCCTGTTTAAGATTATCTTTCTCTCCCTGGGGAAACTCTTACACTGCTAATGGGAAAGTAAGCTGGTACATTCACTCCGGAAACCAATATGGAAGTTCCTCAAAAGATTAAAAATAAAGCTATCCTACAATTGCACTACTAGGTATTCACCCCAAAGGTACAAATGTAGTGATCCGAAGGGGCACCTACACCCCAATGTTTATAGCAACAATATCCACAATAGCCAAACTATGGAAAGAGCCCAGATGTCCATTGACAGATGAATGGATAAAGAGGATGTGGTATATATACACACAATGGAATATTATGCAGCCATCAAAAATGAAATATTACTATTTGCTATGATATGGATGGAAGTAGAGTGTGTTATGGTAAACAAAATAAATCAATCAGAGAAAGACAATAATCACATGATTTCACTCATATGTGGAATTTAGAAACAAAACAGAGGAGCATAGGGATGCCTGGGTGGCATCCTGGGATCGAGCCCCACATTGGGCTCCTTGCTCGGCAGGGAGCCTGCTTCTTCTCCCTCTGCCTCTGCCTGTCTGTGTTCGCTCACTCTCTCTCCCTCTCTCTCTCTGACAAATAAATAAATAAAATCTTAAAAAACAACAACAACAAAAAACAAAACAGAGGAGCATAGAGGAATGGAGGGAAAAATAAAACAAGATATAATCTGAGAGGGAGAGAAACCATAGGAGACTTTTAACCATAGGAAACAAACTGAAGGTTGATGGAAGGGCAGGGGGTGAAGGGATAGGTAACTAAGCACTAGGTGTTATATACAACTGAATCACTGAACTCTACCTCTGAAACTAATAATACATTGGATGTTAATTAATTGAATTTAAATTTTAAAAGATTCTCTCTCCCTCTCTCTCTGTCCCTCCCCACCTTGTACTTGCTCTTTCTCTCTCTCTCTGAAAACAAACAAACAAACAAACAAACAAAAGGCACATTTAATTGTAGTGAAATCTGCTATCATTTCCAAAGTAATTTCTTTCATTGCTTTTCAAAATAGGAGATGTCCATCCAGATATTGATATTTATTTGTATGTTTCTGGTCTTTCATGGTTTGAAATTTTATTAAACTTCTAATGTTAAAAATGTCATCAAATACTCTAGTGTTACTAATGTGCATTGGTTAATAATTTAATAACTGATATTGATTACTCAGTCTTCATCTGATTTATTGAATGATCCATAGCTCTCTTATTGCTTTGTGATTTTTAACCACCATATAATCATTCCTTTTATGAAAAAGACTTTTTCTGGTCCATTTATTTTGTTGCTTTAGCTTAATGTCATTCTGTAATTTAAATCATGATAGCATTACAAAGAATTAATTAATTTAATTAATATCTGAAGAATCTCTTCTGTGTTCAGTACTTTTATTTTCAAATACTCTTATTCTGTTCACACTTCAAGGAAAATGTTCATTCTACATTCTTTTATATTTTTAATTCTAAGAAAATCCCAAAATATAAAGTGATTTGTGAATTACATATTTTTCTCTGGGAATCCTCTCATGTTTCTTGGTAAGCTTTGCAGGATTCTTTCTTAGGTTTTGCTAATATCTATTAATTTTTTTCTAAAAATATGCTCTAGGATTCTTCAGTATATTTTATTTCTGAATTTAAATAGTCTTTTACCATGAAAATAATATATGAATGTATTTGAAAATTCAAACGGTACAAAAAATTCCTTTAATTTCAATCCCACCTCCAAATGTGATTACAATTTAAACTTAATAATTATCATACCCCAAATTTTCTACATAATGCATGTATATTTCCACACACACACACACACACACACATACACACACATACATTTTGGAAGCCTTGCATACATGGTATTGTCATTTTGATTTTCTCATTCTGCAATGTGCCTCGGCAATTTTTTTTTTTTACCATTTTTTATTAACATATAATGTATTATTTGCTTTAGGGGTACAGGTCTGTGATTCATCAGTCTTATATAGTTTACAGCACTCACCATAGCACATACCCTTTCCAATGTCCAACTGTCAGTTACCCCATCCCTCCCCCTGCCCCCAGCAACCCTCGGTTTGTTTCCTATGATTAAGAGTCTCTTATGGTTTGTTTCTGTCTCTGGTTCCATCTTGTTTCATTTTTTCCTCTCTTCCCCTATGATCCTCTGCCTTGTTTCTCAAATTCCACAAATCAGAGATCATACGATAATTGTCTCTCTCTGATTGACTTATTTTGCTTAGCATAATGCACTCTAGTTCCAACCATATCTTTGCAAATGGCAAGATTTCATTTTTTTGATGGCTACATATATTCCACTGTGTGTGTATGTATATATATGTACATGTGTGTGTGTATGTATGTATGTATCTATCTATCTATAAATAGATAGATAGATATGTATATACCACATCTTCTTTATCCACCTCTGTCAACGAACATCTGGGCTCTTTCCATAGTTTGGCTATTGTGGACACTGTTGCTATAAACATTGGGGTACATGTGTCCCTTCAGATCACTAAGTTTGTACCTTTGGGGTGAATACCCAGTAGTGCAATTGCTGGGTTGTAGGGTAGCTCTATTTTCAACTTTTTGAGGAACCTCTACTGTTTTCTGGAGTGGATGCGCCAGCTTGCATCCCCACCAACAGTGTAGGAGGGTTCCCCTTTCTCCACATCCTTGCCAACATCTGTTGTTTCTTGACTTGTTAATTTTAACCATTCTGACTGGTGTGAGGTGGTATCTCATTGTGGTTTGATTTGTATTTCCCTGATGTCAAGTGATGTGGAGCACTTTTTCATGTGTCCATTGGCCATTTGGATGTCTTCTTTGCAGAAATGTCTGTTCATGTCTTCTTCCCATTTCTTGATTGGATTATTTTTCTTTGGGTGTTGAGTTTGATAAGTTCTTTATAGATTTTGGATACTAGCCCTTTATCTGATGTGTCATTTGCAAATATCTTCTCCCATTCTGTCGGTTGTCTTTTGGTTTTGTTGACTATTTCCAAAGACCCCATCAAAAAGGAGAATTACAAACTAATATTCCTGATGAACATGGATGCCAAAATTATCACCAAAATACTAGCCAATAGGATCCAACAGTACATTAAAAGGATTATTCACCATAACCAAATTGGATTTATTCCTGGACTGCAAGGTTGGTTCAGCATCTTCAAATTAGTCAATGTGAAACACAACATTAATAAAAGAAAGGACAAGAAGCAAATGATACTCTCATTAGATGCAGAAAAAGCATTTGACAAAGTACAGCGTCCTTTCTTGATTGAAACTCTTCACAGTGTAGGGATAGAGGATACATACCTCAATATCATAAAAACCATCTATGAAAACCGTACAGTGAATATCATTCTCAATGGGGAAAAACAGAGCTTTTCCCATAAAGTCAGGAATATGGAAGGGATGTCCACTATCACCACTGCAATTCAACATGGTACTCGAAGCCTTAGCCTCAGGAATCAGACAACAAAAAGAAATAAAAGGCATCTGAATAGGCAAGAAGTCAAACTCTCACTCTTTGCAGATGATATGATACTTTATGTGGAAAACCCAAAAGACCCCATCCCAAAACTATTAGAACTCATACAGGAAGAATTCAGTAAAGTGTCAGGATATAAAACAAATGCACAAACATCAGTTGCATTTCTATACACCAACAGCAAGACAAGGAAAGAGAAATTAAGGAGTCAATCCCATTTACAATTGCACCCAAAGCCATAAGATACCTAGGAACAAATCTAACCAAAGAGGCAAAGAATCTTTACTCAGAGAACTATAGAACACTTCTGGAAGAAATTGAGCAAGACACAAAGAAATGGAAAAACATTCCATTCTAATGGATTGGAAAAACAAATATTGTGAAAATGTCTAGGCTACCTAGAGCAATCTACACATTTAGTGCAATCCCTATCAAAATGGAACAAATAATCCTAAAATTTGTATGAAACCAGAAAAGACCCCAAATAGCTACAGGAACATTGAAAGAGAAAACCAAAGCTGGTGGCATCACAATTCCAGACTTCAAGCTCTATTACAAAGCTGTAGTCATCAAGACAGTATGGGACTGGCACAGAAACAGACACACAGATAAATGAATAGAATAGAGAGCCCAGAAATGGAAACTCAACTCTACAGTCAACTAATCTTCAATGAAGCAGGAAAGAATGTCCAGTGGAAAAAAGTCAGTCTCTTCAACAAACAGTGTTGGGAAAACTGGACAGCATCCACATGCAGAAGAATGAAACTGGACCATTTCCTTTAACTACACACAAAAATAGGCTCAAAATGGATGAAAGACCTAAATGTGAGACAGGAATCCATCAAAATCCTTGAGGAGAACACAGACAGCAAACTTTTTGACCTCAGTTGTAGCAACATCTTCCTAGAAACGTCACCAAATGCAAGGGAAGCAAGGGCAAAAATGAACTGTTGGGATTTCATCAAGATAAACTCCCTTGGCAATTTTTAAAAGATGTATTAAACTAATTCCTATTAATTGATATATGTTGTTTCTTTTTCATTTTTGTGCATGTATATGAAAAAATCCATGAATTTTAAATATGGGCTTGTTGGGTGAAAGGATGGGTATGTTTTTAAAATTTGAAATAGTCTATCAACGCACCCTCCAAAGAGGCTCTGCCAATTTTATACCCTACAGAACTATAGGAAAGATACTCTATATCCTCCACAACAATGTATATTACAAACATTATACCTATTTTAATTTGCTTCTCTTTAATTGAGAGTGATTTTGAGTCTTTGTCAAAAGACGACTATAAGGTATGTGTATGTCTTTTTCTGTGAAACTTCATAATGGGCTTTGCCAATGTTCTTGTTGAGTAATTTATCTACTTTTATTAATATGAATATAAAGGAAGTTTTACATGTTACTAAAAAGTATATTTGGATTTGACTTATTTTTTTCATGTTTTTTAATTGGCTCAGGTCATGATCTCAGGGTCCTGGGAATGAGCCCTGCACTGGGCTCCCTGCTCAGTGGGGAGTCTACTTCTCCCTCTGCCCTTCATCCCTTTATGCTCTCTCTCAAATAAATAAATAAATAAAATCTTTAAAAATAAAAAATAAAATTTTAGCTATCCTTTAATTAATATTTTCTCAGTTTTGTCATTGGTTAAGAAATGCTATACTTATAACAATATTATTATTTAGCTTACCTTTCTTTTTTTAAAGTAGTATTCCAGTTTCATTTTACTTTACCTAATATTATGCTATTTCCCAGGTGAGGAGAATATGGCAATAATTTGGCTGGAGTCACATAGCTCTGAGTGAGGAAACCAGGAAGTGAATCCAATTTGCTTAACACCAGAGTTTAGTCAATGCATCTATTCATGTCTTAAGGCCAAATGTATTTCATTACTCTCACTTTATTACCACCACATTACTCTTATTTTTTTAAAGATTTATTTATTTACTTTAGAGAGAGAGTGTGTGTGTGACTAGGGGGAGGGGCAGAGGGAGAGGGAGAGAAGCATACTCCCAACTGAGGGCATCATTGCCTTCTTCCTGACTTCAATGAGAATTCAAGTGTTTTATCAACTTAAATTTTTAAGAGCAAGTTTTTCCATAGAATCCTATAATATTGGGTTTTATTTTTACACATATATAAACAGAGACACTTCCAAATGTCTTTCCCCAAGAGAGATACACGTATATAATTTTTAAAATATGCATTTAAAACTCAATGCACTTTCACTTATAGCAAAAGACAGTATTTTTAGATTGTTATAGTTCTGTTATTTTTCTTTTAAAGATTTTTTGCTTTTTTATTTGACAGAGAGATCACAAGTAGGCAGAGAGGCCAGCAGAAAGATGGGGAAACAGGCTCCCTGCTGAGCAGAGAGCCTGATGAGGGACTCAATCCCAGGATCCTGAGGTCATGACCTGAGCTGAAGGCAGAGGCTTAACCCACTGAACCACCCAGGTGCCCCAGTTCTGTCATTTTTCAATCTAAAATTATCATTTTGAGAAATTGATTTTGGTCCCATAGAGCTACTTAACACTTTAATTCTTCTGTGACATCCCTATATTAAAAATTAATAAAAGGTAGTTCTGAACAATTTAACTTTGTACTCACTTTGATCTTTTATCGGATCACCTCTTTGAAAAAGTTTCAATAAAATATTTTTAGAGTAAATAATTAATTTCACACATCATGGACAAGAGTTCTCAAGTTATCCTGATCTTTTTCTTTTTAAAAAGAGTGAACAGTAAGAAGCCAGGAGATACGTATACAAAGTCTTTGAAAGACATACACATCTGCTGGTGATTTTTCCTAGTGTTAAAAAACTTGGTCCTGGCTTTCAATCACTGTAAGGAGACTGTTGAACAAATAATGAACAAAGTTAAATGTTATTGCCAGCCTCAGCATGCTGTTATGAGAGAATGCATCCAGACACCCAGTGGGCAGAGGATAGGCAGTCAATGAAAGGTTGCCTGCCTTCTGCAAAACACAGCAAACTAGTGACTTTTCCTACGAAGTATTTTTATTAGCTTCAGTTTCCAGGGAGAAAGGAAGAAGAACTTGGCGGGTTTGAGTTCAATTAGATGATTTCAAAAAGGTGTCTTAGGCAGTTTCAATGTTTATTGCCTTAGCTGGAGCTACCGTAGCAAAATGCCACAGACCACTTGGCATAAACAACAAGTGTATTTTCTCACAGTTCTGCAAGCTAAGAGTTCAAGATGAAGATGCCAGCATGATTGGTTCCTGGTAAGGGTTCACTCCCTGGCTTATAGAGAGCCTAGCCTCTTCTCTTTCTGGCCTCACATGAGGGCAGAGAAGAGAGAGTGAGCCAATAAGCTCACTGATGTCTCTTCTTACAAAGGCACTAGTTTCACCACGAAGACACTACCTCACCACCTCATCCAAAGTCCCCATCTCCAAAAACCAACATACTAATTGGCAGAGGGCACAATTCAGCATAACATCCTACCCCTAGACCCCCCCAAATTAACATCTTTCTCACATGCAAAAAATTCATTTCTTCCCAACAGCCCCAAAGTCTTAACTCATTCCAGCATCAATTCTTTTTTTTTAATTTATTTATTAATAGTTTGCATTTTAAAGATTTTATGTATTTATTTGACAGAGAGAAATCACAAGTAGATGGAGAGGCAGGCAGAGAGAGAGAGGGAAGCAGGCTTCCTGCCGAGCAGAGAGCCCGATGCGGGACTTGATCCCAGGACTCTGAGATCATGACCTGAGCCAAAGGCAGCGGCTTAACCCACTGAGCCACCCAGGCGCCCCAGCATCAATTCTTAAGTCCCAATTCTCCCTCCAAATTATCTAAATCAAATATGGGTAAAGTCGAAAGGTACAACTGACCCTGAGGCAATATTCATATCTAGCTGTGAACTTCTGAAAGTAGACAAATTATGTGCTCTTAAAATACAGTGGTGAAACAAGTATAGCATAGACATTCCCATTCCCAAGGGAGAAATCCCAAGCAAGTTCAAAAGCTAACAAGGCAAATTCTATTAGATGTTAAGGTTTGAGAATCATCTTCTTTGGCTCTATGTCCTGCCTTCCAGGCCCATGGGGGAGGGAGGCGCAGCATCTCTCATATATATATATATACATATATATATGTATATATATATATGTATAAAATATTTATAATATAATTATAAATATATACATAAATTATAATTATATCACAAATTTATTTATATTATATAATTATTAATTATAATATATAATATAATTTATTTATATAATTATAAATTATAATGTATTTATCTATCTATTTATTTATTTATTTTTTCAGCAAGCTGGTGAACCAGGAGAGCTGATGGTGTAGTTATAGTCCAAGTCTGAGTCCAAATGCCTTACAGCCTGGTGAACCAATGGTACCCTGTCTGAATGTCACCAGGCTTAAGACCCAAGACCTTAGAGCCAATTTTTCAAGTCTGAAGGCAGGAAACAACCATGTCCTAGATCCAACAGTCACCAGCCTGTTATTCAGGCTTTTAGGGTTATTCCAGTACTCAGCTGATTGCATGAGGCCCACCCACACTGGGGAGAGCAATTTGCTTTACTCAGTTCACCACTGAAAATGTTAATCTCTCTTGGAAACACCCTTAAGATATACTCAAAATAATGTGTGGTCAACTATCTGGGCACCGAATGGCCCAATCTCGTTAATACATAAAATTAACGATCATTGTGTTCTTCCTGATTTGTGATTTTCTTTTGACCACAAAGAGTGAGTGAAAACAAATATCACAGTTTTGTGTCCATTTGATGATACTCATCTTAGAAATGCCTGTCTCTATCTCAGACTTGCTGTCTTCAAGAAGATGTTGAACATATGGGATGTTTGAAAATTTCTAGATAAAAAGCAAAATGTTTCAATTTTATGTCATGGAAAAACAGCTGTAGTATGTTAGTTTTTAGCAGCGTTATGGAAAAATGTTACATGGAAAATATTTCAGGTAAAGTTTCCAATCTTTCTATTGACCTCCTAAGGGAAAATTTCTCCTCTACCCTCATGGGGTCTCTGGTTGGGCCCAAGAATTAAGCTGATATTAAGCAGGAGAAACCATATGAATTTTATTTAGTAATTTTGGTATGTCCATGGAAGCCTTCCCAAGAAAAGTGAACACCACAAAGGTGCAGTTAGAGCCAAAAGTTTACTAAGATTGGGCAAAGAGTAGTAAATTGTGAAAATGTGACAAGACAAAGGGGTTTGGTCAGGGCAGTTAATTATGGGAAAATAACTAGGAAGATAAGAGTTAGTTTAACAAAGTCTGTTTCTACAGATTTCTTGGCCTTGACTCTCTGTCTAGGTGATAAGAATGTTTTCCTTCTTCCTGGTACAAATTAGGCACCTTTCATATCTCCTGCTTTCAGGAAGAAAAAGTAAGGTCAGCATGTCCTTCATGCATCTGTTGTTCTTCAGTTGTCTTTAATTCAAAATAATCAATATGCCAGGATGGCATATTTTGGGGTGGCTGGCTCATATTTTGGGGTGGCTGGCTCTGAACCCCTACAATTTCAATCAACAAAAGATTCCCACAAAAGAAAATTCTACTATAAAACATCATTAAAATTTAAAATTTGCCATTTTACAATATGAAGTCAGCTATTAAACTAAGAATATTATATTGTTTCATACTACAAATAACAGCAGTTTCATATTGAGGAAAAAGGTCTGTTAGGAATCAGACATCTGGGTTCACATTTTGTCCTTGAAAAAGTTTTCTATCTTATCTGACCTCACCTTCCTTGTCTTGGAAATGGAGATGGGGCTGTTCTGAGGAAAGTCTTTTGTATATTCTGTTTTTAAAAATGCATTATTGTATGGATTTAAGTATATTTTATTTTAGAGTAGTTTTGAAATTATCTTGCAAAGTTATAATTTTGTTGCAAATGGCCATATTTGCTATCTGTTTTTCTCCTTAAGTGTAAAGATTAGATAATTTCCCAATGCAACTGCAGATTTGTGTAATGACTTTTCATCCATCCAGAAGATTAAATACACACACTCACATGTACACACACACATAGGCGTACACACGGTAGGGGCTATTAGCAAGTATTATGAGTAAAAACAGCTATAATCAGGGCACCTGGGTGGCTCAGTCAGCTAAGCGTCTGACTGCAGCTCAGGTAGTGATGTCAGGGTGCTGGGATGGAGCCTGGGACTAACGTGGGACAGCCTGGCATTGGACTCTGGGATCAGAGGAGAATCTGCCCGGCTCTCTGCCCTTCCCTTTCCTCGGGTGCGCGCATGCACACTCTCTGCTCTATCACTCAAATAAATAAAATCTTAAAAACAAACAAACAAACAAACAAACACCCAGCTAATCCCTGCCCTTGGGCCACTTGCAGTAGTGGAGAAGGAAGATGTTAACCCGATAATCAACTAAATGTAAAATTATAATGCAGTGATGCATAAGAACAGCGTTTCACCTGGTCAGGAAAATAAGGAAGAACCTCTCTTGGAAAGGGACACTTAAGCCAAGATTCGTCTAGCAGATAAATCGGAATTAACGGAGGAAGAATGGGAGACAAGAATTGTTTAGCTCAGGTAAAAGCCCGAGAATGCAGCGTGTCCAGCTCATAGGACAGAACGAGGACCAGAAGGTTTGGCACGAAGAGAGCTTGAATGGGGGGTGAAATCAGGTTAGGGGGGGCCTTCGGGGCCCGTTTTAAAATTCATATTGAGAAGTAACAGGGCAGGGAAGCAAGAATTCAGATAATGAATTCAGTTGCTGATGCAAGCTTTGAAAAATAGAACTTAAAGGGAATTGCGGGCTTATTTCCAGAGAGAGCAGGGAGCAGAGACACGGAATGGGGCTTGCAGGGTGGAAAGGCGAGTGGGAGACAGTCCTGGAGGTCAGGAGGCCCTCAGAAACGCGGCTGAAGGCGAGTCATCCTGGGGGCTCACCTGTGTGTTCTCTGGACTGTTTGTATTGTCAGTGAATACAGGACTCCCTTGCCCAGAGAGAGCTTATTAGAGTCACGGAGAGGTCAGAGAACTTTCAGAGAAACCCCACCGCTGCCCCACCGCGGTGCCACAGAGCCGGAGCACGGACGCACACTGTATCCCACGTTTGCAGAGCCCCAAGCCCCAAGCTCGGGCAAAGGCTCCTATGGTTCTCCAGTCTTCCACCTCCTCCCAAACGATGCTTCTTTCCAACATCACGCTTTTCCTGCCTAGACATTCAGACAAGAAGTTAATTCATTTTTGAAAAGCCTTTACTAGAATACTGTCTCTCTGTGAATGACTTTTTTTTTTTTTTCCAAAAAGAAACTCAGATTATATAACTTCTAAAAATGATTGCTTTTCACACACAGCTAAAGCAAACATCAACAAATAGAACTCGGTTGAACTCAGAAGCTTCTGCCCAGTGTAAGAAACAATTAACAAAATGAAAAGGCAGGCTGCGGAGTGGGAGAAAGTTTTTGCTAACCAGATATCAGATAAGGGGATAATATAAAAAATGCATAAAAAACAAACACAACTAAAAACAACAATAAAAAAAATCTGATTAAAAAATAGGCAGAAGAACTACATCGACTTTTGTTTCAAAGAGGACATCAAACTGGCCAAGAGGCCCAGGAGAAGATGCTCACAATTACTCATCATCAGGGAAAAGTGAATCAGAAAAACAATGAGCTCTCACCTCACACCTGTCAGAATAGCTATGATCGAGAAAACAAGAGACAGTAGGTGCTGATGAGGGTGTGGGGGAAAAAGGAGCCCTTGTGCACAACAGCAATGTAAATTAGTCCAACAGCTACAAAAAACAATATGGAGGTTCCTCAAAAAATTAAAAATAGACCTACCCTATGATTCAGCAATTCCACTTCTGGAAATATAACCAAAAGAAGTGAAAAGAGGAGTTCAACAAGATATCTGCACCCCCATGTTTATCGCAGAACTATTCACAACAGCCATGATCATGAAACAATCCAAATGCCCACCAACCGATGACTGGACTAAAATGATATGGTACATATATACACAATGGTCTATTACTCAACTACAAGAAAGAAGGGTCTTCTGCTATGGGCAAAAACATGGACAGACCTTGAGCAAATTATGCTGAGTAAGATAAGCCAGACAGAGAAAGGTAACTACTGTATGATATCACTTAAAAAATCTTAAAAAAAATCTTAAAAAAAAATCTTAAAATCTTAAAAAAAAAGTCAAACATGTTTAAAAAAAAGAGTAAAACTGGTTATTAGGGGATAGGGACTGGGGGGATAAGATTGATGGTATTTAAGGGTACAAGCTTATAATAAGTACTAAGATAGCCATAGATATTTAACATAAGTTAATTGAATAGGCAATAATATTGTATAATGTGTAATATGATATTTTTACAACAGCAACCATATTACAATATATAATCAGAGTAACACCATATACACCTTAAATTATACAATGTTAGGTCTCAAATTTACCCAATAAAATTTTTCAAAAAAACAAATGAAATTGGTCGTTTTGGCAAGAAGAGAATAACAGAGCAGCCCTGAGAGGTAGTTGCTTAGGAACCAGCCATGCTCTCACTAGCTGAGGGACAGTCTTGGAGCATGGCCAACCAGACTCATGTGTCGATCAGATTACTGGGGACTCCCTGTAATTGAGAGGTCCTGAGCAAGACCAAGGGTGTAGCTTGTAACCCCTTTATGAGGCCAAGGTTATCTGCAAAACTGAGGTGTTTATATTCCCTCTATTCTTTCTAGAAGCTATCAGAAAATTATTTGAAGTATCTGTATGTACAAAAATGTTTTTTTTTTTGCCCATCAAAGAGGTAGTTCTAAATTGTTCATTACTGGTTCTAACTGATTGACCTCAGTCTTTAACCTAGAAAATCCTACCTCAGCAAAATCAAATAAACAGAATCAAGAAACTGAGAGCAAAGTGAAGAAGGGAAGGAAGGAAAAAACCATGCTAATACACTGAAAAAAAAAAAAAAAAAGTTTTTCAGATCAAAGGCCCAGAGAGTGAGATTTATCTGAGGTACAAGATAGCTATTTCAAAGATTCTACTTCAAGTGGACAAATTAAACCATCTCACATCTAACTGATGTCACAAGCCATATTTAATGTCTAAATTAAAAGTGCACATATCAAACCATGTGCTAATTATGACCGGTGTAGTCATTCTAATCCAGGTACACAGTCTGTGCTTTTACTTTTAAATTGAAATACAGCATAACTGGACAGAAAACTCATCAGAAAATATAACATGATAATTATACAGTAACACACTTTCATTTGAAATAGCATATTGATCACGGAGATGATGCACATTTGTTATGCACTAATGCATTTCAACATACCAAAGTAAGATGATAGATCTGGGGTAATTATATAGAAATTGACAGCCCATTTATCACTGTTTGTGGTTATTTCACAGCATTGGCATTTCCATGAATTATGGCATGTCATCTCATGTGTACACAAATGTTAAATCATTTATGGCAACAATTGATCATTAACCACAGCATGTGCTGAAGGGTGGCACCTATAAGACATTCAATTAAAGGAGTGAATTTGGTGTGTAGGTTTTGCGATTAATTTGACAGGCACACTGCAAGTTTTAAAGGTGACTTATATTTCATTCATTTTGTTGTTTCCACCTATAAAATGTTACTGAAATGAGATGAAGGAGCATGCCGAGCATTGGAAGTATTTTTCAATCCAGAGATCGCCTGTGTTGATATATCTTTGTTGGGGGAATACCAGCTACCTGATCTCTGGAAGGGAAAGCTCTATCATCCCACCTGCCAGGAGATTTTGTTATCCACATTTCTGAGCACATTGTTCTAGAACGGAAGTAGGGAAAAATAGAATGATGGGGGGGGAGGGGAATAGCAACCCAAGAAACAGAAATTGGCATTGGCAAAGAACAAAGAGAATGAAAGAAAGACCCAAGACAGGAGAAGGTGGGTGGAAGGGGTGGGGGAGAAAAAAAAACAGAGAATTAAATTTGTGAATAAAAATTTCATTCAAATTCAATTTAGTGCAACACGTATTTAAAGAGTATCTACTAAGCTCCAATCACCCTGACCTTGTGTGCCAAAATTAAGGTCTTAATTAAAAGATTCTTTGGCTTGGGACGCCTGAGTGGCTCAGTTGGTTAAGCAGCTGCCTTCGGCTCAGGTCATGATCCCAGCGTCCTGGGATCGAGTCCCACATCGGGCTCCTTGCTCAGCGGGGAGCCTGCTTCTCCCTCTGCCTCTGCCTGCTATTCTGTCTGCCTGTGCTCGCTCTCTCCCCATCTCTCTCTCTGATAAATAAATAAAATCTTTAAAAAAAAAAAAAAAGATTCTTTGGCTCATTTCTTCCTTTTTATTTATACCATGAACACTCAACTTCAAGTACTTAATTCCTTGTTCCTGGATTATGTTAAGAGGCTCCTAACTATTTACTAGACACACAGGTCGCTCAATTCTTGCATCTCCTATGTATCAATGCCAGATGAGTATCCCTGTTTGTAATACCCTCCTCCGAACATTAGTCCTCCTTTCAAAAGCTCTCAGTTGCCTACAGGAAAAATTCAACATGATTCGACTCTTTGTGCCTCATAATAGTTGAGGACGGTACTGTAAGTGGGGATAATGTTGTTGGTTCCCCCTCAAAAGAGCCCTAATTTTAACGTTCACTGATTCCCCTAAGTGTGACTACTTCTGCCATAGCTGATTTTAAATTACCTGCTGACGTCACTGAACCAACTGGTATTCTGGGACCGGGTATGGTACAGCTCAGGGCTGCCAACAGAGATAAGTTATTCATTTTATCAACGGATGTGGTGCCAAATGAGTCCCCAAAAGTTGTTGGGTTCAAAACAATTTAGTAAATGGGCACATATAAATGGGTATCATCAACAAAATGCAAATTATACATCATAATAAAATAAAATAATGTAAAATCCCTTATCTTAAAATAAAGAGGGCTTCTATCTTTTACTTGCCCCCACTACGTGCTAAATGAACACTTAAGAAACAAAAGTTAAGAAGAACCACCTCTGTGCCCATATGTCTCTGTGGTGTCCGAGGTCACTTTTATAGGCCAAAAGTGTTTTTGCATATTCGACCCCTCATCTCTCTCCCAGGTGATTCTGAGAATTGTGTACAGTCTCTGGTTTGCTTTGTGAGCCAGCCTTCTCGCCTGCCATACAGTGTAGGCCATTTTATTCCTCCCTTGGGCCCTGCTGTCTATGGATCTACTCCCCTATCTTTGCCAAGAGCAATGGCAGGAAATCTGCAGCTGGGCCCTCCAAAACCACAGCCTCCCCACCGGCCCTAGCAAGGCATCACAGAGAGTGCCAGAGAGGGCCTGGCCACCTCCCCACCAGGCTGCCAGTGCCCCATGTCAAGGGCTGACATCTGAGCAGAGGGCAGCTGTGCCTGATGTCATGAGTCTTGTGCTCAATTTCCAGTCTCTTGTCCTACAAAAGCTGCTGGCATTGTCTTCAGTTGCTGTGAGATTTTTTGACATGAACGCTGCTGATATTTTGAATTCTTCATGCTCTAACCCTGTTTACATGTTTTCTTGTTTGTTTGTTTGTTTTGGTCTTCCATTGCTGCCCTCCAGGGAGAGGCTTTGTATCAGATTTGATACAAATCTGAGAAGCTCACCAGAAGATGACCAGACAAAGGATATCATGTGTTCCACGGTCACCTGTACAGCCAAGAACACCTGGCCATGACTTTTCATTTGCTCTTGGGGGAGGTTTGCCCAACCAGCGCAAACAGGGGTCAAGATTCTGGTTTGGTCTGAAGATGGGGACTGACAAGTTTTTCTTAACTGCTATAGAGCTGGAGGCCGAGAGGTACCTGGCATTGAGCATTTTCCTCCCCTTGTGAGGAGGTGGCCATGCAGATACTGAACTAGTAGAGTCAAATTATAGTAAGCTCTGCCTTATGATTGTATGTGCAAATTTCCTGGAATGGGGCCATAGGCCAAGTGCAAAAGAATTTGGCTTCTTGAGGAATTCTGGTATACTCTTCCCTGTGCTAAACATGTCGTAGGCAAATACATAGTCCAGAGGAGACTACAGACCAAGGAAATCCCACACACAAACACTCCCTTGTCTCCTGCCTCCACCAGTATCATTGGCAAAATAAATCAGGAACCTACAGCAGGTTGATGTGTGGTCTCTGCCCACCAGTCTGACCCAGGGTCACTCTCACACAAGGGAGAGCAGCAGCCTTCCAGGCAAAGGTAGAATTGGAAACCAAGGGGCTGAGCTTGTAGCTAGACAGTGAGATAACCAAAGCAAGCCCCAAGTAGCTCCTTTGAGCTGCTGGCTCAGCCACATGTACAACCTCCATATTGGGGACCATCCTTTAAAATGTATGGCAGGTAGTTATGCTGGTCACGAAATGCATATCTCCTCACCCCTTGCAAATGGGACCACTCATAGTAGCCAGTGGCAATGATGGAAAACATGTTGATCCCGTCTGAGCCAAAGTAAGAAAGGATGAGCTGCCCTCTGGCCCTCTTGACCTCTGCCACAGCGACTGCAGAGTTCATATGCTGAGAAGTTCTTGCTGTCCTGTGTCTTGGGAAAAGTCAGCCCCCCACCAACCACTGTTGCACTTTAAAGAGTAAAACATGCACCTTCGTAATGGGTAAGTCGTAAGATTTGAGGACTTACTCTTCACAACATTATATCCTGACTAGCACAACTGCTTTGTCTCAGCAGATCTTGCCAGTCTCTGCCTAATGAATCCCTTTGTTTGGCTTGTCTGTTCTTTACTTAGGATCCCACTCCAAGTTTCTAGGCGATCTTTTAGATCTGCCCTTATTTCTTGATCCACCGGCACTCAGAGTATGAATTTGAGGGGGTAAAAAAAGAAGAGATATAGTAGGCATGGTGTGTAGAGGCAGAGAACGTTTTTTGGGGAGTGTGATTCCTCTTCTATCCCGAAACATGCCCAGGTGAACTCTCTTTAATCTCAAACCAGGATCTTCCTTATATACTTGAAAGGGCAAGATATTATGTTCTTGTTAAAACTGCAATAACAATGACTACTTTTCTGGAGATAAAAACTCTGAGAGAGCATCATGCAATTCTTCTCACTGTATGACCAGCCCTAGAATCAACATTATTACAATACACAGGATCTAGTTGACATTGTTAATGCTGCAGTGTTTAGAAACAGGAAGTGGAAATGTTCCCACTTCTACCTAAATGTCACGGACAAATTATACCGGACAGACACCTATGATGAGAAGAAAATAATTATGGATGAAAAAAAAAATAGCCTGTACTATTCTCTCACCATTTGAAAGGCACATAAAATATATTTATGAGATACATTAAAGATCTCACTTTGCTAGTGTCCAACTCTCAATGACCATTTTCAGTCTCCTCTAGGGTATATTTTTATAACAATATCAATTTATTATAAAGGTCAATATTTTTTCACTTTCAAATTCTTTCAAGTGGGTTTTTTAAGGCCATTTTCTGAAGTATTTAAAATTCTAATAAACTGCTGCAAAATTACCAGGAAAGTCCCATGGGATTTTCTTTTTTTAAACATACTATTTGATGGAACATGAACCTGGGTTACAATAAAATATCATTAAGAAAAGGTCAGTTCTGAAAAACAAAGAACAAAGGAAAAAAAGAGAGAGAGAGAGAGAGAGAGAGAGAGAATGAATCAGGCATCTTGGAGACACTGGAGCCCATGGAGTTGTTCAATGTATCTTACAGAGAATGGAGCCTGAAGTTCTTAAGGGTTAGTTTTCCAAGGAAGTGAGACCACCCCTCCTGCATGAAGGCTCAGCTGGCATTCTCCCTTTCTTCCTCCATTTGGATCCCGTCCCTCGGTTTGGTATCTTCCCCAGAGACCGTGCTTCTCGAAGGTGAAAGGAGCTCTACAATGTCAAGACTTTTTCTTAGTGATCGTTGCAACCAGATATGCTATTCTGGTAGGTAGTGCTCAATGCAGAGATTTGTTGGAGGAAGAAATTAGAATTTTCTGGGTTCTAAGATAAGTCTGAACATAAAAAATTCCATCGGTTAAGTTACTTGTCTGCAAGGCAACTCTCGTGGGTGTGATACTCTCCCCATTGAGTTTTCTGAACAGCACGAATACGGTGTTCATCCACCGGCATGGGCACAGTTTTCATCTCACACCCCATCCTCGGCTCTCCACCAAGCATGGGTCAGGATCAAGGAAAAAAACGTTTTCTTGATCAGCTGTGCCTGAGTATAGAGCTCTCGCTGCAGTGAGCCTGGCTGAAAGGTGTTCTTTCCTCTTGCCAAGATGTGTTTGATGCCACACTTGCCAGAGGGTTCCTCTTGAGGGGGGCCTGCCCGAACTAGCAGAAGTCTGGATTTTAAGGTCATTGCTTTCTTATTTACTCCTGGTCGGCTTGCTTGCTTTCTCACAGAGGGATGAGATTCCTGGGTGTACTTAGGAGGAAGGGGTGCTCACATATTTGGAGAACATAGATCTATTTCAGACCTGGATTAAAGTTGCCTTCCCTGCAATACAGGCAAGATCGTGGCTCATAATGCAGTTTAGGCCCAAAGCCCCAGGTAATAACCTGATATTGCTTGTCTGGGCATTGTCTTCTGAGCACATTTTCTTTTTTTCCTTCAGAAGCTTCACAGAAGCTATGGCTATTGTACCTCTGGGGTTCTGTCATCTCTCTCTTTATATAGAAAAGTCTCTTACCACAACACTCCCCTTAACAGAACTCAGAATGGCTTCACTTCTGACAATTTAGCGGCAGCATTTTTTACACAAACCAACAAAAATGGACTTATAAAGAAGCCATATTAAAAATCTTATTCACCATTTTAACTGAGGCCATCACATCCTATTCTTTTGCCTTATTAGAAAGAAAAGGGAAGATTAGAAATTTTTAAAAAACTTGATGACTTTCATATTCTTTCATTGTAGGTATTACAGTGGATAATACGACAACTTGGAAATGGTCATCTAGTTTAAAACCCCAAGAAATGCTGCTTGTCTTACTTTTTAAGCATACGTATGCAGGTCGACTCTGTCTATGATGAAAGACCAGCTTGTGATAAGTGCCTGTCACTCCTATATTTGAAAGGGGATGTGGAAGAATTTTTTTTTAAACGTCTACCTACGGTACCTTCTGAACAGTCATGGTAGTATTTCATTATACTGTTTCTGAACTGATACCACCTGGACATCTACCAATCAGGGGGACATAAAAGGCAATCACTAAGTCACCATGGCCACATAAACCTGTGCAGAAAGGTCCTTTTGGGCACATTATGCTGCCAATACCCTCTCAGGAACAGACAACAGATTTGGGTAGAAAGGCCCCCGAGCCCACTCTTGCCCATTGTGGAGTCAACACAAAACACACCAAAGCAGCAGATGCAAAATGCTCTTTTCTCTCCACCTGCAGAAGTCAACGGTAACTGTACTTCCGTTTCTAGTCTAAAATCCACTTCCGTGCTGCTACTGTGTTGAAATACCATATACAGAATCATACCAAACTTTTAAATGGAGAACTGGAATAGTGAAGTTGGTCTAGTACATGGAGATTAGATTGGAACATGGATTCTAATCCAGGGTCTGCCACTAGCCACAGGCAAATTGCCTAATCCCCTAAACTTCAGTTCTTCTGCACATAAAATGGGTACGTTATAAACTTCCTCAATTAGCTTCCAGAGTTGCTGTAAGGATTAAAGCAGCGATTCTCAAGTTGAAGCATGCCTTAGAATCACCTGGAGAGCTGGTTAAAACACAGATGGTTAGGCTCCAGTGTTTCTGATTTAGTAGGTCCAGGCAAGGGAGGCTGAAAATTCGCATTCCTAAGAAATTTTTAGATGCAGCTGATGTTGCTAGGCCAAAAAACATGGGCTTGGAACCCCTGAATAAAGGAAAAGAGATGAACCTCCCTCAGCATAAGGGAAACCCCAACATCTGTGGCAAGCCCCACCTTGCCTGTCTTCCCAGATTTCAATCACCCTAAAAAACATCCTGTTTCTTTTCCGACTATGCCCCATTGTGATGAATATGTGATTCATTTCTGTATCCTCAGAACCTAGGGTAAGACTGACCCTACCTTAGGCATTCAGTTAAAAAAAAAATCAGCAGAATAAATTAATACATTTAAAAGTGATCAGCAAGGAAATAAAGGCCTTAAACGACACACTGGACCAGATGGACATCACAGATATATTCAGAATATTTCATCCCAAAGCAACAGAATACACATTCTTCTCTAGTGCACATAGAACATTCTCCAGAATAGATCACATCCTCGGTCCTAAATCAGGACTCAACCGGTATCAAAAGATTGATCATTCCCTGCATATTTTCAGACCACAATGCTCTAAAGCTAGAACTCAACCACAAAAGGAAGTTTGGAAAGAACCCAAATACATGGAGACTAAACAGTATCCTTCTAAAGAATGAATGGGTCAACCTGGAAATTAAAGAAGAATTGAAAAAAATCATGGAAACAAATGATAATGAAAATACAACGGTTCAAAATCTGTGGGACACAACAAAGGCAGTCCTGAGAGGAAAATATATAGCGGTACAAGCCTTTCTCAAGAAACAAGAAAGGTCTCAGGTACACAACCTAACCCTACACCTAAAGGAGCTGGAGAAAGAACAAGAAAGAAACCCTAAGCCCAGCAGGAGAAGAGAAATCATAAAGATCAAAGCAGAAATCAATGAAATAGAAACCAAAAAAACAATAGAACAAATCAACGAAAGTAGGAGCTGGTTCTTTGAAAGAATTAATAAAATTGATAAACCCCTGGCCTGACTTATCAAAAAGAAAAAAGAAAGGACCCAAATAAATAAAATCATGAATGAAAGAGGAGAGATCACAACTAACACCAAAGAAATACAAACTACTATAAGAACATACTATGAGCAACTCTACGGCAATAAATTTGACAATCTGGAAGAAATGGATGCATTCCTAGAAACATATAAACTACCACAACTGAACCAGGAAGAAATAGAAAGCCTGAACAGACCCATAACCAGTAAGGAGATTGAAACAGTCATTAAAAATCTCCAAACAAACAAAAGCCCAGGGCCAGACGGCTTCCCGGGGGAATTCTACCAAACATTTAAAGAAGAACTAATTCCTATTCTCCTGAAACTGTTCCAAAAAATAGAAATGGGAGGAAAACTTCCAAACTCATTTTATGAGGCCAGCATCACCTTGATCCCAAAACCAGACAAGGATCCCACCAAAAAAGAGAGCTATAGACCGATATCCTTGATGAACACAGATGCAAAAATACTCAACAAAATACTAGCCAATAGGATTCAACAGTACATTAAAAAGATTATTCACCACGACCAAGTGGGATTTATTCCAGGGCTGCAAGGTTGGTTCAACATCCGCAAATCAGTCAATGTGATAAAACACATCAATAAAAGAAAGAACAAGAACCATATGATACTCTCAATGGATGCTGAAAAAGCATTTGACAAAGTACAGCATCCCTTCCTGATCAAAACTCTTCAAAGTGTAGGGATAGAGGGCACATACCTCAATATCATCAAAGCCATCTATGAAAAACCCACCGCAAATATCATTCTCAATGGAGAAAAACTGAAAGCTTTTCCACTAAGGTCAGGAACACGGCAGGGATGTCCATTATCACCACTGCTATTCAACATAGTACTAGAGGTCCTAGCCTCAGCAATCAGACAACAAAAGGAAATTAAAAGCATCCAAATCGGCAAAGAAGAAGTCAAATTATCACTCTTCGCAGATGATATGATACTATATGTGGAAAACCCAAAAGACTCCACTCCAAAACTGCTAGAACTTATACAGGAATTCAGTAAAGTGTCAGGATATAAAATCAATGCACAGAAATCAGTTGCATTTCTCTACACCAACAAGAAGACAGAAGAAAGAGATATTAAGGAGTCAATCCCATTTACAATTGCATCCAAAACCATAAGATACCTAGGAATAAACCTAACCAAAGAGACACAGAATCTATACTCAGAAAACTATAAAGTACTCATGAAAGAAATTGAGGAAGACACAAAGAAATGGAAAAATGTTCCATGCTCCTGGATTGGAAGAATAAATATTGTGAAAATGTCTATGCTACCTAAAGCAATCTACACATTTAATGCAATTCCTATCAAAGTACCATCCATCTTTTTCAAAGAAATGGAACAAATAATGCTAAAATTTATATGGAACCAGAAAAGACCTTGAATAGCCAAAGGGATATTGAAAAAGAAAGCCAACGTTGGTGGCATCACAATTCTGGACTTCAAGCTCTATTACAAAGCTGTCATCATCAAGAAAGCATGGTACTGGCACAAAAACAGACACATAGATCAATGGAACAGAATAGAGAGCCCAGAAATAGACCCTCAACTCTATGGTCAACTAATCTTCGACAAAGCAGGAAAGAATGTCCAATGGAAAAAAGACAGCCTCTTCAATAAATGGTGCTGGGAAAATTGGACAGCCACATGCAGAAATATGAAATTGGACCATTTCCTTACACCACACACAAAAATAGACTCAAAATGGATGATGGACCTCAATGTGAGAAAGGAATCCATCAAAATCCTTGAGGAGAACACGGGCAGCAACCTCTTCGACCTCTGCCGCAGCAACATCTTCCTAGGAACAACGCAAAAGGCAAGGGAAGCAAGGGAAAAAATGAACTATTGGGATTTCATCAAGATCAAAAGCTTTTGCACAGCAAAGGAAACAGTTAACAAAATCAAAAGACAACTGATAGAATGGGAGAAGATATTTGCAAATGACATATCAGATAAAGGACTAGTGTCCAGAATCTATAAAGAACTTAGCAAACTCAACACCCAAAGAACACATAATCCAATCAAGAAATGGGCAGAGGACATGAACAGACATTTCTACAAAGAAGACATCCAGATGGCCAACAGACACATGAAAAAGTGCTCCATATCACTCGGCATCAGGGAAATACAAATCAAAACCACAATGAGATATCACCTCACACCAGTCAGAATGGCTAAAATCAACAAGTCAGGAAATGACAGATGCTGGCGAGGATGCGGAGAAAGGGGAACCCTCCTACACTGTTGGTGGGAATGCAAGCTGGTGCAGCCACTCTGGAAAACAGCATGGAGGTTCTTCAAAATGTTGAAAATAGAACTGCCCTATGACCCAGCAATTGCACTATTGGGTATTTACCCTAAAGATACAAACGTAGTGATCCAAAGGGGCACATGCACCCGAATGTTTATAGCAGCAATGTCCACAATAGCCAAACTATGGAAAGAACCTAGATGTCCATCAACAGATGAATGGATCAAGAAGATGTGGTATATATACACAATGGAATACTATGCAGCCATCAAAAGAAATGAAATCTTGCCATTTGCGACAACATGGATGGAACTAGAGCGTATCATGCTTAGCGAAATAAGTCAAGCAGAGAAAGACAACTATCATATGATCTCCCTGATATGAGGAAGTGGTGATGCAACATGGGGGCTTAAGTGGGTAGGAGAAGAATAAATGAAACAAGATGGGATTGGGAGGGAGACAAACCATAAGTGACTCTTAATCTCACAAAACAAACTGAGGGTTGCTGGGGGGAGGGGGTTTGGGAGAAGGGGGTGGGATTATGGACATTGGGGAGGGTATGTGCTTTGGTGAGTGCTGTGAAGTGTGTAAACCTGGTAATTCACAGACCTGTACCCCTGGGGATAAAAATATATGTTTATAAAAAATAAAAAATTTAAAAAAAAAAAGAGTAGAGCAAAAAAAAAAAGTGTTTAGTAAAACAATATATACCTGAGGGAGTTTAGTTAATCATGGAATACATTGCTATGTACAAAGATACCCCAAAATACAGGCAGGGCTAGCAGAGCAACTGTGTTCCATGATGCCATTCAAGTATCCACATGTCTTTCAATTTGTTGCTCCTCCATCTTCTGGGCTATTGTTCTCATCTACACAGTTATCACATCCATCAAAACCATGTTCACAGTCATACCTATCTTCCAGCCTGCTAGAAGGGAAAGAGGAAATTCTGGACCAGGGAGGGGATCCATCCTCTCAGACATTCATTGGCCAACTCTTAGATACGTCACTGCCACCAACAGCTTCAGGGGAAGCTGGGAAATGTAGTCCCCCTATGGTCATGCATGTGTCCAGGCTAAAGCTTAAAGATTCTCTTTTTCAAAGATAAAAGAGGAAATGTGTGCTAGGGCACAAAGAGAAGAATCTGCCATGGGAAATACTTTTCAGCCACTCAAGTATCCAGCTGAACTCATCTCCCCACCCATTTCCTCAACCCTCCTTCCCAGAATTTATTCTCCAAAGACCCATCTGGTTCCTGCCTCCAGCTCAAAGGTCAGGATCTGTGACTGGTGTACAAGAAGATGAAAATGGAATTTGAGAGAGAGAAAGCAGTTCAGATTTAATATTACCTTGAAGTTGTACGTATTACTTTTCACATCTCATCGGCCCATTTTCAGTCAAGCTCATGTCAGAGAAGGCTGAAATACAGTTTCCAGCTTGCAGGTCGTGTCTTCACCTAACCTCTAGGCTTTTGATTAAGTTCTTTCTATAAAGCAATTTGGTGAAGACTTACTTCCCTAAGGGAAACTGAACTGCAATTAATTTCTACTCAGATTTGTGACATTTATCTTTTTTCTCTCTCAGATTGTCTCCCTCGTTATAGATGTTCAATGACTTTTGCTGAATGGTTGTTTTCTAAATGGGAAAACTAATCGCAGCACAGACAACCGGAAGCTAGGTGTACAGACAAGAACAGTTTCACACTTTTGAAATGGCTCACCAGTTATTTAATATACCAATATACCATGTTAGCTCTTGAGCAAACTAGTATTATCTCTTGAGCATCACAGATAAAACTAATGTTAGATTATGTAACATGGTCAGATTTTTCGTGAATGCTATTGTGAACAAAGCCTTTTATGATGTATCACAAAGTGAAAAAACATTGTTGTCATACTATTTTAATGATTACAGCCACTTTTTGTAATTCAAATTCAAAAACAGAAGGGCCAGGATTTATTGTCCTTCTGATGATCTACCACAGAAATGCACATAGACCTTATCTACCCATATACAGAAATAGTTACCAGTCATTAAGCATTCACAAAGCATATACTAACTGATTTAAATGTGCTATTTTCTACAGCCCCCAACAATTCCACAAGGGAGGGACCTTTGTTCTTATTCTTAAAATAGCACATCAAAATTCAGAGAGGTTAGGTAACTTATGTTTTTGCCACTGAAATCCCAGGTGTTTGGTAACATCAAGAATGTCTTTGTGGCGTGTTTAAAGAATGAGTGGAGAGTGTGTAGATACAGCCTGACCTAATCAAATGTCTGCAGCAAGTAAGACTTGATGAATAAAATACATCTTTTTCTCTTATTACCTGACAACTCTGATTATTTTTGAAAAAGGGTTCTGTCATAGTATTATGCTTTCCAGATCGATTCTATTTTTCTTTCTCACTGAGGACATTTACATGAAAACAAGACTTTGTTTCCAAAGAGGGTAGCTGTTTATGTGTTGCCTGAAGTCACGAAGCTGCCCTTTGGGTATGACAATTACTTCCATCATAACCAA
Source organism: Mustela nivalis (assembly GCF_964662115.1). Classification (NCBI taxonomy): domain Eukaryota; kingdom Metazoa; phylum Chordata; class Mammalia; order Carnivora; family Mustelidae; genus Mustela; species Mustela nivalis. The sequence continues at coordinate 16,063,938 of NC_139031.1, forward strand.
TTGAGAAATAAAATATAAAAGCAAAATTGTTTCTAAATTAATGGCTTTTAAAAGTTTCCCAGGGAACTGTCTAAACATTTTTATGTTCCATATCAATTTCCAGCCTGAGAAAGTGCCAAAACTATACTAGAAGGAGTAAAGGTAACCGTGGGAAATCAGTTTCTTGGATTACAAGAACTTAAAGTAGGATCTGTGCTGGTTAAGTGGTAGCTATTGTTTGCCGTATACCAGCACCGGTCCTTCTCCAATTCTGTGAGCACCCCCAATTGGGATGTCCTTTCATGTAATGCCATTTTCACAAGGACCACAAGTTCCATCCCTAAGCTGCTGTGAGGGAAGATTAAAATACACAGGCCTCTGATCCAAGGATACTAACCTGCACATTCACACAGCATGCACACCTTTCTCCATCTTCTACCTTGCAATTGTAGAGGACTCGCTGTTCTCTGCCTTTTGTAAAACACCTAATATTCAGAGTGGGTGGTATTTAAGAGTTCTCAGTTGATATTATTTAGAGAGTGGAATTGCTCTTGAACCCTTTGCAATCATTATGGCTAAATGTATATGTATGTCCACGTTGTACCCAAGCCCACATCCCAGATGCCACTTTGTCATGACTGGCCCAATCCCAATGTCTAAGTACGTGTGTGCCTTCAAATTTTGTTGGTCTCGTTACTGAAAATAAAAATCCTATGCATGTTTAATTAAAGGGGTTGGTGAATGGTAATGAAGAGCCAGGTATTAACTAAAGAAAACAGATCAATCCACAGGGTATGAATACAACATGGGTGTTCAGCAAAAGAAACTAGAAGAGACCTGGGGTAATCAAGATTTGATGTATGATCTTGGGATGGCAGTTAACACCCCTTCCTGGACTCATAGGTCAGAAGGGTCCAGAAGACCCTCAATATGAAGGCACAGAGCCTAAAGCAGCCAAAGTGAGAAGGGCATAGAGTTAATGGTAATTATTAAATCGATGGAGGTATAGGTGGTTAATATTTTATGTTTAATAATTATACGAGCGATTATGATCTTCATGAGTTAATGATTACTAGTAACGTATTAATGAATGATTTACAGTGATAAATGAATTATATGAAAATTGGAACAGAATTCAGAAAAAATGCCTGGTGTATATAAAACTAAAAGAAGGAAAGAAATTTCAAGCTCTGAGCCTCAGCCATAAACTATGACTGGGGAAGGATTTTGTGTCCTCGGTGTTTGGCACAGCCTGTGACACATCATAAATACCAAATAATCTTGGCGAGTTGGGTGAACATGTGATTTGGAGGACTGATGAGAAATAGGGTCACTTAGAGTTAAGACACCAGACTAATGTGTCATGTTCTTAAAAGTGCAGGCTGACAGACCAGGGGTGAGAATGGGAAAGCACCAAAAGCAACTCTAAGGTTTTTAACTGCCCCATGGGACCAACTGAAAATTCTCAGCTGGGGATGAGCCCGTAGGGGCCATTTAGTATTGTCATGGCTGGACTGGAGGGGTGAAGTGCTGCTACTGGTTCTAGTGGGTAGATAACATCTAGGGCTAAACATTCTACTATGCATAGGACAGGCCCCCATAACAAAAATTTTGAAGCCCAAAATGTTAGTAGTGCTGGATTTAGGAAATATTGGCCTCATTGAATGGACTCCTCTGCTCCTTCGGGCAAAGACCTATCCATCCTTCAAAGTGCAACTGAACTGTTGCCTCTTCCAAAGAGCTTCATTGAACTGCCTCCTCCTTACCTCTCAAGAGAGTATGCCACGAGTTAAGCAGTTGCTATTTACAAGACACCTTTCCTAAGGCTTCAGATAATCTCATTTAGTCCGTGCCCCCAAAAATGTGAGGTAGCTATTACGATCACCATTTTACAGATGAGGAAAACTAATTGTAGACAGTGTTAAGGAATAGATACCAGGCCACATAATAGAAAGTAGCAGAGCTAAGATCTAAATGAGGTGTCAATCCTTCCATGATATGTGTGGGGTAAGTGCAGAGGTAAGACCGGTTTGGTGGGGAAATAGCCATTTTTGCCCTTTCGAATCACAGAAGATACAAAGATTCATGGGCCATCCACAAAAATGAGCAGTAATGAGGCAAAGAGGCCTATGTGCTGAGGCTGACAGTGGATGCCTTGGACGAACTCAAACAGCAGTGTCCAAATGGGAGAGAAATAAGTGGTCAAAATCCAAGTAAGTCAGAATAGGTGAGTTTAAATGATGTAATCATTAAGTATGAATGAAAGGAAAGGATAAATAAACATCAGCTATGGCCCTGTGTTCTAGCATGACATAAAACCTCACAACAGGCCATCAGGGCGTTGATGCTCAGTCTAAATGCAAAAAGATAAGATACATAGGGTTGGGAAGCCTGTCCACAGGCTGTCATTCAGGGACCAGCTCTAGCAAGAAAGATGCAAAGCCCCTGACCAAGAGGAGGCTGAGAGTACCTGCTCACAAGAACCAACCCAGTTCCATGAGCTGAAGGTGGGGACAGTAGGAATGGGCAGGTGTGGAGCCTGGGAAGGAAAGAAGGGGAGACCTGATACCAAACTTTGAGGGTTCTGTCATGGAAGGAGCATAATCAGGAATAGGCTGATATTTAAGCAGACTGGATTCAGGTGAGACCATGCCACGGGAACTGGGAGCAGGACAGCACTGTAGTTGTTCAAGATGGAAGAATGGTAAAATCTGGAGCTAGGTTGGGCTGATGAGGATCTTATCCCTCAGCTGGAAGTGGTGAGATCAGTCTTGGCCTCCACGTCCAAGTTCTGAAATCATTGGCGGGGGCGGGGGTGTGTGTGTGTGTGTATGTTAGAGATAGATACAATTTATATTGTAGACAGAAAAAAAGAATTATAAGGCCTGACAGGGAGAAGATAAATTAAATAGGAGAAGATGCTAATATATCTTTAAATGCAATAGAAATGTTTTGTAACATTTGGAAAACTGTTCTCAAATCTGAAATTACCTCAAAAACAAAGTCAAGGTCCTTTCATAGTTCTTCCCTTGTGGGGTAGAGCACCCTTCTGTGAATGGGAAAGGAGTTGTCCTTCAGAGTTTTCAACCAGATTGAGCACCTCCTGAGCATGTCACCCAGTGGGATGACCAGGTTGATGGCAGAGGGCTCAGTTGGTCCCACCATCAGCGAGAACCCCAAATTCTCTCCCTATCTGCTCATCCACCCAGGATGGTAAAGGCAACAGGCCCCTACTTCTCTTATAATAACACAGTTGGGACCATTGAATTAAGTGATGGACACTACGTAAACCAGAAGGCTTGTTACCCAGGAAAAAACAAAACCCACCAGGGGTCCCCCCTAAATAATCTCTCCCCTAATTTCTCAGCAGCAATCTCCTTCAATATCTTTTAAAACTTTTCCTACTGTGAATTAACTCCGTGTGCTTGAAAATACAGAAAAGTATGCTCAGATTCCATTCCACGTGACCTTTAGAGGGCCCTTCTCAAGTTAAAAGCCTTTCTCTGGCCACACATTTGTAAGCAGGAGCCAAAAAACTGGCCTCCTACACAGAGGGCTAAATCTGCCTATTTTTCATTTGGCCTGGAAACCCCACTTGTATTCTGACATTAGATGCCATTATGGATGCTCTTAAACAATACATTTTCTAATTCTTCCATCTGATGCATTTCTAGCCAACTCTAAGTAGAAAGGAGGAAAAAGCTGATTACACATGGCCAGTAACTAGAATCATTTAAGCTAAATTAATAGTGTCTATAAATAACTTTGTCCTTCCTTTAAAAAAAAAAAAAAAAGATGGTGAGTTTAGCCGAACAATCAGAGGAATGGACTATTTCCCCCTCTAGGTTGTCAGAACCTGAAGCAATCTCAGATTAGCTGCAGGGAAAATGTAATAACCTAGGGTAGTATGCTGCATGCAGAGTGGGTGTAGTAAAGGTCTATTAACTAAAATTCCAACACAACATTTACCAATATACTTGTCCGTCCTGCTTTCTGTAGCTACTCACATGGCATTCTATCTGGCTTTTTTTTTTTTTTTTAAAGATTTTATTTATTTATTCGACAGACAGAGATCACAAGCAGGCAGAGAGGCAGGCAGAGAGAGAGAGAAGAGGAAGCAGGCTCCCTGCTGAGCAGAGAGCCCGATGTGGAACTCGATTCCAGGACCCTGAGATCATGACCTGCGCCGAAGGCAGAGGCTTAACCCTCTGAGCCACTCAGGCGCCCTCTATCTGGCTTTTAACGTGATTTCTTCACCAGTAGATTAGATTTTAGGCTTTGTGTTTTGAAGTCATTGATTTTTTTTTTTTTTTTTTACTTTGAATAATTTGTAAACCCTAACATAAAGAAAGTTTCTCATGGAACTTTTAGAAGAATATATCAGATGCCCTTGACTTTGACACCAAAGGTTGATTTTAAGAGGTCCTATTATTTTATGTACCAACCAGAAAGAAAAATACTACTGATTAAACAATGATATGATGTGTTTTGTCACATTGAATTTTATCCTATGGAAACTGAGCAAGTTCTCTTAGATGTCTTAACACGGATTTTTATCATTTATTACTCTTGTACATATATATAGATAAAGGATATCTAAAATACATTGGCAAATGTGTGTTTCCAAAAATTTTTCATGTTCAGAGTCTGACTCTTGGGATTACTTTTAAACACAGAGTTGTCGATGTTCATGTTTTTCTATACAGTGTTGCTGATGCAGTATATCTTAGAAAAAATCTACAACAGAACTAAATTGTTTTGATGCTGAATCTTTAGCAATCAAGAAGAGATAGGGCACCTCCTTTTCCTGCAACTGTTTGGTTTCTAAGGGTTAGGAAAGTGTTCCATCCACTATTTTCTTTGGAATTCCCTTCCAGGACGCTATCACAATCATTCTACAACTTAAAAAAATTTTTTTTTAGATTTTTTTATGTTATGTTAGTCACCATAGAGTATATCATTTGTTTTTAAAGTAGTGTTCCATGATTCATTGTTTGCATATAACACCCAGTGCTCCACGAAATATACGTGCCCTCCTTGATACCCATCACTAGGCTCACCCATACCCTCACTGCCCACCCCCCCTTCTAGAACCCTCAGTTTGTTTCCTGGAGTCCACAGTCTCTCATGGTTCTTCATCCACTCTGATTACACCCTTCTCTTTTCCCTTCCTTCTCCTAATATCCTCCATGCTCTTCCTTATGTTCCACATATAAGTGAAACCATGTAATTGTCTTGATCTGCTTGACTTATTTCAGTTAAAAAAAAAAAGATTTCATTTAATTTGAGAGAAAGAAAGCACATGCACTTGCATGCATAGGAATGGGGAAGGGGCAGGGAGGATCCAAGCGAAAGGGACAAGCAGACTCTCACTGAATGCAGAGAGCTAGATCTCACAACCCTGAGCCCAAATCAAGATTTCTCTCTTAGGGTGCCTGGGTGGTCCAGTTGGTTAAGCCTCTTCCCTCAGCTCAGCTCATGATCCCAGCATTGGGAGCACTGGGCTCCCTGCTCAGTGGAAAGTCGGCTTCTCCCTCTGCCTGCTACTCTCCCTGCTTTTGCTCTCTTTCTCTCTCTCTGTCAAACAAACAAACAAACAAAAAAGAGTCATCACTTAACACACTACTTTTTTGGGGAGGGAGGGGTAACTTTTTTTTTTTTTTTTTTGCTGTTTTCATAGTTCAGGCAATGACACATAAATATACCAACTGTGGCCTGCCCATCAGTAATTTTCAGCACTATTGATTGCGAACTACAACAGAACACAGATATTCAAATTTGCACCTGAGAACCAGTCAAATACAGTATATAGTTACTGAGCCATCTGAGCCAGAAATTCGTTTCCTGAACTGAGAAGACTCTCTCTTTTCAACTGTAGCCTCAACTGAGAATTGAAACCCAGAGTCTTACTATCTTGATTTCTTGGCAGACATCTCGAATTGTTTCTGTGTTCTTCTCAGGAACTTCTGCTCCCACATTTTTCATCCAAAATGTGAAGAAGATATTGATTCATTTGGGTAAATCTTAAGCTACACAGATAGATAATTTACAGCATAATAGGATGTCATATATTAAGATATGCCCACAGAGCTTTGTAAGGTGCAGAAGTGGAAATCAGAGTCACAGGGTGAGTAGACGCCCAGAAGAAGTTTGGATTGTGCCCCCCCTTGGCCCTCTCACGTCCATGGGAAGTGCTCTATGGAAATCCAGCGAACCACAAAGGCCTCGAAGGCACAGAGGAAGGAGACACGGGAGAAATGGGACAGGACACTAAACAATGTTTACTTCATTTATTCCTTCAGCCAGTCAATCAGACAACAAATATTTATAGAACTGCTAATAAAGCCAAGATGTAAACATTGGTGCTTCTCCCACTTTTGACCCATATCCATCTTCCATCAAAGACAAATACGGCTGCTCCATAATCCCTTAACTACTCTCTGTTCCAAATCTTATTCTCTGGTGTTTTAAGGATAAAAACGGTTAATACAATAGCATATGATCAAATATTTCTTCTCATACCCCTATCTAAATTAACAAAGCATTTCTTAGGGGAAAAAAATCATTCTACGAGAATGCACAGGGTACCCATGTTTATTCAGCTCTAGCTTTAAAATTCTTTAAAATGAGGATTTTGAGAATGTTAGTGACATCGCAGGCTTTCCACCAAATTAAATTTGCATGACAATGTGTGTCAGATCCTCCACAACCAGACAAATGCTGCTTATATTAATGGGGATTAAGGTTATTCATCTAAACAGCTGAAAATTGCCCTGGTTTAACTCTGAAAGACTTTGATGGGTATCCTTTCATTTAGTCATTTCTTCTAGAAATGACCCAGCATTGAAAAAAATTAGGCACTTTGTTATTTTTCCTTTGCCAGCCCAGAAACTAGGTTATTGCTTCCCATACTCTAAATCAGAAATACCCGCTGATTTTTTTTTTTTAAGGAAATGCTTCTTGCTTCCCTTTACTGTAGTCGTATAAATCACTGGTGCTGTGCTGGATATAGGCCACCTCTATAGCCTGCTGAACAAATGATTAGACACAGCGCAGGGTGTGTTGGGTTTGCTGTGAAGTGAGCCCCCTGCTCACAGTGCCAGTGAAGAGACCGATCTGACTGTTCTGTTTTCCTGAATTCTGGACACTTGATATTAACTTGTTAAAGCCCGAGTTCATCTCAAGCATTGTTTCTGGTCCTGGCCAGACTCGCCTGCTCTCTCTGTGGCTGGCCGGCCGCTGGCTGACAAACAGGCCCGTCTCAGCCCCCCTCAGTGTTACCTCTTGAAGTTGTCTCCATATAACTTCTTGAGAAATCATTTTTTTTCCTTGAAGTTTCCTTGGTTTTGTTCTTTGATGTTGAAACAGCCTAAAATAGTTAAATTGGCTCTTGGTCTGTTTATTTATCTTTGAAGCAATCTTGAAAAGCTCGATCTGCCCTTTGGATTTGAAACTTTAAGACACCCGTGAGCAATCTTGGGTTTTATTTATTCAGGTTTCTTCTTTCAGCCACGTCAGTAGGCACAGAGAATAGAGGATGGCATCTCCAATGGACCGAGGAGGCTGAGACTGGAACAGGGACACGGATGGTACCACTGAGAGGCAGTCACCCCACACTTGGCAAATTACATCCCAAGACGTGTTCCAGCTTGGAGGGGACAGAAGCCCATATCTGTTGACCTTGGCAAGCCAGGGTGCCCTTTCCAAGACTTGGTGGAATCCCAACAAGGCAACTGATGCCCAAGTAGTCAATCATTCCAAACCACTTTGATGGCAAAGGTAAAGACAGGATGTATTTCCCAAGCTGTTTAAAAACCAGCAAATCAGCAAAGGTCTGCTAACCTTTGATCAATATCCGCATATACAAAGCAGCCTTGAGATACATTAGTTAAGATCCCATCAAACCGAGGAAATCTGTTAAACAAGATTATGGAGTTCTTGACAAGCACTCTTATCCAGCAATTCCCTACAGCAATCATCCTGTTCATTTGCTACCAGAGAGATGGCTGGACAAAGGCACTTGAGACCATCCTAAGGTTTATTTGCCAACTGCTGGGTTCTGTGTGCAAAGGCTTATAGTCAAGAAATGAAATTCCTTGGACAAAAGAGAAGAAGTAAAAGCGCTTCTAGAGTAAATACACTGAGAACCCATATCTAAATCCTGCAAGGCTGGCTATGTTCTAATTTTATCCTCTTCTAGTACCTATACCATTTAAAGTTGGGGGGGTATTTATTATTTTAGTTTATGTACAAACTATAATTCCAATATGAAATCAGTGAAACCATTTAAAAATCAAAGTCAATGTTAACAAGATGATCTATTTCTTCCCCCCCAATAGAAGCTAATGAATCATTGTGAATTTATTGTGGTAGAAAGACAGTGGCTGCTGGCAATTATACTGATGAGCAGAAATCTTCACAAGTGGGTACTTTAAAGCAATTATTTTCCATTTGGTTCTAAAAAAGCCTCTGAGTACAACTAAGCTTTGATTACCTGGCATCTGAAAATATACGTTCTCAGAGGGGTATTCGCGATGATTATTTCAGGGGAAAGAGAGTAAACAGCCACTGTTTGTGAAAGCTCAGTTGTGAGCCTCTTTAAAGTTTAAAATATGAATTGTGCAAAAGATGGAGCTCTGACTTAACTACTAGCTCAGTATTACGTTGTTATGTTGTCAACTGGAAAGAGTCAAGAATTCACCAGTTCCTGAGACCAAAAAGAAGTTTCAACTCTATCCTCTCAAAAACAAACTTCCTCAAACTCAAAAGCCAGTGTCATTTTTGCTAACGACTCTCCAGCCTCAAGCCCAAAACTTATTCCTCCATTTCTTCTCCTTGGCTCCTTCAGGGTCACCAAGAATGCCGTATCCAAGAATGACAAGACAGCACAGAGCTCACCATAGAAGCTGATTTCATCATGAGAGGGAAGCCAAAGGTCATCCAAAGAGGCAATCAGGTGGAGAGAACATTCCATTTATTTTTCAAGGATAGAAAGGTTGGGGGTGCTTCTAGAGAGGTATTATGTCCCATTCTGTCTAATTCAAGTTTATTGTTGCACAGTGGAAGTCAAAAGTCCATACTTAAAAAGGAGTGAGGAATGCAGACCAATCCAAGGTTAAAGGCTAGGAGAAGCAAGTGTTGAAATTTGTAAACCAGCTTCTAGCTCCAGGTCTGGAGATGGTGGGCTTATGTACTGATAGAATCAAATTTTCACTGACCTTGGGTATGATTTTTCCCCCAATGAAGAAATATTAAAGAAAATGCAAGACAAGAAAAGAGGAACTGTCCTGGATTGTGTAACCAAAAGTTACAACCAAAATCATCACTTTCGTGACCATTTACAATTACTGGGCCCATTATAGTCCAATGGCTGGCCGCCAGACTGTGTGGACTATGGTGTAGGGCCCACTAATAGAGTTACTTATCCAATTTCCCACAATTAACAGATTGTGGAACTGGAGCTAGCTGCTAAGTGTCTGTGTTTTGTTCTCAATTTGAAAATAATGCATGTTCATTTTGAAGAAAGTAGAAAGTAGAAAAGATCTTCTATTTCAAAATCATAACCCTGTTTCCCAGAGAGATTGTTTACATGTTATTAATTTCTTGACTTTTTTACCTAAATTGCTTTGCCTACTTGGTATCATTTTGTGTTCTGCTTTAAAATGGCATCATAAACATTTTCCATGTCCTTAAAAGCTATATGTGAATATCATATTTAATGTCTGCACATTAATTTAAATAAACTGTTTCTTCTTTTGCAGCTCCTTATGGCTGAGCATTCCAAAAGTCTTAATTTTTTCACTATTATAAATTAACAATTATCCTACCAAAACATCAGTAATTGAATTTCTGGCCCTAAAAATATGAACATCTTTAAAACTCTTTACTCATATTCCCAAATAACCTTCTTGAACATTTGAAGCACTTTGAACATTCAATAGTGTCCGGAGTGACTGCTTCATGACATATCGCAATATCGGGTATTCCCTTTAAAAAAATTTTGTGTATTTAATTAGCACAATTTATATCTCGTTTTTACTTGTAAATTTTGATCATGAAATAAGGCAGATACTCTTCCAACTTTTTAAAATTATTTGCATTTGTGTCTTTGGTAAAGTAAGCATGCATGGTTTTTGCTCATTTATTTACAGGAGGCTGGGAGTTTATCTCATTGGTTTTTAAAATCATGTCTCATGCTTAGTGCTGGAACCTGACCACTGTATAAGGCAAAATAAAAATTAATTGAATTACTTCTTTATAAATTGATATTATTAGGTATTTTCATACTTGTAATGACTTTTCTTCACCATCTTTTAGTTTAATGTGCAAAGTCTAAATGCTTCCCCCAAATAAGTTGAATCCTTGCTTTTGCTTTTGCCAATTCTCCCCTTCAGTTTAAGTAGAGGGGAACCCCCCGGCAAAGTAGAGCTCAGATAAATAAGCTCATTTTCCTTCTAGGCATTTGCTGGCTTAATATTTGTCAGTTAAGAATGATCTGGAACTCGTTTTATTATGGGATAAAACTTGAAGACAAAATTTTTGTTTAAAAACAAATAACCTAAACTCACTATATTATATAACCCTTTCCTTCCCCAAAGATTTTTTTAATAGATCATTTTCACATATTTAATTCATAGATATACAAAAAGATCTCTCTTGGTATGATTCAGTTTCTTTGATCTCTCTGAACATGCTTAGGGTTGTATCACATTAAGCAAAATATTATAGTTTCATACTTATTTAATATCCTGCAGCAAAGATTTAAATTACTAATAATCTTTTTCATATTAAATAATGTATTTTATAAATACTTTCCAGATAATTAAAAATATATACTTTTTAAAATAAAGGTTAAAAAATCTTGTTAGAGAGGCACCCGGGTGGCTCAGTTGGTTAAGTATCTAACTTCGGCTCAGCTCATGATCTCAGGGTCCTGGAATTGAGCCTTGTGTGGGGGCGGGTATGTCCCCTGCTCAGCAGGGAGCTTATTTCTCCCTCTCCCTCTGCCCTTCCCCCGGTTTGGGTGTGTGCGTGCGCCCACACTCTCTCTCTCTCTCTCCCTAATGAATAAATAAATCTTGTTAGAAAAATATATGCACTATTTTTTTTAAAAGATGAAGACAAAAAATACACAAACTCAACCCCAATTCACCCTTCCCACTCCTATTCCTCACAAGAAACTAGATTCCACTCTTGTAACAGTTTGTGTTTTTAATTCATTTGTTAATTACCTTTAAGACTCAAAATAACACACTTACGCTAATATATTTTACAATTTGTCTACTCAAACATTATTGACTTCAAGGGGTGCCTGGGTGGCTCAGTGGTTAAAGCCTCTGCTTTCGGCTTAGGTCATGATCCCAGAGTCCTGGGATCAAGCCCTGCATTGGTCTCTCTGCTCAGTGGGGAGCCTGCTTCCTCCTCTCTCCTCTCTTTCTGCTTGCCTATCTGCCTACTTGTGATCTCTGTCTGTCAAATAAATAAATAAAATCTTTTAAAAAAATTATCAACTTCCAACCAAATGAGATAGGTTTCAACTCTGTAAATCTCTCCCTGATTCGTTTATTGTATTTAATTCACTATTACAATTCATCTCTCTTTTATCTTTGCAACTTAAACAATATATGTTAATATTTATTCCTTGTTCAAACAAGTAGAGATTTTCTCTGTATTTCCTTTTTGCACAATAAAGAGTTTAGAGTCCCCATCTATTTCCACACCTATCTTCTCTCCTTCTACTTCCCAACTTCTCTCATCTGCACATTTATGTTCTATTGCCTCATTTGTTAAAATTTGCATTTTTGCTGATGCAAAGGGTCTAAGGAAGAATCAAGTATCCAACAGAAATAGAGCTGCATTTACCATTCTCCAGAGAACGTGAGCTGCGTGATCCCCAGTGATGGAGTCTCTGAAAAGCTCATCACAAGCATCCCTCAGACGAAGAGGGAGCTCTCGGCATCTGCCAAGTGTAGAGAGCATGGGAGCAACATCATAACCAGCCAGAGAGAAGCACTCTCTCCATGCCCTCTTTTGATCTTTGAGAGGTAGACCAGTCATCAAGGAAAAAAACTATATTGTGACAAGAGAGAGAATCCGTAAGAGTAAAACAAAAAGAAAGTCTGAATATTATATGAGACTGGACCTTTTTAAATATCGAGACCATGTCTTGTGCTTTTTTAGCAACAGGAAATCTTTCCACATTCCATAAAAATTACTACAACCTGTCCTGTGTTTGTTTCATCCAGGACGGTGAAGAACTAACATGAAAGACCAATTTCAATGGGAAGAGGAAGAAGGAAAAAAAAGTTATTGTATGATCATTTTGTTCAAGTTTGTTTACAGCAATGATTGCTTAAGCATTAGAACTCACGTGAAGGGTTGGAGTACATGACTATTTTTAGGGAGGGAGGAAAAGATGGATAGACGGAGAGAGAGAATCTTAAGCGGTCTACCCCCAACACAGAGCCCTAAGTAGGGCTCGATCTCACCACCCTGAGATCATGAGCTGAGCCGAAATCAAGAGTCAGATACTTAACCAACTGAGCCACCCAGGCGCCCCAGTACATGACTTTCAATCCCTTCCAACTCTATAGTTCTATTTTTCATTTTTAAATTTACCTTTGATTGTTATTTACATTATTTTAAGTGTATATATAAGACTGTATATAAGAAATAAATGCAATTTTGAAAAGAGTATGTAAAAATATCTTCAATTGAGTCATAGTTTCTTCCTAAGTCTCCATTAAAATTAGTGTAGCTTCATATTCTAATATTTTTTAGATGACCATGAATTCCAAGTTTCTATGCCCCTTGAAAAAATTCTGAGTCATATTAAAAACCAATACTGGAAATTTACTAGAGGAGCTGATTTTTTTTTAATCCTCATTGCATTTCCATTTTAGTATAAATACTTAGCCCCACTTATTTCTTTCATCATCTTTATGACAGAATTCTGTATAAAGAACTTTTAAACCCACATACTGTCCATGTGCATTATTTCTCTCGAGCAACAGAACCTACAGAAAAGTACATTATGTGGTGTGACCACAACTTGCTAAGGATTGCTAGTGAACAGATGACCATTTGCTGGCTGGAGTCACTGTGCAATTAGAATGACCATTAAAAATGCCATTTTCCTTTTAATTTTCTATTATTTATAGAATTACTATTCTCTGGCCTTCTGAACAACCCTTTCTTATCCTACTCCTAAGAGTCCACTTATACTTTCTGCTCTTCAAAAGGGATTTAAGACACTTTAAAATAAATTGCATGTACACAACAAAGTTCTGGGGAAAAAATAATACAGCAAAGATACAAGAAAGAGTAGGAGAAAGCAAAAATGCTAAGTATGAGGTTTGACAAAATTATTGTGATTGCCTATTCAATTTTACTCTGAGTTTCCTCAGAGATAAAAACCCAATATGTTGAGTACTTCTACTTATTTGTTTAATAAAAGCAAACTAATTTGGAGAAAGAGAGTCAGAGAGACATCTAGAGAAAATGGGTACATATATTTCTTTCCTAATTAAGTTCAAACAAAACTGGATACAGAGAATGGTAGGCAATGTATCTTTGACCCAGACTATCTACCAAATACAAACAAAACCAAAGATACAACATTTAGAGTTAATTCAGTGAAGGTGGTTGTTCAGGTTATATAGAACAAGTATGTAATTTTCTTCTGCTTTGCCCCAATTCAAGGATAGAGTGTGGATTACATAGAGAAGTGAGTGGAAACCATGTTTTTTAGACTGTTTTACTTAAAGGGCACTGATCTGGTAGAGTTTTAGAAAGGAGTTGGTTGACAGATGGTCTGATACCAAGCACTTCAGTGAGAGTCCAAGAAGCAGCATTATTTGCTATATGCAACTCATATGCTCAGTACCACATTGGTGAGCGGCAAAGCTAATGCCACCGGTCCATAAGCCGTACTTTGAGAGACAAGTCCTGAGCATGTCCTCCGTATTCAAGAGTGGAAGTTCTACCACCCTTGACGTGCCTCTGAAAATATATTGATTTCTTTCTAAGCTTTAAGTCAATAAAGTTATATTAGTCTGACAATCATATATATTTCCTATACTCTCCTATGAAAAGGCTTATAATTCAAGTACCTCAAAACAAAAAGCCTTCCTTCCAAAAGAAGTTTATGTCTATTCAAACTTTGGAAGTATAAGTATAAATTATAAATATTTTTCAAGTGTGCTGTTCTTTCTCTAAGTTAAAAAAACAAAACAAAACAAACAAACAAACAAAAACCCCCACACAATCTCCTTAGCTCCTTGGTATTTCAGTATTTCAAAGCTTTTAAAGCCAAACACCCAATGTAACCTGCCTTATTTAAAAAAAAAAAAAAAAAAGTTCATTTGTTTTAAAGTGTTGTGATCATGCTAATGTATTTTAAGAATCAATTAAACTTAATCTAAACATCTCAAGAGAGAGGAAGGTTTACCTCTTTTCTACTAAACTCAGACACAAAGTCCTTCAGTGGATGCACTTTCAAGCTGTGCTGGGACTATGTAATGTCCAGGCAAACTGCTTAAAGGTCATCCAGAAAAATGCAAATCCAGCATATAGTTTGGAGGAACAAATCTTTGAAAGTCTAACATACCCAGATTAATGGTGAGCCATAATTACATACAATGAGGTCATTACACCAAGAAAGGATGCTAACCAGATGAATTTGCAGAATAACTTGGAAAACTTGGAGTTTCTTGACTAAGAATAAAACATATGACCTATCAGGAGTCTCTTTAAAATAACTAAATTCCAGAAAACGGTTTTATACTGAACTCTGAAAGGAGGTCACAATCATGTTTTGACAGCTGAATAAGAATCAGATAAAACCAAATTGTTTCCTACCTCAGCTGTTTAAATAGTTCAATAGGGAAAGAAAGTAAAAAAATGCAAGCTTACCAAACAGGGTCATCCTAACAAGTGAAGTCAATTGCACCAATTACATCTGTTAAGCACTTTATTCTACTAAAGTCATAATCTCCCCGCAAGCAAAAAGGCATTTCCCCCAATAAATCTCTTCGCTGACCATCCTTGCTTCTATAACCTGATTTAAGTATCTGAGTGTCTTTTGCAAATCTATCTTCCACTTAATGAATTCCCAAGCAGATGCTGAATCCTTTATTCAATGCACTGTAGTATAAGCTAAGGAACAATCAAAATTTGTTAAAAGATCCATCTGTACAACAAATATCCGTCTGTGTAAACAACTAAAAACATCAGGAATATCATTCTATAAAACAAGGCACAGAAGTATGTGGAAAGAAATGAACATATCAAAAATAAATATACAAAAAATAGTTGTTATCATATAGGATTATAGATCCTCTTTTTTTTTATTTTCCAAAAACATAGGTAATGAGAATTTATGAATTTTGTGTAACAGAGATTATCTTAAAGATTGCTTTATAATATAATTGGGGAAGAAAAAATAGCACACAAAATGAGTGTAAAGCATTCAAAAATAGCACACATCAATGTGTGAAAAAGAACATGCTGTTAAATAAATTCGAAACTGAAGTAAGAACCAACCACAGGGTTAAAGTTGGTTCCATGTGGCTTCCTGAAGGAAGTGACATTCTGAGCACTGGGCAGCCAAGTTATCCTGCAGCAGAGCATGATAAACTCACGAGGATGCTAGAAAAGCTGGAGCAGATTAACAGGAGTTTGTAAGAATGCTGAGTCTGCAGGATGGAAGACAATGGCCTACACATTGCATGGGTATGTAGGGAGAAAAAAAAAAAAAAGATACTTTTTTTTTAAAAAAAAGCAATTGGTGGCAGGAAAAGCTTTGCACCAGGAATTAAGTGACCTAAATTTTTGTGTTGGTCCTGTCATTTTCATGACTTTGGATAATTCACATGGATTTTCAGAGTCTCAATTTCCTCCTGAAAAGCGATAACAGTAATTATATATAATCTCCCACCTTCCTTTGTTATCATAAAGGTCAAAAGATTTCCGACTATGAAAATGTGAAGTATGAAAGGACTTTTATGAAGAACATGTTAGTATGTATCTGCCAGAATTTCCCTGTGGCCCAGGCCTTACCTCTAAACTTTCCGTACACTCTTCTAAATTAGCTGTATTTACACTTACGGCATCAACCACCATCTATCTATAATGCTGATAGCTTTCAAATCAGAATTTCTAACTCAGATCTAACTACTTATTAGATATTTCCACATAATGATCAAAGTGTACTTAAAATCAACATGTCTAAAAGGTCTGAGTATCCCTCAAATGCAAGGTCGACAGGATCCACAAGAGCAGACCCTGAGATGATGTTCAGGAGCCGCTGCAGAGTCAGGAAGTGATCCCAAGAGAAAAATCTAAGGGGAGAAAGAAAAAGAGGAAAATGGCAAAAGAGAAAGCCACACAACTGTGATTTCAGCAAAAGATCCAGCCCTGGCTTGATCCTACAGGGACACTGCTTATGACGTCTCTGGATTTGTGCCACCTCAAGGCAACAGACCTGGGCTTCCTCATTCCTGTACAGTCTTTAGTTATAAAATCTGGGGAGGGACGTAGAGACCCACGAGGATGTGAGTAGGGCTGGTGTGGTTAACATTCTCTGAAATCTCCAACCCAGAAGCCTCTGAGTCACACTGGGGTCTTCACTCTCACTTCTCCCACATATTGTCCAGCCACTACTCCAGTATTTCTCTCAAATCAATTCAGACCACTCTTTTGCTGTATTTTGAGTCCTCCTTCCTTCTAGCTGGAACTCCTAGAGCAGCCTCCTGTCAGACCACTGTGCCCCTTCTCGAAGCCCCCACTGACTAAACCACTTAACTATCCTATGAAGGGGAGAGAGACTGATCTTTCAAAACACATAAAGTGGATTTGATTTGTGACTCCACTGGTTAAACTCTTTAAAGCTTTTATTTAGTTAGTTCTTTATTTAGAGTGCACAAGAGTTGGGGGAGGGGCACAGAGAGAGGGAGAGAAAGAATCTCAAGAGGACTCTGTGCAGAGCATGGAGCCTAGCACAGAGCTTGATCTCATGGCCCCCAAGATCACCACCCAAGCCGAAGTCAAAAGCCAGCATTTAACCTGCCGAGCCACCGAGCCACCTGTCCCCCCATAATTTTTAGGATCAAATTAAAACTTCTTAGCTTTCTGCACCCAGCCATTCATGCTTTGGCCTCTACTTAACCTTGCCAGCTCAAAAGCTCTCAAACATTTTGTTCTCAGAACGACCTACACTACAAAAACTTATTGGAGACTCCAAAGAGCTTTGGATTATGTGGGTTACAACTACTAATAACTGCTGTATTCAAAATTGAGACAAAAAAAATAAATCATGAGCTTATTTAATTCTATATTGCTGTTGAGATAGAGGCCTCCCTTGGCGCAAAACTCACCAACAACCTGCTCACAACATACAGGGACCTAAGCCCCTGAATCCAACTCCACTAGAATTGGGCTCCTCAACCCCCATACTTCCATGGGAACAGGATTATGTGTCTTTCCTCCCCTCCTCTCCCTTTCCATGGAGTAGAAACATGTACAGATATGCAAGCTTGACATAGGTCCAAAGGCACAAGTTGCCTCCAGGCCTCTCACACCAATTATAATTCCAAGAGCCTCTTCCAATTCATGACTCTTGAATTAGCACATTACACTCTTTGATGTATTATAACTCTGCATCTAGTCAAATCATTTATCATCCCTAATCCCCTAGATTTCTAGTCTGACTTACAGCAGAGCTCTCCTCTGCCACCCTATCCCAGAGACTGTCAGCACCCAGTGCATGCTTCTTCTAAAGCATGAGGAGCTTCTTATCCTAATCATCAATTATCATGTTTATTCTTCCCTCCACTCTTCAGTCTCTTGCGGCCAGATACTGTGACTTAGTTGAGTTTTTATCCTATGTGCCAATTCATCCCTATATATGGCAAATAGGAGGGAGTTGACAAATATTTGTTGATAAGTACTTGTCAGATGTTTGTCAATAAATGTCACATGGTAGTACATTAGACTAGAATCAACACGGGGTACAAGGGTAAAGTTGTAAAAAATAAGCTGAGAAGGGAAATGGGAGGCATGTCAACAAAAAATGTTTGCTTCTCTGTTGGAAAGGGGATAAACCAGAAGAATGGAAACCAATTAAAAGACTAATGAAATATATACACAAGAAATATTAGATGCCTAAGGAGACTTAGTAAAACCAGATAAGGGGAGAAATAATGGAGATAGACCTAGCAGGTGGATTACATAGGACAATATTCTCAAAGTCGTGGTGAAGAGTTAGAATGAAGACTTACATTTGCAAGATACTGAAAATGGAGTAATACCTGGTCATAAAGGTTTTGGTTATTAGAAAGCAAACAAGCATTCGAGAGCTTGATTTGAAATTTGGTTCTCCCATTTCAAAACTATGTAATACAGGAGAAATTTCCTAAATAATCTAAGCTACTTTTTCATAAAAAATGTGAAGATTAGGGGTGCCTGGGTGGCTGAGTGGGTTAAGCCTCTACCTTCAGCTCAGGTCATGATCCCAGAGTCCTGGGATCAAGCCCCACATCAGGCTCTCTGCTCGTGGGGAGCCTGCTTCCTCCTCTCTCTCTGCCTCCCTCTCCCCCTACTTGAGGTCTCTATCAAATAAATAAATAAAATCTTTAAAAAATGTTTAGATTATAACTAAACCTCATACATTATGGTGAAACCAGATATTATTTAAATAACACCTATCACAGTGCCTGACAACTGATAAGTTATACTCCTTTGTCCACTGTTTGCTTTTTTTGCCCTGTTTTGCTATTTTGCAACTTCTTTGATGTCTGCATGTTTGTGAACTGAGGCTAGAGAGTCAGCAGAGAATTATTAGACACTCTACCTCCACCACAAATGGCAAGTGATGAGTGTCTTTCAGAAACAATTGATGATGAATTTAGATGAACACAAAATAAAATGAGGGGCTTTGCTAAATTATGAGTGACTCTACACCTCTAATCCTTTCTTATATACTCTCATCTTCTCTTTTCTCCCCCTCATAAGACCTGCTGATATTTCAAACTGGACTATAAATTATTCATTGAAGACCCTAGTCACTTCAGACAACACATCAGAGTTACACTTCCAGACACTAATGAGGAAGAGAGAATTTACTTTAAAAAAAAAAATTATTGTTTTGTTGCTTTCTTTCCTCTAAGACTAAGATGAATGCTTAAGGAGTGCTCCATCTCCCAATGTAGTATCTCTCCATGCCACTCCCCACAGGCTCTACCTGGCCCCTGCGACTCCATCTGGCTCCTGGGAGTCATTTACAGCTGGTCAACCTTCCCACACCTTAACTACAGGAAATAACCCACAGGCAACTATACCCTGTTACCTATCCTTCTCCAACCCTTGTTTTGTCCCTTCATGCCATCGTCTATTATTCATTCAGTCAGTTTCCAAACCAACCACAGTAGCTACCCAGCTATACCCTGGAAATCAAAATTCTGATATATACAAATGTACACAGGTCCTTGTGCATTTCCATATCTGAGTGTAAGGATAAGTATCCTAAAAAGTGATTCGATTTTTCAAACCTTTATATATAATAAACATGGAGACAAATGCCTTTCCCTGATCACATTTTAAAAGCCTTTTTTTCTCATTACCAACTCCTTTCTGAAGTTCTGACTATCTCAAACACCATTTGTAATTTCAATTACAATTCAATTGTAATTCAACTTCAATTCCCTCTAAAGAGAGGGAACACATCATTCTTTCTTAATGTGGAACACGTAGATCCCCTTTTTTGTCCCCAGAAGAAATGCACTGAGAATGATCTTTGCCTGGAATTATTTTTGCCAAATATATTTAATGGTGGCCACAATTTAGATTTGAAGGCAACCATCTCTTTTTTAGATTGCTGGATGCTTAGCCAGATGAATTGTAAAACCAATGCTCGTCTGTCCTTAAAAAAAAAAACATGACTTTGAACATCAGAACATTGTACACATGCATAGCTGTAAGCAATGAATAGCTATTACTGAATTCAAGAACAGTCTTGTTTGTCAAAGGTAATGATATATGAAGGTAAGTACCTCCCAAGATTTACTTAAAGAGTATTCATTTTCTGAAATGTGTCATGCTTGAAAGGCTCTCACTTATGAAATTCAAGTACCAACGTCTATTACTAACTGAAAGAAATAAAGGTTGTTATAGCTAAGGAGACTTTAATACAGCAAATTGTTTTAGTTTCTAATAGAAGTTTAATTATGATTTTAATAATTTGACCAGTGTTCATTTCTTTTTACTTAGTGTAAGTTATGTCTTTGTAGCACATAATTACATACAAGAGTGAAGCATTCTAGTATTTAATAATATGTATTTATAAGAAAAGGCAGAAAAAGTATTTTGCATTTATTATGCAAAAAACAGAATAGAAGAAGCAAGGACATCTTAGAACAGTGTGCTGATACCATAATTCTTTCAAGTATATAGATCTTTGTTTACGACCTTCAACAGGCCTAGGACTTGAGTATGGAAAGTAGGAACCCTCCTATATTCCTGTAAGTATCTAACTTTTCAAATCAACTGCATCTCAAATTTCTTCCAGAGCAATTATACAACATCTAAGTTGGAAGCATTCCTGGGAATAAAGAAACAACATTTAGCATAAAAAAATACCTGATGACTTAAATTTTAAATTTTTTAAGTTTAATCTAATCACTAAATTGAAAGAGACTTTTAGGAAAGTTATCTTTCCATAGAAGCAATGCATTCATCGTTAGGAGGAATTTCTAACAATCCCATTTCTGTTTGACCAGAGGTTATAAATATTATTTAACCTTGTCACATTGCTAAATTGCCAATCAGAAATATTATTTTACCTATATTTCCACCATGAGATTGCTCACTTTTCACCTCATTACTAATAGTAGGTATTAGCATTCTTTTGTCCTTTGTCAATTTGACAGATATAAAATAGCATCACATTGTTTCATGTGTGGATCTTTAAGTATCAGCAAGAACATATGTATGTATAATTATCACCATATCACTTTTCATACTTTGGAATCTCCTTACCACTTGCCCAAAAGACTAAAGAAAGAAAGGATGAAGGCACAGTGATTCCACACTTAGAAAATGAATTAGAGGGCTTTACTGGGGGGAACTGGATAACTAAATAAAAGGAGACTCTGTCAGCTTGAAAAAGGAGGGGAACAGAAGATGACAGCAAATATCAGCATCTCTAAGTCTACAATGACTGTTCTAAATAACAAAAGAGCCAACACATGGATGGAAAATTATAATTGGGAAATCATAAGACACTAAGCTAAGTCCAATGAAACCTAGGGAAAGTTAAGAATTATTGCCATTGGGACGCCTGGGTGGCTCAGTTGGTTAAGTGGCTGCCTTCGGCTCAGGTCATGATCCCAGCGTCCTGGGATCGAGTCCCACATCGGGCTCCTTGCTCGGCAGGGAGCCTGCTTCTCCCTCTGCCTCTAGCCTGCCACTCTGTCTGCCTGTGCTTGTGCTCTGTATCTCTCTCTCTCTCTAACAAATAAATAAAAATCTTAAAAAAAAAAGAATTATTGCCATTTACCATAAAATAATAAATGTTTTAAAAATATTTTTCTTTATGTAAGAAGAAATATTGAATTAATCAAAAAAAATTTTTTTAAGATTTTATTTATTTATTTGACAGAGAGAGATCACAAGTAGGCAGAGAGGCAGGCAGAGAGAGAGAGAGGAGGAAGCAGACTCCCTGCTGAGCAGAGAGCCCGATGCGGGACTCGATCCCAGGACCCTGAGATCATGACCTGAGCCGAAGGCAGCGGCTTAACCCACTGAGCCACCCAGGCGCCCGAATTATTCAAAATTTTTAAAAAATCACCCATCATCCTATGACTCCGAAATAACCATTCTTAATGGTGACTCATCTCCTTTCAGGGAGCTCCCTGTACATATGGTTTCAGAACCTGAATTTTTGCTAAAAACCATAGTGAACATCTTTACTTGTAAATAAATACATTTGCCTACCTATCACATCTGCCACAATGGCTATGGAGTATTTCTTTGAACAGAATTGCAACTGTTTATTCACCAGTATTTTCGGGGCATCTCAGTTTTTTTCCCAATGTTATACTATTAAAAACAAGAATGCAATTATGGGACACCTGGGTGGCATAATCGGTTAAAGTCTGCCTTTGACTCAGGTCATGATCCTGGAGTCCCAGGGTCTAGGCTCAGGTTGGGCTCCCTACTCAGTGGGGAGTCTGCTTTTCTCTCTCTCCCACCCCACTACCTCCCTGCTCTCTCTCTCTCAAATAAATAATAAAATCTTTAAAAAAATATAAGAATGCAATTAGAAAGCATTTATACATGTATTTTCGTGCTTCTACCCTCTTCCATCATTAGGATAAATTTCTAACAATCCCACTTCTGTTTGACCAGAGGTTATATATATTATTTAACTTCCATCACATTGCTAAATTGCCAACCAGAAATATTATTTCACCTATATTTCCACCATGAGACTGCTCACTTTTCACCTCATTACTGATAGTAGGTATTAGCATTCTTTTGTTCTTTGTCAATCTGACAGACAAAAGAAATAGCATCAGATTGTTTCAAGTGTGGATCTTTAAGTCTCAGCAAGAACATATGTATATATAATTATCACCATGTATCTTTTTCCTTTTAATTTTACATGTAATGCTTTTTACATAAATATTGTTTGCTCATTTCCTTTAACCACAAACTTTTCTCCTTCTTCCCCCCCCCTTCCTCTCTTTCTCTTTAATATACAGATTTTTGCATTTGGAGTCATATTTAGGAAGATGAGACAGTATCATTTACACAGAAGCCTAAAGAAGAACTTACCTTAAAAAATGGCAAATCATTCATCAAGGAAATTGTTTAAGATTAGGCTGCATGATTTCTGGCAGGTATTCTGCTGCTATTGCAGAAAACTGTATGAGGCCTCTAAGATTTTATAATTATGTACATAAAAATATGAAAAGTGATTTGTGAATGTAAGTAAAAGAAAAAGCAAACAGAAGGAGCAAAACCAGAACTGAGACAGAGTAATACTGCAGAATAGGAATTGGGTGGGACACTTTTACTGTTCATTTTACAAATAGTCTGGGTTGGCTGCAATTTTTCGAACATGTTTAAGTGAGATTTTTTTTAAATAGTAAATGACCATAACAAAACGCATTATTATTTTTTTTAAAGATTTCATTTTTTTTTCCTTCAAAGATTTTATTTATTTATTTGACAGACAGAGATCACAAGTAGGCAAAGAGGCAGGCAAAGAGAGAGGAAGGGAAGCAGGCTCCCTGCTGAGCAAAGAGCCCAATGCGGGACTCGATCCCAGGACCCTGAGACCAACGACCTGAGCCAAAGGCAGAGGCTTAACCCACTGAGCCACCCAGGTACCCCTAAAGATTTCATTTTTAAGTAATCTCTGCACCCAGCATGGGGCTCAAACTTACAACCCCAAGGTCAAGAATCTCATACTCTACTGATTGATCTCATCAGGTGCCCCATAATCAGGACAAAATTTAATGATTAAAAAAATAAATAAATAGAGAAGATACCCATAAAAGAAAGAAGAATACACTAGTTGGAAGACCCATGCAGGCTAACAGTCTCCTAGGCTAGCTTCCATGTCTACCTGGTGATAAAAATAGCTTCACTTCCCTGTCCACTAGCCTTCACCACCTCAGCAGTTTTTAGATTCAGTTTTGCTGGTTATCTTAAAATTCCTATTTTGAAGAAAAGAAGTCTGGGCTAGACCTAAGTGGAGTAGTGTCTGATTGCCTCTCTTGGCTGAACACTGTGATCACTCAGCATCCCATTAAAGCCTACTTCTCATGCTCAAGCACCTTCTTGCTTGAACCAGAGCATTCCTTGAGATGACAGTTACTCTTGATTTTGCTCATCACTTCCTTTTTCTCTGAAATACTGTCTTTGGGATCAGGGCAACTGAAGCTTACTTATCATCTCTCTGGTGTACCACCTGCGCTTGAGCGATTAGGCGAGAGTTTGGACAAATTCAAAGACCCTGTTTAGAAATGACTCTAACAAGTAAAGAATGAATCTGTGACCCTCACCCAGAGTTTCTGCAAGTCTAGAGAACTGGAATGCTCTGGACAGGAGAGGCACCTCAGGACCCAGTCAAGAACAGCTTGAAAGCCTGAGTCATGGCATTGAGATAGCAGCCAACCCTCTTCCCTCCCTCATTCGTCAGTGCGAGAGCTTGCTTGGATCCAACCTCTTTCAACTTCATATTAGAGCTGGGAAGCCTGGAGAACCTGGAGCAGATGGCAGACTTCATGCATCACTGGAAGGTCTGTAGTCCTCTCACCCATTTGGCAAGGCTATAAAGCAAATAGGGCAAACACTACTTCTCCTGCAGACTTCTTTACAATCTATTATCTTGCAGTGTGGGACAATATATCACTCTACGGACAAAATGCAATGTGGGGGAAATAAGAGGGAAGCAGGTCATCAAGCATTTTCTGTAAATGGTCAGTAATAAATAGTTTTAGGCCTTTCAGGACACATATACTCTCCTTTGCATATTTTTCTATGTGTCTGCCTGTTTACCAGTTTTTAAAAATGCAAAAAGCACTCTTACCTAATGGGCAGTATAAAAACAGACCCCCACGCTACAGTTTACCAACCCTTGTCAAGCACATCAGTTAAGAGACAAAGATGGGGGGGAAAAGAAAAAAAGACAAAGACTGTCAGACCGGATTGAAAAAAACAAGCCCCAATATATCACAATTACAAGAAATCTGCTTTAAATGTAATGATATAGCTAGATTAAAAGTATGATGATTTTTTTGAAGATTTTTAAAAATTTTTATTTCTTTGACAGATAGAGACCACAAGCAGGCAGAGAGGCAGGCAGAGAGAGAGAGGAAGGGAAGCAGGCTCCCCGCTGAGCAGAGAGCCCAACGCGGAGCTCGATTCCAGGACCCCGGGACCATGACCCAAGCCGAAGCAGAGGTTTTAACCCACTGAGCCACCCAGGCTCCCCCAAAGTATGATGATTTTAAAAGTTATGCCACATAAACACAAAGAAAAAGAAAGGAGAGTCTACATAATAACAAAAACCTAGGTTTAAAAACCAGTAGGGTGCCTGGGTGGCTCAGCCAGTTAAGCGTCTGACTTGGGCTCAGGTCATGATCTCAGGGTCCTGAGATCGAGCCCCATGTCAGGCTCCCTCCTCAGCAGGGAGCCTGCTTCTCTGTCTCTCTCCCTGCTCCTCCACCTGCTCCTGCTCTTTGTCTCTCTCTATCTCAAATAAAGAAATAAAATCTTTAAAAAAAAAATGAAAATTACCAGGGTTAAAATGGATATTACAAAATTACCAAAGGATCAATTCACCAAGAATGCATAATAATTTTAAGTGTAAATGAACCTAAAAACAGAGCAGTTAAATATATGGAGCAGAAACAGTACTGAGAGGAGAAAATGATCCACAATTATAGCCGGAGACTTCAAAACTGCTCTCTCAGTACCCAACAGACTGAGCAGAGAGAGAATCCTTAAGGAGGAAGACACAAACAGCGGTAAAAGCAACTTCACCTCATTGATATGTATAGAAAGTTCCCCCCCACACACACCAACACCATGAAAAGAAAATACACAATCTGCCCAAGTACTTATGAAATATTCACCAGGATGCACCAAGACAGACCACGTCTTGGGTCATAAAACAAATGAACAAATTTAAAAGAATGGAAGTCAGGTGAAGTATATCTCTCACCACAATGGAATTACACTGGAAATTAATCACAAGAAGATATCAAGAAAGTCTTCAAGTAAACTTGAAAATGAAACATGACACTTTTAAATGACCCCTGGATCAAAGAGGAGTTCTTGAGAAGTACATTAATCTGCTCAGGCTGCTCTAACAATACCACACACTGGGCAGCTTAAACAGCAGACTTCGGTCTCTCACGGTTCTCAAGGCTGAGAAGTTCAAGATCGAGGTGGCAGCAGATTTGACTCCTGGGAAGAGCCCTCTTTCTGGCCTGCAGGTGGGTGCCTTCTTAACGTGGTGGAGAGAGAGACTCCTCTGGTTTCTCTTCCTCCCCTTACAAGGACACTAATCCCATTTTGGAGGTCCCATCCTCGTGATCTTACTTAACCTTCCCAAGGCGCTCCATCTCTAAATATCAACACATTGGGGGTTTCAACATGTGAATTTGGGGGAGCTACACACATTCAATTCAATTTCAGAAGAAGTTATAAAATAGAGAATTGAATGAAAAGGGAAATATAACACATCAAAATTTGGGGAAGTAATTAAAACAATGTCCAGAAGAGTATTTATAATTAAGTGCATATACTAGTTAAGAAGAAATTTCTGAAATTGATAAAAGATGCTTCAACAATAATAAACTAGAAAAGTAAGAAAAAGGAAAACCAAAGCAAGCAGAAGGAAAGGAATCTAAAAATAAGAGCAGAAATACATGAAGTTGAAAAGAGAAAAACAATAGAGAAACCAACAAAACACAATTGATTTGAAAAGATCCATGCATTGGATAAACCTCTTCAGACTCATCATGCAAATGTAAATTCCTCCAATTTTCTGACTATGGGAAGGATCCTTCGGTCTTTAAACTTTGTGACCTTAGATCTTTGGACTTTATGTCTATAACTCTCTACTTCCATCTAATGTTAGAGTATAGACAATGCAGAAAGCTTCCTTCAAGAAGAGAAATTTCACCCCCAGAATGCTCAGATTTCAATCTAGCTTTCTGGCTGCTTATCACAACCAGGCAACAAAGCCATGTCTTCAGTAATGTTCCTTTTTAAAACAAACAGCCAAACCACAAGTTAATCACATGCACATGAAGGGCAATCTGCTCATAAGCTCCATCCTAATTCTAGTCGGTGTCTGCGATGAAGCTTTCTCCGGCTTCTGACTCTCTCTGGCCTTGTTCCAGAATCTACAGATTTGCTTCCCAAAACATGATCTCAGCAACAGCACTGCAATCAGGTCGACCTGAAAAAAGAAATGATTTGGCCAAGACTACTTTACTTTAGAAGAAGCTTTCTAACTTCCCTTGATATGTTTTTAAAATTTGTCCTTTTTTACAGCTATTCCAAACCCGAGACATTTCTATCTGATAGACTCTCTTCACACAGTCAGCAGCCACGGAGACCTATGCCCTCAAGGAATTTGTAATTAAGTGAGAAGGACCCAAAATAAATACATATGAAAGAGCAAGGCAACCTAGACTCGAATGCGATGGTAAGACTCCCATGGTTCCAGCTGGGACTACAGAATGAGAGAGAAAGGGGAGAGCGAGAACCAGAATGGTTCCCATGTGTTGGGTTGGACCTAGAGGAAAACACAAGGTGCTAGGCGGATGGGAAGCCCATAGATAGGAGCCCCAAAATAAAAACACCCAAGAAGTAGGAAAGAGACTAGCGCAATGAGAAGACGGGATGCATTTCTGAAATAAAATGTGGTTTGGGAGACCTGCAACCCAGCAGAAGAATTCAGACAGGAAGGTGTGAGAAACAGGTTGGTGAAATGACAGACATAAGGAAAGTGGTCTCTGAGGAAGGCACAGGGAGCATAACGCTTGAGGAGGAGAAAGCGGATGCCAGGCAGCACGCGCGCAGTTACCCTGATGGCCACAGTGAAAAGAGGAAGTAAAAGACAGACATCAAATATTTTCAAAGGTGGAACTGAAGGTACTTGGTGAGTGGGGACAGGAGGTAAAGAAGCATTTGAGTTTTTGGAAGAAAGTGACGAGATAAATTAAGAAAACAGAAAAACAGAGAGAACAGAGAAATGGGTTCCAGAAGAGATAATAGGCTGAAATCCTTGAAAACTTTAAGAGGTACTCTTGACTGGGAGTATGTACACCCGAGATGAGAGGGCCAACCCAGAACCAGACACAAATCTCTGAATTGTCTCAAGAGATGCGATAAAGTCACACTCACAACTGGTGTCTCTGAGGGACAAGTGTTATTGAGAGGAGAAGTGGGCTAAGGCTCATGACTGAAGCTCCCTGAGTATCCACTTAACCACTTGGTTCAGAAAGCAAAGGAGGTGGTAGAAAAAAAACCAGAAAGATTAAGAGGGAAAAGAAAAAAAACAAACCTTTCAAAAAGCTGAAGTTGGTCAATGGTGTCCGCCACTACAAAGAGGTGAAGGGAATAAGGATGGATGGAATCAAAGTCATTGAACTTGAGATTTAAGAAATTGCTTCCAGTGGTTGCTAGGGTGTGTGCAGGGTGGGGGAGTGGGGAGTTACCTTTCAATGAGGACAGAGCTTCCATTTCGCAAGATGAGAAGAGCCAGAGATGGTTGGTGGCGCACGTGATATGAATGTGCTTCCCATCACTGGGCTTTACACATACAAATGCTCTTCACGTCATATTCTCCCAAAGCACAGTTTTCCTCATGCATAATTCCTCAGATTTGTGTGGGAGTCTCATGTAGGATGTAGGTTGGTTAAAATCCCTTTGGGAAAGGAAATGTCTTGTTCCAGAAAGAGGACACAGGCTACGATATTTTAAATTAATTGTTGCATTAGAGTATTATTCATTCCAATGAGTATATCAGTCTGTAAATGACTGTAAGGCACAGTCAGAATGCCGTGCTCAGAAGATGCTCATAAATAGAACTAATCACTTAATTAGATATTGTTAATAGAATTATTGTACCATGTAAGCTAACCGTATTCCTGAACCTGGAAAAAATATAGGACTTGCAACCCATCAATTTTTTGGTTTTATCCGAAAATCATTAATAAGAAGGAGAAGAGAAAGGGGGGGGGGTAAGAGAAGTGAGGGTCACACTAACCATACTCCCCCTTTTGTACCTGTTGCTCTCTCACTGACCTATTTCTTGGTAATTATAAAATTACTGATTTACTGGTAGTTGTTCAGCACCATAACCAAAACTGTCCTCATAACTGGATGTTTTGGGTCCATTTACATAATACCCTTATCTGAGGTGATGGTAGCAAATGAATGGTTTTTGGTGTGGGGGTGGGGGGAAGCGTGCAACCACAGTAGAACTAAGGGTCCTTGGAGAAGTCCAGCTTCATCTCAGCCAAATCATTCCTGGCTACTTTTGCAGCTTGCCTTAAAACTATTGTAACTTGGCAATCTAGGGAAGAGGAGAGGGGGATTCTTGAATTACAGGGTGAGAAAAATTTACTTAAATCACAAATGAAGTAAATATCAGATTAAGGAGGGTGCAGAGAAGGCTCTCGTGCCCCCTCCACAGTCAAGTAAATAAAAATAAAATCTTAAAAAAAAAAAAAAGTTGGTAAAAATGTTCAGAGACTGGGGCACCTGGGTGGCTAAGCCGGTTAAGCCTCCAGCTCTTGATTTTGGCTCATGTCATGGTCTCAGGGTCGTGAGATTCAGCTCTGTGTCAGGCTCAGCACGGTATGGAGTCGGCTTGGGATTCTCTCTCTCCCTCTTCCTCTGCCCCCCGACTCCCTCTGCCCATGCACTTTCTCTCTCTCTCTCTCTCTTAAAAACAAAACAAAACACCTAATTTGGGTGTTTCAGTGATAGAAATCTAAATTAATAGACTATTTAAAAAGGAGTATACTGTAGCATTTTAAGTCCTACAAATCAATAGCTAATAAATTGTGGCTATCAAAAAATTATGCTAAATCAGATACAATCAATAAGTTAAATGATTTGCTGATTCATGAAGGTGATGCCAGCGAGGCAAAAGGAGGCTACAGACAAACAAAACAAAACTAAACAAAAAGACAATAAAGAAAAGAATAAAAGAAAAGGAGAAGAAAGAAATTTGATTTCCTTCTCAACTAGCAGGTCTGCTAATGAACAGCGAGCTATTCAACTGGCGGAAGAGGAAAAGATGAGAAGTTTTCAAATCTTAAAGGCTCTGGGCTCTTGGCTGATGACTCAGCTTTCCGAGGCAGGCAATTCCCTGTGCCAAGCCCAGCTCAGCAGCTCTAAGGAGGCTAATTGTTAATTGCTAATTCACCTCACCTAGATAAATTAGTCCGTCTGCCCCGGTATGAGGAGACAGAGTCTGCAAAACCTGCACTAGAGTCCAATGGCCAGATGTGGCCGTTCATAATGAGGGCTCCCTGGAGAGTGTAATGCCACCTGAGACCCCTCTCCAGGAGGGATAAAAGCTGGGGGAACAGAGGCTCGTAACAAAAGAGCAGGAATAACTGCACACAAGCTTACTGATTCGGGCAACCATATATTGTCCAAACTGAGACAATTTTGAGAACAAAAGAGGGTGTCACTAACGATGATGCTGAGACCACAGTGTGACTTGAAATGGCCCATTTGGAGTCCAGAGTTCACAGACTCTTTAACATAGGTAAGTATGTATCATAGTCAAAGAAAATCCAAAAGGAAAACACTCTGAAAAAGTACGAGGGGCTCTAAAGGAACTTGGTAAAAGACGGTGACTTCACAAAAAAAAGAGTCTACAGTGACCTTGTTGGGAAGAGATAGGTCATACACTCAGGATCCAGGAGTACACAGCCTAGAAAGATCCAGAAACCAACCAAATGCCACAGGAAGAAGGGATGCATTGTGGGAAATGGTGACTCACTGTGGAGAGGTCTGACTGCTTATGAAACAACCTTCCTGGTACAGGTATTTAAGAAAGAAAAGAAGCCTTCTGAGGTGTACCATCCAAAGTGTTTACTGAGAGGCTAATGTGAGCTAAGCCCTCCTCTAGCTGACATGGAGGGAAACTAGACAGACGACAAGATGCCTGCTATCGGGTGCCTACTTTCTAGTGGGAGACATGCAGTAAACACATAAACATACTCCCTTATACTCATGGTAAGAGTTAGGAGGAAAGTAAGGACAATGGTGTCATCACCAGTGTCTCTGGATGCTGACTGAAGTGATACATGATGAAGAAAGACCTGAGAAGCTGACTTGTGAACTGAGACACCAAATGGAACTGGTCATGCAAAGGTCTTAGGCAGGGAGGAACATTTCCGACAGAGGAGACAGCCTTTACACTAGCCTCTACAACCAGAACGAAGTCTACGTAGCTGGAACAAGGGGGAGTGGGGAAAGAGGGGGTGAGATTGGAGAGTCTGGGAGGAGCCAAATATGATAAGATCTGTGGGTTTTCTCTGAGTGTGCGGGGAGTTGTGAAAGGTTCTCTGCAGACAGAGACATAGTCCATTTTACCTTTTAAACATAGCACCCTGGTTGTTTCCTGGAGAACAGGTTGTAACCAGGAGAGCAGAGAACTCAGAGGAACTCAGCAGAGAGATGATTTAGATCGGCAGACTCGGATAGAAGCTATTTGCTTTGGGCTCTGTTTTGCTCATGGTCCAGAAGTGGAGCTTGTGAAGGAGACAAGGAATAAGGTGGGTTCTTCCTTGGTCAGCTGGAAGGATGATGCCATGCCTGAAGATTATGAAAACTGGGGAAAAGGCAGGTTTTTTTCTGCCTTATAAATATTAAACTTGAGATATTATCAAACATCCAAATATAAACATCAAGAAAAGTAATTGTATATATGGCTCTAATTCTAAAGGAAGATGCCAGAGCTGCAGGGAAAATTTTGGAGTCATTGAGTATAAATGTCATTTAAACCAAAGTACTTAATGAGATTAGTTATGGAGAAACAGCAAATAGAGGAAAAACAGGTGCCCAATGCCCAGCAGTGGGGGCACGCTGCATTTAGATGATGCGCTCAAGGAGCCAACACAGACAACTAGGAAAGAGGAACCAATGAAGCAGAACAAAAATGCAGAAAATGCAGTGTCACTGAAGCCAAGAGAAGAGAGTGTCAGGAAGACAAAACAGTAAGCTACATATACACTGCAGAGAGACTGAATCGGGAGACCACAGAGAAGTGATCTTTGGATTTTATAACACAGAAACTAATCATAATCTTGACAGAAACAGTTTCCGAAGCCTGATGGGGATAGATGATTTATCAGAGTTGATTGAGAAGGTGAATGGGAGGCTGTGACTTTAGACCAATCTTTCTAGAAATTTTGTTGTGACTCCTATCTACTCCCATTGAGTCATGTGAAATAAATAGCGGTATCCACAGAGTCTGATCTTGGAGGTTCATCCCACAACCTTTTGGGTAGTTTAGCAAAGAGCTGACTCAACATGTCTGAGTGATAGAACAGGCTGATATACGAGGTGTTGCTCTCCAAAAGTTCTCCCTTCGTATCAAGACCACCTTTGAATAGAAGCACTCCCTCTTGCCCTGCTATCTAGGTAAGGGGTTGGCAAACTGGCCCCATGAGTCAAAGGTGGCCCCACCACCTGTTTTCTTTTTTTTTTTTTTTAAGATTTTATTTATTTGACAGAGAGAGAGATCACAAGTTGGCAGAGAGGCAGGCAGAGAGAGAGGAAGGGAAGCAGTCTCCCCGCTGAGCAGAGAGCCCGATGTGGGGCTCGATCCCAGGACCCTGAGATCATGACCCAAGCCGAAGGCAGAGGCTTTAACCCACTGAGCCACCCAGGCGCCCCACACCACCTGGTTTCTAAATAAAGTTTCATTGCTATACAACCATTGCCAGTAATGCCCATATTGCTTAGGGCTGTTTTCTCAGGACAAAGGCAGAGTTGAGTAGCAATAAAGCTGTGGCCCACAGCACTAGCCCTTTACAGAGAAATTGGGCCTACCTGTTCTAAATAACAATTCCCTATAAATATACAGTCCTTGTCAGTATGGATAGATAATGCCTATCAATACGGAGAGCATCACAAGAGTGAGGTCTTCTCTATGAGATCACGGGCCACAGCTGCTTTCCGTGCTATGCCCAGCCTGAGTCAAAATTCTCCACCAAAGAAGAGTTTGAGGGAGTATGTGTGCTCTGCTACTTCTCTGCTTGTGCCTTTCCCCTGTTACATCCTATTGCATGCATATCATAATCACTCTAACTATAGTGGCCTCTGTCTGGGAGCACTTTGCCACACAACAGGTATTGATGGACTCATTTCTTCTACATTGTGTTGGGGTACCTGGGTGGCTCAGGTGGTTAATCAGCTGCCTTTGGCTTAGGTCATGATCCCAGGGTCAAGCCCCATGTTGGGCTCCCTGTTCAGAGGAGGGCCTGCCTCTCCCTCTCCTGCTCCCCTTGCTTGCACTTTCTCTCTCTCTCTCTGTCAAATAAATAAAATCTTAAAAAAAAAAAAAAAAGAATATGAGAAGCAAATTGTAACTCATTGGGGAAAGGAGAATAATGTATGTATGTTTTGATTTTCTAGACCCAAAGTCAAAATTCCAAAAGAACAGGATTTTGGCTAGGGCTGTTGATGAGAGCTGATGGAAAGAGATATCTGACTGGGATCCTAAGTCCTTGAGTCCTTAACTAGCTGACACTGTAATGGATCACATTTTGTGAGGTGGGAACCACACACTCAGAATACATTTCAGGAAAATATAAAACTCTCTCCTTAGTGAAATTGTTGGTATCCAAAGCTCTGTGGGATCTACTTCCCTGGTGAGCTGGATGAATGGTCAGGGTAGAATTTGGTATCTAGATAACCACTTTTCCCTTGTCCCTATCCAGGGTACAAACACAATTAACTAGCTACATTGGCATCAAACTCCTTAAATGACAGTAAATCAGGATCAGAGACCATTGTGAAGCTTCCTTTATCACTTCCCAAACCTAGAGTTTGGTTGAGTATGCAACCCTGATGAACCCATGCAGGTACCATCTTGAAGAAACTGACATTAAGAATAGAGAACTGGGGCACCTGGGTGATTTAGAGGGTTAAAGCCTCTGCCTTTGGCTTAGGTCACGATCTCAGGGTCCTGGGATCGAGCCTGCTTCCCCCCACCTCTGCCTGCCTCTCCGCCTACTTGTAATCTCTGTCTGTCAAATAAATAAATAAAATATTTTTAAAAAAAGAGTAGAGAACTGGAACTCCCTGCCAACCCTGAAAGAATGTACAGATGAGAGAGATGTCCCACGTCACCTGAGTCAGAGTGTCGTGGCCATGCCCCTGCCAAGGAGACGGGAAGGCTTCCAAGGGCTCCCCAGTCTCAACAGATGAATTGGTCTCACTTTCCTTCTTGAAAAAAGAATTTGGTTGAATGGGCAGAATGGAACAGAAGCCCCCATATGTAAATATAAGGATGGGTTTGTCATATTTTCCCTAACACTGGTCTGAATGAGCTATGAGCATTGTTTTACCTTTAGGTTTGGGCTTAAATTAAAATGAACCTGAGTGTTTTCTTCTTGGCTTTCTAGATTTTACTGCTCTCCCAGAGACAGCAGGGACAAAGACAGCCCACTTTCCAGAGCTGCAGAGCCAAATATATTAAAGTTGTCCTTGCGGGGCTTCCTCTCTTCTCTTCTACCTATCCCTTCTGAGTCTTCCATGATCAAGGACTGCTTCCAAATAGAAGTCTTCCCAAGCTCATTTTGCAAGGAAGAAAAGATAAGGAGAAAAGAGGTTCCAGTGATGTCATCCAGGCTTAAGAGAGAGATTTTCCTATATCCACTAAAAGCCACTAATACTATAGTGAAGATTATAGATACACACACACACACACACACACACATAGTCTAGGTAGATAAATAAATAGATAGAAGATAGATAAATAGACAGACAGAAGACAACATATGCACATGCACACACACACACACACACACACACCCTTCTTCCTTAATTTTGGAAAGACAGAGTAGTACAGCATATATCCTTGAATTCCACCTAGAGGTTATGGAATGCCTCTGGAAAAAAGTGTATCATGATGACTGGGAAGAAAATAATTTGCTATTCTGATTCAGAGGACTTTTAACTTGAAATTGAAAGGAAAGTGAAATATTCTCAGTTAAAATGGGGAAAATATTAAGACAGTCCACATCACTTCTGACATTAAAAAAAAAAAAAAAAACTAACAGTGGCTGAGCTGAAAGTACAAGAGCCTACATATATTTCAGTAGACATACCAGTGCCTTCAATGGAGGTTGGGGTGAAAAGTTAAGGTGACTTGGAAGCTCAGCAAAGAAGATCAATTTTACCTCATAAATATCATTGAGACTTGGTGGTCTAGAATTCATTATGAAGACAGTGATCAAAGGTGTATCTTGTTCAAATGAAATCAATCAGATAGAAGTGGAGGCAGCTTAAAGCATTTGTAACGTCAGTCCACTGACACTGAAGATGTTAGTGCCTAGCAACCATGGTGGTGAAGAAAAAAGAGAGACCAGCAGGCCGACTTTCAGAGTGTTCGATGAAGGGTGCTGCCTCATGAGAATATATTTAATGTCTTTTTGAAATAGATAATAGAACTGGACTTGAGTTATGATAGAGATATAAAGGATGTTAGAAGGGAGTCTATTCCTGCCTTCATGTATCCATGGAATAACTCTCACTCCAGTAAGGGACGGCATGCCAGTGAACTTCTCCCTATTCTCCTCACCCTTCACCTACTCCCCAGCATGGAAGAGGAGTGAGCTATCTGACTCTGAAGACATTTTGTAATGAAACAGGGTTTCAGATTCTGACCTCAGTTGATTTACTTTTTGGACAGGAACAAGATAATGACGTATGGTGTCCCACGCTGTCTATCTCATCGACCCTTCTCTCAGGGTTTGATACAGGTGAGACAGTGATTCCTCTTCTGGACGGATCACTGTCTGGATAGGAGTTCCCCCTAGAAGTTATAGAACACCTCTGATAGCCAGAATATCAAGCTGACTGCCTTAGCGACTCCTCTCCTCAAGATCCGACCGAGGAGCAGGTTTCAGAACGCACGATACGGTTGCAGGTCCAAGCCACCTGCTCCAGTCCAGATCAAGTAATAATAGTAATAGAGAGAGATCTAGATCTCGTATGTCTACTTTGGGGTCTATTTCTCACTTGGGCCCCTAAAATTCTAAAAATGGGTGCTTGAGTTACACACATTTTAGAAATATTTAGAAATTCAAAAAAAAAAAAAAAAAAAAAAAAAAAACAAACCCTGTTTCATTACAAAATGTCTTCAGAGCTCAAGACCCAGAGCTCACCTGTGGTCTTATGTCTCCTTTTGTCTTTCTGATTATCTAAATCCTATATCATTTATGCTCCTGCTGAGATGCCCTTCCCATGCTTGATGATCGTCATCAGCAAAGGTTGGGTTTTCTCTAGATTGTAAATTCCTTGGAGCAGAAACCAACAAACCATCAACTTCTCTGTACATCACCCTCTTCCCTTTCAAACGTGTTCCTGTCTCTGGCAGCTGAGTCAGGAGTCTCAGAGTCATGCCAGACTCCTGCCTCCAGGTTAAACCCCTTCTTATCTCACGTGACACTGTGCTCCATTTGCTCTGAACTATTTCAGCTCATGTCCCCTTCCCTGGCCCAACTATCAAATATGATCAGTTCTACGGACACCTTAAACACATATCGCCTTCTTCCTCTGTCCAAACCAAGTGGTCCCCCCCCCCCCCTTATGAAGTCTCTTTCCTGTAACAGCCCAAGAACTCTTTCAGAGGCAATATTACAATTCAATCCTATTCAGTGGCCAGACTGTGGAAAAGCCCAATGTGTTCATGCTATGTCCTTATTTAAAAACATTTTATATCTCCCTTACAGACAAGCCCAAAATGAAATGTCTGGCCTCTGATTATAGCTCACATTCTACCAATTTCTTTTTGTAAATCAAACTTTAGTCATCCCAAAATCCAGGTGTTTACACATCTCAAGCTGTCTTTCCTCTTTCTGTTTTTGCTCCTGCTGCCTCCTGAGCTTGGAGACACTCCTCCCTCTGCCCCCACTCCCCAAATTACAGGGCACACT
Organism: Mustela nivalis; assembly: GCF_964662115.1. Lineage (NCBI taxonomy): Eukaryota > Metazoa > Chordata > Mammalia > Carnivora > Mustelidae > Mustela > Mustela nivalis. The sequence goes on from NC_139031.1 coordinate 16,100,630, forward strand.
GGTCATCCCTCACAATCCAGTACAAACTTTACCTGGTGCCAGACACCTTCCCTCATCATCTCCAACCACCCTAAGTTTGGGTTATGGGATCATCCTCTACGTTGCCATAATAACTTGTTTTCATCTCTACTGAATTTATAATACAGCATTTTTATGGTTTATATGTTTGTTTCTCTCGCTAGAATGGGAGACCTTTGAGAATAAAGAACTGCTTTTTCCTGATTTGGGGGATCATGGTTAGAAATACCAGTACGCAGTGGGTAGTCCATAAATATTTTTTACAGTATTTATCACACAACATTTTAAACATACAGAGAAAAATAATACTATTAGCATCCATATTGCTACCACTTGAAATCTATGGTTATTACTTTACTAAATGGCTTTGTCACATTACTATTCATCCCTCTATCCATGCATCAATCCATTTTGGTTTTAGTGCTTTTCAAAGTACACTGAAGGCAGTGATCATCCCCCCATCTGTCAATGCATGTGTCGTTAACTAAAGTTCATTATTTTTGTTTATTTTCCTTTTAAGATGGACATATGATGAAATGCATAAATCTTCAGTGTACGTTTGTTGTTTGACAAATATATATATATATATATATATATATATATATATATATATATATATACATACATACACACTTGGGTAATTTATCCTTTCTCCATTGAATTGTGTTTGCACTTTTGTCAAAAATCAGTTGACTATATTTGTGTGGATCTACTCCTGAGCTCTCTGTTCCATTACACTGATTTATGTATCTCTTCTTCCACCAATACCATGCTGTCTTGATGACTTTATCTTTATGGTAACTCTTGAAATTAGTGACTAGAAATGAACTGCTATCCTTTCCTTTCAGATTAGAGAACTTCTGTCAGTACCACTTCTAGTTCAGATCTGTTGGCAACAGATTCTCCTGGTTTGATGTAAAACTGTCTTCATTTGCATTCATTCTTGAAGGATGTTTTTTTCTGGATAGAGAATTCTGGGTTCACAGTTTGCCATTTCAAACTCTCTAAAGATTTTGTTTGAATGTATACTAGTCTCCATTTCTTCCTTACAAGAGATCAGTAATGACTTGAATTGTCATTCCCTTCCTACAATGTGTTGATTTTCTCCAGATCATTTAAGGCTTTCTCCCAATCTTTGGTTTTCCACAGTTTATATTTGTCTAGGCATGGCTTTCTATGTATATATCCTGCTTAAGCTTTTCTAAGCTTCTCAAACTTATAAATGTCTTTCAACAAAGAAAAAAAAATGGCCATTATTTTCACCCCATTCTCTCACGCTTATTATTTTGGGACTTGAGTTATACTCATAATAAGTGTTTCCTATTTTGCCACATGTCTCTGAGGCTCTGTTATTTTTAAAAATATTTTTTCTCTACTCTTCAAATTTACTAATTTCTATTGATCATTCTTCAAGTTCACAGACTCTCCTGTCATCTCTTTTTACTTAAGGTGATCCGGTGAATTTTTAAAATTTCACCTATTGTATTTCTCAATTATAGAATTTCCATTCATTCTTTGTTATTCTTTTTATTTCTCTGCTAAGATTTACTTTTAAAAAAATCATGATGAGAATTTTTTCTTCATGACCTTGAGCAACATTCTAATAGATACTTTAAAATCCTTGCTGCTAATGCCAACAACTGGCTCATCTTGCAGTTGGCCTTTATTTTTTCCTCTTATTAATGAATCCTGATTCTTTGTATATTAAACAATTTCAGATTGTGGATTGCTAGATTTTTAAAATCAAAGATTTTTGTCGTTAAGTTTGTGTATAGTAGCAAGTAATAAGCATGAGAGGCCTCAAACTTCAAACTCTTCCTTGGATGATGATTTCAATCTAATCCTTAACTGGGCTGCTTGGAGTCTGCTTCAAACATTCATGTTTCAGGGGTCAGTCAGTCGGGATGTATTTACAAACAGAACTTTAGGCTGCTTCTTTCTGGTTCCATCACATTCCAGAGGCTGTGTCATCCAGAACTTTGGCCTCTGATTCCAAGAACCAAAAAGACTTCAGGTTTTCTCTCATAGTTTTAGCATCATACATCTGTAGGGCAAACTGAGCCTTCACTTAGTTCAGAAGCCATGAAAATGGGAACTCAGCCAGTAGCTTCCCTTTTATCAAAGCATTGTTCTTCTACAGAAACTACCTGCATTTGGTTGTTCTCAAGTGTCTTCTGGCCATTGGTTTTGCTTTTTTGTTTTATTTTGTTTTTGTCTAGACTTTATACTTGCTATCTGAAGAAGGGTCAGTCAGATAGGAGCTTACTCAGATATTATTAGAAGCAAAACTCAACAATTCATCAATACTTATTGAATTAAACCTTAGTCTGTCAACTCAAGGACAGAGATCTTTATTTATTTACTGGTATATCACAAGTGCCAAGAATCATGGATGGTATATTTTAAGTATTCAATAAATACTTGTTGAATAAATGAACAGATGAATATACAATTAATGTTGACATTTTCCATGTACCTTAACTGACTTTCTCAGAAATTGAACACATAATCAAAAGGAGCATAACCCATTATCTCTTAAAACTAACAACTTTTAACATTTTGTCACATTTGCTTTTCATATCTTTTTTAAATTAAAGGGTCATGAAATTAGATACAAAGTAGAAGACCCCGTAACCTAGTAACTTCTTTTACTCTAACTTTGGATCCCAGTATGTATATCTTTTGATCTAAATTATAAAGAATTCATTAATCTTCCCAATTTTCCAAAAGGAGGAAAGGAACGTAAAACTCAGGGCATAAGTAGTGGTTCTTCTAGAAGAACTCAGTAAGCAAATAACTTAGAAAAATTCCATATTCAACAAAATACAACTTAATGGAAAATCTTCACAGACCTAGTACGTGTTTTAAACCATTAAGACTAGTGTATGGTACATAGCACTTCCCAACCATCTCTGACCTTGATCATTGTCCTAGATCACCTCATGGGACTACTACCCTGTGACTCACTTTGGGGAAAGCTAACATGAATAGTCCCATATTCCTGACGCAAAAACTTAGGCATGGGAAAGTCATCCTTTGATAAAGCAGATCAATATTCTATCTCTCTTGTTCCCCAAATGGCGTAAACTCTCCTTCCCCCATTGAGCCTGGGTTTAATTTCTACGTTTCCATTACATTTGGCTTAAGTAAACTCAGCCATCATCCTTGGCTATTTACATGTTGATCCACACATAAAAGAGAATAAAACAGCAGAGCAGACTGGAGGAACGATTAAGAACCTGGAGATATAAAAGGCGATTGCTTTCAAGAGGATTCACCCAGCACACAGAGCTTTCTTTCATGATTAAAGTCTTTTTGAAATCCTAAATCAAAGGCGCAGCCTATCAGAGAGCTAGGAAATCCATAAGGAAAAAAAAATGTCATTGATGAGAGCCGTTTTGTTATTATACCGAGTGCTTTTGACAGCATTCGCTGCCTAAGCACATGAGGGAAACTGCAAAGCTCGCTGAATGTTTTCTGAATGTTTTCTTTCTATACAGAATGCGACAATGAAGTGCCCAGTGAGCGAGAAAAAGAGAAATAAAACACAGTTGGCAAAGTCAAAGCAAGCAGAATTAATGCCTCTGCACCACAGCCTGGGCATCTTTAGCTCCCCAAGGGGATTGGTGGGAAACTATAGCTTTTTTCCTGTCCTTTCAGAACTCTATTAATGTTTTTCTGCTTGGCTGAGTCAGAACTATATAGGGGACAGTCAAGGGGCAGGACAAATCCATTTTTAAAATTCTTTAATCAAATCTTAAATAGGCACCAGTAATATTCAAGAAGTAACAACCCTGAGTAATAAGTGTCCTTGGGGACCCAGAAACGTTTTCTAATCAAGGACCACAGAGCACCAAACTGGGCCCGGCACGTATAAGCTGAGTTTATCAGTTACGCAGGCTATGCTGACAAATATGGTATGGCATATTTGTTATACGTCGTGTGGCATTTCCACTTTTCGCCTTCATTTGGGAGAAACTGAAGTCAATAAAACATTTGCGGAGCGCCTGGGTGGCTCAGTGAGTTGAGCATCTGACTCCTGTTTGGCTCAGGCCATGATCTCAGGGCTGTGAGAAGGAGCTGCATGTTGAGCTCCATGCTCTGCAGGGAGTCTGGCTTGAGATTCTGTCTTTGCCTTGGCCTCTCCCCTTGCTCACACTCTCTCTAAATAAATAAATAAGTAAAATCTTAAAAAAAAAAAAAAAAAAAAAAAGGAAACTTCGGAAAGGGTGGAAGGAAGTGAAAGTCAAGAGGATGCATCCTTAGATCTACCCTACTTGGGCAGACCAAAAAAGTAACTTGATAAAGGCCAGTGAGTCTTTTTATGCAGGGACACAGAAATCCACCTCACAAGATTAGGGAATCACGTAAAAAGCAGTACACATGCTGGTCACAGGTTATGTGGAGGTCCAAGTATTTGTCTTCTTTTTTTTTCCTTTTTAAAAACTGGAAATAATCATTTTATGATTATGGCAGAAAAGTTTTGCCTTTATTTAGTGAGACCAAAGAGAGAAGTATAATGAAGAAAGGAAAATCACCCTAAGTTCTACTTTGCAGATATTAGCCCTGTTAACACCTTGGTTCAAGTTCATTGAGATTTCCATGATACCTAAATCACAGACTTTTGATATGTTACAAAAACTGATTTATTCTCTGCACGTTGTTTTATAACTTTATTCCACTTAACTATAAATCATGATCATCTTTCTGAATACCTATGTCATCATTTTGAATAAATGTAAAGCACATCCTTTGTTGGATATATCACAGTTCATTCACCTAAGCTCATTTCTGCATATTTAATTTCCCACTGTTAAAAACAATGCATTTTAAATATAATTTCTTATATGACTTTTCATGCTTCTTTATTTACTTGGGGGAAAAAAAAAACGACATGCAACTGTTGGGTCAAGAGTATATTTCAAATTTGTATACCTTCCACCAGGTTGAATTATGTTGGGGGAAATAGTGTATTGGTTTACACTTGCCAACAGTATATGAGAGTCAGCACTTAGCTTCCATACTTGGGATCTGAGAGACTGATCACCCAAATTGAGGCTGCACCCACACTACAGAGTTTGAACTTACTGAGGACAGTCTGAGTCTGATTTATCTTTATATCCTCCAAAGCACTGAAAATGGCATTGGTTCTACAGTGGATGCCCAGTGAAGGTTCTGATAAATAGGCAAGGTTCTCTTCATGACCTCTAGGACCTGTTGTCTCTGTACACCCCCATCCCCTCCCTGACTCCCTCTGCCATGACCCTTCTACTTTAAGTGCTCCAACCACACTGGTAACCTTGCTGTTCCTACAGCACGCTCAGCGTGCACTCTCTCCAGAGAGCTGGCACCTGCTATTCTCTCTTCCTGGAACTTTCTTCCCCTGATATCCACAAGGCTCATTCCCTCAGGCTGCTACCCAGGAGGCCACATTATCAGTAAGTCTTCCTATTTTAATTTGTAAGCCCCTCAACATTCACTGTCCTCCGACCTTTATGTCAATTTCCCCCAGTGTCTTTATTACACTGTGACACTATATACATTACTTGTTTATGACATTCACTTTGTGTCTCCACCCACTGGGACAGCAATTTTTGTATATTTTGTTTCCCGCTGTATTCCTAGCACTGAGAAGAGGTGCTCGGTAATATACACTAAATGAAGAGATTAGTTTATTTAAAATAAAGGATGAAGGAAGACATTTGGAAGCAGAAGTTAATTGCTGCAAGCACCATGAGAGAAAGCATCCACACAGTTCAACAGAATAAGACTAAAATATAGACCTGAGTCACCATATCATCAGAGTGCTACAGTAATTCAATATTTGGTTGAAGTTAGAAGTGAGAGAATACAGGTCATCTTGAAAAAGTTGCCATCTGGAAATAGAAAACTCACATGATGGTTTTATGAAATACATATTTCAAAGTAAAGTGAGCGAGTCTAAATCAAATGATGTCAATATTGAGGAGCTGCGGCTGGAGCCACCATTTATGAATAGAGATCGTGCTCACAAGAGAAGAAGTGTTCTAAATGCTGGGAAGCTGGGAAGGTGATGGGCACATGGGGTAGAGGAAAGAAAGAAAAGAGAGCATTTTCATATACTCCTCAACTTTAGTTAAGCATGTTTGATAAGCCAGGCATTAAGATGGGAACTAGAAAATGAAACACAGACCCGCCTTTATGGAATCTACAACTCAGCTGGGGAGAAATATAGGTTAGTTACCTGTGACATCATGGAGTGGGTGCTCTCTGTGGCAGACAGGAGGGATGCTTAACCCAGACCAATAGGTGAAGGAAGAGGAGGTATTGCCAGGAAAGGTGGTCTGAGTTATGAAGGACATGTCAATAGGAATTAGCCAGAAAGCACAAAGGAGGAAGCTCACAAGGAGGAGGGAGCCACCTGTGAGAAAGCTCCTGAGCAGAGAGAAGGTATGGCGTTCAAGGAACCGCAGGGAGGAGAGCACAGCCCAAAGAGAGAAGGCAACCGTCCTATGACCTGTGGTTGGAGAGGCAAGAAAGCCCAGGGCATGGGAGTCTCCTTTCCTGGATTCGTCCCTACTCAGAGACACTGGGCTCCATGAAAAGAATTAAGAAGGGCAGTCAACCCTGATCCTTAATAAACTTATTTCACAGAATTCCAAACATATTGAACAGACTCAAAGAGAACAAGAACCCAGTTAATAGGACCCGAAGTTTCTGCCAGGATCAAAGGACTAAAGTAAAAAGATGAAAGTGAAATTCAGACGTTAGCCCTCCACACCGGGGAAGCCAAGGACAGCCTGGGGCAGTGGAGGGGAACGGCAGCCCAGGGCACTGGATTCAGGAGGTCCTGGCTGTTGCCTCTTGAAAAGCAGAAGCATTGTGGACAGAAATCAGGTGAGATTTGGCTTGTTTTCCAGTCATTTCCATCCCTGCTTGGAGTTCCATGCATTCTCCCATTGCTAGTGATTCGTAAGATGTTTATCAGATCCAAACGGACTTTCATTGAATAAAGAACTGAATCTATGACAAACTACAAAAGCCTTCCAACTCTGTCACTTATCATCGTTTTTTCTCTACTTCAGCAAATAGTTGTGGATATGAAAAACAACCGGCCTCCAGCCTGAGCATATGAACATGGAAAAAAAAAAATGTTTCATTACAGTAGCATTTCTGCATACCAAACTCATCAGGAAACTTTTAAGAATACCAATGTCTGAAACTCATTCCAGAGATTCTCACTGGCAGGGTTTGAGATATCTGGGAATCAGCGATTATAATGTACTTATGAAAGGATCTAAGAATTCCTATAACAAACATCAAGTTTGACAGTGTATCATCTAGAACTTCCTCTATTTATTTCACTGTGATACCAACAAGTTTTGGCAGAGTACTTATGAACATCGAACAAAACACTGAACTTTGGCAAAATACAACTTGAGAAGTGCTAGTCTTTTTTTTTTTAAAGAAATAAATGCCCAGGATGAATTGTGTACATTTTAGGCTTTATGTTTACCATCAATCATAGCATCAATCAATGAAAGACACCTGGGCTTTCATTAATCCTCTTCATTTAGATATAACTATTTTAAGAGAAATGATGAATAAGCAAGTTTGAAGATTTCCCTCTTCTGCTGGAGACTACCTCTTAAAGAGAATAAGAAGCCCCTACCCCCATGACTCTGTCTTTCACTCAGCTGACCGAGCTTCAGAAACCCTGCTCCAGGATAAACTCAGCAAACGTCTTAATAATTTACAGCACACCCTCATTTTTCTTATGACCCGTGGGCCCAGGTTTGTGATCCACAAAATAACTAGTCCATGTAAGTAACTTAATAAATATGAAATAAAGCCTTTGGAGGCAGGCAGCACATGGCATTAGAAATAGCATACCCTCCTGAAACAGCCAGACCTGTCTAAATCCCATCTCCATTACTTACTAGCTTTGTGTCCTGGGGCGAGCTTACCTCTCTAATCCCAAGTTTGACCAGTCAAGTGAAGATGCCTGACATACCAAATTTCTAAGATTTGGTCACACTTGTGACCTACCTCATGTAAATATTTATGGATTCTTCGAATGAAGAATTTTTTTTTTTAATCAGAGATTTCTTTAACATTTTTTCAGGATATAATGTGAGGCAAGGTTTAAAATAAAGGTATTTCCTCTGTTCACAGGTCATTTTCAAAAGAGAGTGCATTCTGCTGGAAATTGAAACATGGATAGCCCTCTGCTACAGTTGAGGTCCTGGCCATACTCATAAATCCTCAATCTTCTGTTACAGAGCAGATATTAACAATGAGCTCCTTTATATTTCTGTCCATGCTAGCATAGTAATGTCACAGGACAAGCATATACAAAGAGGTTTGGGAAGTCAAATATGAAGTTCTTGATAAAAACACATATTTTATGGATGCTTTGGGGGCACATTTTCAACCAAGAATATTGAAAGACCAAAGAAACCAGGGAATGGAAGGAAATCTACAGACATCTGTTCCAATGCAGAACTAATACTCAAAACTGTGCAATCTCAGATGTTCACTTCCTTGGATAGATGGTTATGTTATTTTATTCATGTTCTTAGAGACCCAATGTGAAGTAAACTGAGGTATAAATTTAGTGCATAAGGAGTTCTGTCTCACATGGAAATTTACTATTTATTAAATATTTAATACCACTTACTCCTTATTGAAGATTTATTCAACTGTGACCACTCACAATTTTCAAAATGGATTCCTACTACAAATCATTTTGTAAAGAAATGGACAAGAAATGGTTGTGTTCTTTGATTTAAACCTTTCAAACATTAGAGAGTCCATCAATTGCTTCCCCTTGGATTAGAGGTTCAAGTTGAAAAACAAAATTATAATTCTTTCTTATAACTTCTTTACTGAATTATATTTGATATATAAGAAGCTGTAGATATTTAATGTATCCAGCTTAATGATTTTGGAGATGAGTATACACCTTTGAAACCATCATAATTATCGATGTCATAAGCTTATATGTCACCTCCAAAAATTTCCACCTGTTCCACTTTGTGCTTTGGGGTTTTGGGATTGTTTTTTTTTTTTTTTTTCATAGTAGGAGCACTTACCATAAGATCTACCCTCTTGGTAAATTTTTAAGTATACAGTACAGAATTGTAAAACATCACCCTATGTTATACAGTAGATCTCCAGAAATCATTTATTTTGCAAAACAGAAATTTTATATGCTTTGACCACCACTTCCCCACTTCCCTCTTCCCCCTTAGCCCCAACTTAATTACTTATGCCTTTTAAAAAAGATTTTATTTATTTATTTGAGAGAGACTGAGAGAGCACAGAGGGAGAAGGAAAAGTAGAATCCTTGCCGAGCAGGGAGCCCGATGTGGTACTAGATCCCAGGACCCTGGGATCATGACCCGAGCTAAAGGCAGACACTTAACCAACTGAGGCACCCAGGTACCCCACCTATGCTTTTTCATGCCTATTTATTTCAGTGAAGAGAATTTTAATCATGTTAGACGCCAGGTTGACAATGAAGGGTAGAATGGAGTTTCACAGACTCCACTAGGCAGAGATAATTTCAAATCTGCTTATGATGTACATATGTAGTGTGGTGTGATGGAGAGGACCCAACTCATTGTCACTGTGTTTAAACTGTGACTTAAATCTCAGGTTTGTTATTAAGTGACTGTTCTGTGACCTTAAATGATTAGTTTTAACCTGTAGGTCTTTTCTCCTTCCCAGACCAATCTTGTGAGAGCTACAGGAAATAATGCTTATCACACAATTATTGTGAGGCCCAGCAACTGGTAAACACTCAGAGTATTTTAGTTATAGCTTCTTATCTATAAGGTAATAAAATTATCTGGTAGGCTATTTGAGACCCCTTGTTTTCATACATGTCAATCTATAAGTACTGTTTATAGACATATAATCAAAGCCATTTATATACACAATACCTACTTAAAGTGGTGGTCATAGTCATGAACTGTGAATGAATATGCATTTTAAATTTTTATATTAAAAATGGATGGATAATATGTGATATCTTGTTAACTAATAAATAATTATAACTAGCTTTTATCATAAAGTTGATAACTTAATCCTTGATATTTTAATTTAAGGGCCATTATAATCCTATTTTCAAACTAATAATCTGAGTGAATTTATAGAAAGAAGGCAGTCTTAGTGTTCAATTCTCTAGCCCTTATTTGGGGCTTAGAATTTTAAATTCATCTAACAAACATTAATTGAGCTATAAGCACTGTGTTAGTTGGAAATAAAAAATCTTAACAGTGTTTGTTATATTTTTGACAATTAGATTTTTGGGGTGCCCACAAAACCCTATGTAGTGAAGATGGAAATCTACAATAAAACCATAACAAAATGTAGTACTTTCATAATGCCAGTATTAAGGCAAAGATGAAAAATGCCATTGATATGAGATTATTTTTCCTCTTAAATGTTGCTTGATGCTAAGCAGATTTAATACAAAGGGTAAATAATACTAGATAGAGAACATCTAGAACATATGACCTTAAGAATTGATAATACCTTTTTACATCTTATTTCATCTCAAAACTTAAGATTTACCCTTTCCTTGATGTATGTATGCAATCAAAACATTCTTACCTCCATCAAATATAAGTGTCATCTATTAGCTCATTGATGTAAAAATCAGCTTAAAAATAAGCTGTAATTTAAAAAATGCAAATTCTGAGGACAACATTAGCTAAAGGGCTGGCCATGGCAAAAGAGATAATCTGCAATAATAGAGTAAAAAGATGAAAGAAATTTCTGAAAAAAAAAAAAAAAACATGAAGAAAGAGGCTTCAGGTAAGTTGTGTGTGTGTGTGTGTGTGTGTGTGTGTGTGTGTCTCAGGAATTACCCAATTTGGGAAACAACTGAGCTGTGAGTGACAACCAAGAGGATAAATGAAACCACATGTGTAAAACCCCTCTGAAGAATAAAAATGTTGCAGAGATCCAGTATTTCATCAATAAGCTCTCAGCCCCACCCACAAAGTAGACTTGCTGACTCAGGACAGCGTGGTTGCTTTCTGGACAATAACAGTTGTCACCGAGGTAAGTGACAGACCACCTTACATGCTTTTTTTCGTCTTCATTTCAGTCCAGACAGAATTTGGGACTGGCTGATTCGTTGGGTTTTTAGAAAAAGAAATATCCTCCAAATTAAAAAGACATCTTCCGTGGTCCATCTCTTTCTTAGGACTTGAATCTTTTTGTAAAACATAGGCAAATTACCTCTTTTCCCAGCCAGCCCTTTAGCTAAGGTTTTCCTCAGAATTTGCTTTTTTTTAATTAAAGCTTATTTTTAAATTGATTTTTACATAAATACCAACCACTCCATGAACCGAGGAAAGATCTCCTACTCTTTGACATGAGGTATCATTTATCTTAGGCAATGGGATGTAATGCTACTATTTCAGACACTGATTAGTCCTCATTCTGAACACATTTAAGCCAGTTTGGCTTCAGAGCTGTTCATCACTCCAGTGAAAGAAAGAAAGAGAGGGAGGGAGGAACAGCTGAACTCAACTTCAGGCAATACTATTGAAACCTGGAGTGTTCCTGTGTATACACAGATCAGACATCAACTCCCAAGACATACCAATTTTTTTCTTTCCCCCGGATTATAGAATAATCTTGCTTTGGTCCAAACTCTCAACATGACCACAGGGAAACTAGGGTAAATCACATGAGACTCTGTGTTCCCTGTGTATCTAGAAGTCAGTAACTTCAGAGAATGGGTCTCTTTCTGCATTTTCTCAGTCTGTTGCTAGAATGAAGAAACTTGAAGGTGCTTACAAGTGGCCAACAAGTTCTGTAATCAAGACTTCATAAGGAATACAAAGCATACTACTGAAAGAACAGGGAAGTTCATTCTAACAGGAAACCCAACTACTTGGTGAGCTCCAAGCTGATGACTCCTTAAGGAAAATGCATTTATTTAAAAGACTTTATTTATTTGAGAGAGAGAATGAAGGAGCATGAGAGGTGGGAGGGTGAGGGGAGAAGGGCAGAAGGAGAGGGAGAAGCAGACTTCCCACTGCGCAGGTGCAGGACTCAATCCCAGGACCCTGGGATCATGACCAGAGCAGAAGGCAGATGCTTAAGTGACTGAGCCACCCAGGCATCCCCTCCCTAAAGGAAAATTTAGAGAGCAGTCATTTAGTCTCATATATCCATGTATAAGAATGAGTGCATATAAAGGTTCACATAGCAACTAAATCTCTCTCAAAAGAAAAGTCCTTGGAGTTCTTGGTATATCTCTCTGTTAATTGTGCTGGTATGTTAAATAGAGTTTGGCACAAGAAAAAGAAATCATTATTACTTCAGGTGTGAAGACCACTGGATATCAACTACAGAGTTGAAGAACTGAGTTCTAGGCAGGCATGAATTCCATGAGATCAGTGTCCACTGACAAAGGCTCTTAAAAAAAACTAGTAAATCATTCCAAACACTAGAAAAAGGCAATGGTTTTATTTCCTTTGATCTAAAGCTGGATTAATTTATGCACAAGAGAGAAGACATACCTAATGTAGTCTTCTGAACCCACATGACTCAAAATGTAGGAATATACAGGAGGCAATGCAAAGCTAATCAAAAAGAAAATACTGTAAAAGGCCACTTCATCTTTTTAGTGAATCCCATTGCCATTTAGAACCACCCCTATAATGACCACTGTTGGGTTTACCCAGAATCCCTTCCCCCTCTTTTACTAAGAGTACCTGGCTTTTCCTTATTGCATGACCCTCTCCTACTCCACATGCTCTCTGTGGGACAGCCAATCTTGGTGTCCAGCCCCACCTGCTCAAGGAGTGACGTATCACTCAGATTCACAAATCAGCAGATATTCTTTTCTTAACTAGAGTAATTTGTTCCCAGATTGGCATACAACCCCAACATGGCCAAGTAGAGTGTATCTTGAAACTGGATGCTGAGAAAGACAGGATCTCTCTTTTTTATGGGGGGAAAGGTCCCAAGCAATGACCACATACTTTGGGCTACCACTGTCTGTCTTTCCTAATATGTGGCTAAAGCCTTTATGAAGCAAACAAACAAACAAACACCAGAATCCAGGTTCAAATGGAGATTCCAATAGGATGGTGGTGACAGTATTCAGACCCTTCAGTCCATTATTCAAGGATAATAACACATCAAGAATCACATATGCAAGGATGACTCAACATCACATTGTGTCTTGAGACTTTAAGATTTAGTACTATGACAATTGTACCACAGGTTTGCCAACAACATGTTCCATGTCCCAATAATTATGATGACAACCTCTAGAGATAGTTTTGTTTTGCTTTCCCTTAGCTGCTGATGGCAACCCAGCCCGAGGTAGCCGTCTTCCCAAAAAGAAACTTAATGTCCTCTGAAGCTGGGAGTAGAGAGAGAACATGGATACATGGACCTATTTATTCAAAATCAAAGATTTCAAAGCATTCCCTCACTTAGGTTACGTCAACAGATAGGTCAGCAGCACCACTCTCCTATATGAAGAACATAGCCCATGGAAGAAAAAAGGGAATTGTAATGTCTGCTTTTTTTCTCCTCAATTATCATGGGAAATAAATATCTCAGTCACTTTAGTTACTGACTTTCTCAGTACAATGAAGAGGACGTGACAGAAACCCAGACGTGATCTAAAGGTTGTGAACAAGATTCCAAAATGGCACACATCCCAATGAGGACATGCTCTATCCTAACAGCCGCTTCATACTTTTCATGCATAGCCTTCACGTGGCTTTGACTTTTAGTTGCAGTCTACCTTTGGGGGTTACTTGTGACTATACATGTGATCCCAAATCCAACAAAATAGACATCACTATTTTGATCCTTGGGATTAAAGTAATTCCATGAAGTAATTATGCAAATTCCATGGTGACTGACCCAGTCTACTTAACCAAAGTTTACCTTTTCCTATCCAATTCTGAAGGATTCAAAAGGAATCTTGCCTTCTGTCCTACCTAATAATGCCTTAACACAGAGCCCATTAGAGCTTTCTATCCAGTTGCATAGAGCTAAGAAAGTTAGAAAAAAGAGGCAAGTACTCAACTGTAGCTTCCAGGCTGTATGTTGGGGAGCACTGTTGACAACCAAGCAATATTTTTCATCTATTTCCCCTCTTTCCTAACGCCATGCTTCCAATGACATACACATGCTAAAAAATGGAAAAGACAAGTATTGCAAAGTGGCTAAAACAGTCCCCTGTCCTACAGAGGCTTCAAGGAGAAATTGCCACTGAAATTTTATTATAGCCTTTTTTATGGCAATTTCTACCAAGGCTATAAAAATGCATCATTCCCTTCAACCCAAAAATTCCACTCCTGGGAATGTTTCCTAAGGAAATAACTCAACAGAAGGAAAAACCAAGTGCACAGTAATGTTTTTTGCCACTCCACCTAAAATTGCAAAGTATCAGAATCAATCTAAATGTATAACAGTAAGGAATTTTCAAGTAAATTATTGTGTATAATCCAGTGGAATATTACACAGCCATAAAATTATAACTATACTGTCTTGGTAGAATATTCAGGGGAAATGCACAAAATGTTACATTCATTATTATGATTACAACTATGAAAACTAAGAAGGTACTTTTATATGAATATTAGGATAGAATATAAAAACTAAAAGTAATCATAGTCTACCTATGAGGTCAGCCCATCAAAATTAATTTATGTTGTGTTATAAATCAACAGCAGCAATGAAAAGAGTCTGCCTTCTCCCTCAGGGCAGAAAAATCAACCTTAGTTAGCCATTCATTTTTCAAAAACTCTCTCCCTGAGCACCTGCTCTAAGCCAGAGTTCTCCCAGAATTAGAGATACATTCATCTAAAGTCAAATATGCTCCAGCCAAGATTTTTCTTCAGCTTAGTCCCATGGGTTTAGAAAGTATTTACAGGGCTTTGTCACCTCCTGTTTCAGTAATTACCACATTTCTTCAAAAATTTGATGCTCATCTCCCTTCACATGATCACTATCTCTGACACTGAGCTGCATTTTCTCTTTGACGGCATCTTAAAATCACCATCAGCAGTCATGATGAAGTCATACCTACATGCATGTGTGCAAACTTGGTCACGGATCTTCATATGGTTGTCTTTTTAGTTGAGCTATTTGTGTTGCTGGTGACACAAATGATGAGTTTCCCTGAGTCATTTAAAACTTGGATGATTATTCAACGTTAGGTGAAAAGTATATATGCAGAAAGGCATAGCTACTGAGCAATGAGAGAAACCTAATAGCAGTGGAGCAGATCTCTTTGTTAGAGAAATGACTGCATTTCCACATCGTACTGCAATAACAACCAAATTATTTTACTTGTCTTTCTTTATTCTACATGCACAAAGATGGTAAATGACAAAAGAAAAACCTAAGTCTACATAAGCCTGAAATGGTCTCTTGAGAATGTAAACTAAAAAAATTTTAGATATAAGATACATGGTATCATAGTCTAATTGAGAAGCATTATTTAGAGTGTTCTATAAAATGATGATACCACTTAAAAATCAGCTGCTACCAAAGACTCAATCAATGCAGTCATGGACAACACCATCCAGTGATGACCTGCCTTCCTTTTATCTTTAACCATCTCTCCTCTCTCTGGTTGTCAAAAGGATTTCCATAATTTGTCACATTTGTGACCCCAACTGGAGCACTCAGGGGCTAAGGTGAAAAATACAGCAAAATTAATATTCTCCAGCCTGGACATGAGCCCTCTAGATGGGAAGTTCTCTGGGCAATTCTATGGAAAACCACAATCTGTGGGAAAAAAGTATTTAGAAGCAGCATATTTGGGACACCTGGGTGGCTCAGTGGGTTAAAGCTTTTGCCTTTGGCTCAGATTATGATCCCAGGGTCCTGGGATCGAGCCCCACATCAGACTTTCTGCTCAGTGGGGAGTTTGCTTCCTCCTCTCTCTCTCTGCCTGCCTCTTTGCCTACTTGTGATCTCTGTTTGTCAAATAAATTAACAAAATCTTAAAAAAAAAAAAAAAGAAGCAGCATATTTTTCTTATTGTTGGTCTAATAAAATTGGGTAATAATACTATCACCCCCAACAGAGGGAATCCTGAAGAAATCTGTCACATCTAGACTACAACAATCATCTAGAAGATTTGACTGTGCTTGCTACATTGATGATCTGGCCTGTTTCAAGCAGGAAGGTAGTGTCACCATACTGATTGGCGCTTCAGGGGAGTGAGGCTTGAATACAACACTGTGTGTCCCAAGGTTGTCTCCTACTGTAATTCCTTGGACCTGGAAGTCCATTCATTCCTCTACCTTATTCTTAATTCTAGCTAGAAACCCCTGTTGAAATCTTCACCAGAGCAGAGGCATTTTTGTACCTTTTTTTCCTTCTTTCTTTGCCTGTCTTTCAGTGGGCAGAAGCAGAGCTTCAGAAATCTTGTATCAAGCACCAGCCAGGCCAAACAAGGAGAGACTCCTAATGGAAAGAAATGACATTAGGAAAGGGGAGAAAAAGTGAGTTATAGTTATGACTGATGATAGATCAGCAAGCATATCCTGCACCTCATACTGTGGCCAAGTATGATGACAAGGTTCAGATGCCCACAGGAAGGAAACTTTTAATTCTTCAACACTGTTGGCCTTAAACCTTGACTTGTAGAGAAATCCCCAGGAGAAGCTTAGCAGTTCCCAGGACACAACATATGCTACAGTACTAGGGCACTGATTGCCTCTGCCTGGCCCTGGCCCACGCTATACAGCCTGATCATCAGAGCCTTGGTCAACTCTCATCTCCCCTCCTTTTTCTCTTCCCACTCGGCAAGCATGCTGGCTTTTCTCCAAAGAACTTGTGCGGATGTTCATAGCATAATTGTATTTGCATTTGGGGGGAGATATTTCTGGCAGCAGCAGAAGAATATACTGGGAAAAAATACTGAAGGCAGAGGTTGCAGTCCAGAAGAGAAGAGGGAGTTTTAATGCAAACCAGGGCTGCCCTGGATCAATGGCAATGGAAGTAGATAGATTCCACATTAAGAAGGAGCATACTGCCTCCCACTAAATGGCTGGTTTGCAGCACAGGTGTCTCCTGGCCTTCAGTCCTAACCTTGACCTGTCAGGAGGGGATGTCCTCTATTGTTCATCATGCTTCTTTTACCACCCCCTTTCATTCTTATACTTGTTCCTTAACTCTCACCCTTAACTCAGCTCCCACCTCCCTGTTAAATCACCTTCACACCTGGCTTCAAGATTTCCTGGGCTTCTGGGAACACGGAGGGGATAAGGGTCCAAGATTTCTGCAAGGGTTTTTAATCTGCAATTGAGATGAATCCAAGAGATTCATGCTGGATACTGAGTTGCTTGAATTTACTTAAACCTTGTTCTGAATTATATCTACCCATGGAAATGTTAGTATTCAGACTTGTGGATAACTATGATTTTATTAGGAACAGGTTTTTATTGAAAACTGTATGGTCATTGAACAGTATAGGCTTATTTTATGTGTACTCTGAGTTGGTTCAAGCAGGAATACCCATCTCAATTCCTCACCTGGTGGAAAATGGAAATACAGCACTAAGTTTTTCCACGTGGTTGGTTCTACAGGAGACCCTGTGGATTTAGGGGGGGAGAAAAAAAAAAAGATTCTTGATCAAATAAATTTAGGAAATGCTGCATACCCTCATCCCTTTCTGAAGCACCTTTGCTGTTCCCATTATCATTTCAAAGGCTCTGGGAAGTCTTACATTAAATAAAACTACTTAACAGAGCATTTCCCAAACAGTGCACCCATTAAAGCCCCATCTAAACTTGGAAAATCTATTTAGCCTGACTGTGCTTCGTTGCTTCTTTACAGTGGAAGTATTGGACCTTACTTCCTACAGAAAATTCTAGAAAGAGCTGACAAGCACAATTAAAAGTCACTTCGCAAATGGGAACTTGCTGGCCCTTAAAATCTTGGAAGCTCCCAGTTTGTGCCACATATAGACCATTGTTCCATTGTTCCATGGCCTTCCTTTCCCAAAATAAGCCAGGGTCGTGTCTCACATTGAAAGGATGAAATCACACCCTGGCCGTGGCAGAGTGAACTTAAGAGGGGAAAAAGGAAAGAGACAGACAGAATAAGATCTGCCCTAGAATGAAGTTTCCTGGGAGTCTAACGGGGCTTGCATCTTATAGGCCCCTTAGAGAAGACCTAACCACATTATGATATTATCATATATTTTCACAAAATTTGCAAAAAGGAAATTCTTCAACTGCAATCATTTAGGTTACTGTTTCTTTCCACTCTGATTTACCATCTGTTACATTTTCCCCCGTGTTGGGTAATGTTGGTGTAATCGTGAATCATTTTGGTTTTTGGCTAAGTTGAGTTAGGGACACACTGAGTTTGGGTTTACTAGGATATGTTTACACAGCTTCCAGTTATTTCTGTTGAGTTGTGATCAGCCATCCCAGCGAAGCAACGACATCCAGAAATACTCCTGCAGCTCACTCTGCCGCCCTACCCAACATCATGATCTAAAGCAGGGTGAGGAACGAGCGTGTCTTATCGATGACCCAGCAGCACAACTATGTGGTTTGTGAAAGGAAAACAAGCTTTGAAGTGTAAGAAGCCAAACACTAATTTGTGTCTTTTGTACACAGAAGACTCCATTCTCATTAATGCATAATCAGAACTGAAATTTTCTCCTGTCAAAAAAATTTACTTGGTTATGCCACGTCCACCAATATAAATTCCACCATATATTTTTCCTTCTTTGATGAGAATCCTTTTTTTTAATGACATTTACCAGGAGTTCTGTATTTGTAGGGCACAAACCTACAGGAGTTAAATGTTTTACGCATCCCAAGATATTCTAGTATATCTTAGAATATCCCTCGCATAGTATCCGGATAAAATCTAGTGACTCTAGGTGAAATAGTGCATAATATTGTCACTGACCTAGTGACACAGGATGGAAAAAATATCAATGACTTGTTAATAAGTCATTGCATGTGACATAAGATTAATTTCATTAGAATACTTCTAGCTCAATGCAGTATACCAGCAATTTAAAATGAATTGAACTACTCTTGCTTATTCTGATTTCAGATTTATTTTATATTATTTCAGAATTACAGATAACACCAAAATTCAAATGTGATAAAAAGGAGCCAGAATGTAAGCTGAAAGAGAATACTGGCCGAAGTTCCAATATCACCAAAAGTCTTAATTATATTATGATAGAAACTAAAACTTGCAGATCAGTATCATGACCATGAGGACAAGAATTATATTCGAAAGTCCCAAACCAGAAAAAGAAAAGCAAAGACCAAAAGAATGTTGTAGAAAACACAAATTTGCAGTGTTTAACAAGCGTCATCAGATGAAATAATATTCCCGATTAGACAGCTTAAGAAAACTTCAAATGTCTAAAATTGTAAAGTTTATATACAAAGCAGAGCTTAAAGAGGTTTCTCCTAATTTCACAAAATTCCTAAGCATAGCTTTACCAATAGAGGGTTGCTAAACTGAAATAAATGTTTCTAAACTATTAGTAACACAAATCAGTTTTGAGTCAACCATGCTAAGGAAAAAAACTATTATCGATCTACTTTCTCTATAGAAAATGATACTTAAAAATTTATTGTCATTTGAAGAGGCAAAGAGAATGCAACCAAAAATGCAGCAATTATAAAAGTGCATCGGGACATTAATAAAATTGTGTTATATTCCAGGACTTTGTGACTATTTGGGCATGTGTATGGTTTTTAAAATGTGTAACATTTGATTTCTCATCCTAAACAAATATTTATTTATTTTCATACCTAAGTTAAAGTTACCTTCATAACTTTGTATTCTTTTTCTTATAAAAATCACCCCAAATCATAAAAGGCTCAGACCCCACACAATCTGGCCCGATCCTGATTCATCCATCCTTAGACTTTGGCAAGTGAATTTATTCAAACAAATTGACCAGTTGGTTATTTATAGCATTTACATATTGATTCAACTACCAGTGAATTTAATGAAAATGTATTCCATACCTAGACCTCCTATGAGAAGCTCTGCTGAACTCAAATCACATGCTGGTATTCAAACTGTTCTCTAAGACAAAGAGAGCTGAGGGTAGTAAATATTGCTCTTTATTCAAGTTCTATCCATTGGAAATGATTCGATGGCATGATTTAGACATAAGATTTTTGAAGATATATATACAAAGTTACATGCATCTCAATATAATCCATTGGTTACAGAAGCCAATTTCATAAAGAAGGGTTTCGAGCATTCACTCGTGATAACGTTCATAAGTAAGGTGAGGTACAACTAACATTTGCTTTGTGGCCTGTTGCTTCAATGCCACCAATAGATTAATAGAGGAGGTTGAACACACTGAAAGTGATCATTTGTCTTTCCCTGCGTAGAGCAAATCTGCAGATTGAGAGACTCCAGGAATATAGCACTCCCCCTCTCTGCCCACCACTACACACAGAGATCAATAACCCACTCTCTGTGCAGCATTAAATACCTAAGTAGAGTGTGTGGAGTTTGGGATATTTGGAAAATCTTTTCTAGGGACTTCACTAAATTCCGAACAGCCTGGGCTGTGACTCTTGGAAAACTTAAATTGCTTGCTTCCTCTGCTATCCCCAATCTCTTCTCTACCACAGCAAAAAGACTAAAGAAAATTAAAGAAAAGGGCGGGGGGGGGGGGTAGAAAACTAAATATCCAACAGTTCAAAAGGACAAAAGAATAAAAACGGGAGGGGCTCCTGGGTGGCTCAGTGGGTTAAACCTCTGCCTTCAGCTCAGGTCATGAGCTCAGGGTCCTGGGATGGAGCCCCATAGGCTCAGCAGGGAGCCTGTTTCCCCCTCTCTCTCTGCCTGCCTCTCTGCCTACTTGTGATCTCTGTTTGTCAAATAAATAAATAAAAACTTTTTTTAAATAAAAACTTTTTTAAAAGAGTAAAAATGGGATAAAATATATTAAGCGGAGATTAAGATTCTTTTGTTTTCAACCTGACATCCTCCTTAAGTGTTACAAAACATTGAAAATAGGTACACTGTGCATCCCATCCACAACCCTTAGTCTTTGTAATTAGCTGGTAGTACATGCTACTTTCACAGAAAGTGAATTAAATAAGATGAGGACTTGGCAACAATGCAGCGACACTTCCATTTTCATTGTTATGTTGATGAGCAATTCAAATGGCTGTAATTAAAATAACTCTGTAATTCTATTTTTAAGGACTGGTTTACTGTCAAAATTAGAAATATACATAGCAAGAGCAAGGAATATGACATGGTCAATACCATAAAAAGAAACAATTATTTTCATGATGCTATCCTACAGTCATGCAGGGGGAAAAAAATAACTGGAAAGCATATAATATGGTCCATTTTCCAGCTAAGTTCTTTGCATTTCCTACTCCATATAATATAAATTATTTTTGAACTGTTCTGAATTCCTTTGATGACAAGGGTATCCTTAGCCCGGTAAGTACTTGTCCTTGACTTGGGAGTAACACCACGTTAGCCATGTGCTAGCAGGCTGTCTTTACTTCTGTGGCAGTGTGAGCTGTGAGCTGTTTGACTCAAAGGGATGGTAGTGGGAAGAGTAAAGACTGGTGCCATTTTGAAGATCCTGATCATGAAATCCACTATCCCCGATTAGATAAAAGAAACTTAGCACCCAGCAGCACCATAGCTGTTGTCTGAAATATGCAGAAGAACTGACCCTGGGCATCACAGAGCTTTTTGGTCATTCTAGGCAGAGATTCTGGACTTTGGGCCCAAGAATCATCATTTATTCCAGACTCCCTTCCTCCCTGCAGGAGAATCACTGGGGCTATCTGTCATCTATGGCTGCCTCTTTCTTGCCTTGGTCTACAGAGGAGCCAGGCGACAGCTTGAGACAGCTGAAACAGAGTCACATAACAAGACAGGCATCAAGAGGAAGAAAAGATTCCCCCAGCAGAAGGTGATGTTCCTGTTACAGGAGAGACTGTATAATAACACATCCCGACCATAGCAATGATCACTATTATACTGCGCCAACTCAAGTCACAACACGTATCTATCAATGTCAACTTGGCCTTCCTAGTCTGCTTCCGAAAGAGCAAGAGACAATCACAGTTCTGACAGCCATCTATCATGTCTGTTATTTTCCTGTTTTAGCAAGACAGGGAGAAATGATGACCTTCAAGCCTTGGTGAAGTGGAACCTTTCTCTCCATTATTTTCTCTCTGAGGAAGGGCTACCTCACATTACTTATCACTTTTTAAATGTTTTGTCAAGTCCAAAGAACTACATAAATGGATAATATTATTATAATCATGATCATTAATATTATGTCACTGTGTAAATCCTTAGTTTTTCTTTAGATAGGGTCATATTATTCCAAGAGAAAACATGGTAAAGCTCTTGAGACCTAAAACCTGATCTATTTCTATTGACTTAACCTTAAGACATCCCAGTTTCTACTCCTTTTATTTGTACTCACTTGGATGGAAAGCAAATACACAAGACCATAATTTGTATAAATTCTGCCTTTAAAGGACTCACAAGCCAGGAAATTTATTAGAGCTATGAACATAGGCTCAGGACGTCATGAGAGTCAAGAAAGAGGAGTTTCTTCCTTTCTTGGGGTCTTCACATATATTGTTCCCTCTGGCTGGGGGCACATTCAGCTTACTCTCTGCCTGGATTACTCCTGGATATCCTTTACATATCTGCTTAGATGGCACTTCTCCAGAGAAGCTTTCTCACTTCCATCATTTCAGGTAAAGTCTATCTGTTGGGTGTTCCCTTTCACAGGACTTACAACATGAAAATAAACTAATTTATGATCACTGGATTGATGTATATATCCCCTACTGGACTGTGATTGTCTGCCTCACTGTTACATACCTAGCATGTAGAAAAAGGGAAAAAATGTATCTGGATGTCTTAAAAGATAAGTGGACTTCAGCAAACAAGCATGGAAGCCAAAGAAGGAATGGTTTTCCAGAAAGAGAAAAGAACAAGGGCGATAGGTGATAAAATTGGGAAAACAGGCAGGAAACAGATAATGAAGAGGTGACATGCCAAGGAATTCTAACTTAATTCTATATGTGC
Source organism: Mustela nivalis (assembly GCF_964662115.1). Taxonomy (NCBI): domain Eukaryota; kingdom Metazoa; phylum Chordata; class Mammalia; order Carnivora; family Mustelidae; genus Mustela; species Mustela nivalis. Next base: position 16,123,712 of record NC_139031.1, read on the forward strand.
TGGGAAGCCACTAAAGACATAAGCCAAAAAAAAAAAAAAAAGTGATATGATACATATTTTAGAAATATGAATGAGAATGGAAGGGTATGGATGATACCTGGGATCTTGGTTGAGTGACTTGTGATAAGAGTACAGTGCACTACCACTAATCAGTATTTCAAATAGGAGGTTGGGCTTGGGTCAAAGACTATTGTCGTAATTTTGCACTTACTGAGTCTGAGCAGCCTGTGGGTCTTCCAGTAAGGAAGTCAATAATCCAGTTGAATAAATGGATTGAAGGCTCAGGAGAGAGGAGTGGGCTTGAGCCAGAGGTTTGAAGTTCTCAACAAATGAGTGGGGATTGACACCACAAAAGCAGAAAAGAGTGACAGGGAGCAGGGGCAGAATGAAAAGGAGAGGGGCTGGGTGCAGATCCCCCAAGGAACACTAGCTCTGGAACTATCTTGCCCCTTCTACCCAGCACACCACTTGCCATCCACTCCTGGCTTAACACTCCACCCCTTGCAGACCCTTCCTCATCCCAACCCCCTGTCCCAGGCCTTCAATATCCTTCCCAACAACCCAGCACTCGTACTTTCTATAGGGAAATAAAATTCCAATTCTGAAGGCCTCCAGGAAAGTGAGAAAAAGCAAAGCTGTAACTCTCAAGGTGGTGGTATGAGCACGAACAACATGGCCATGCTAGTTTGCTGGAGCTGACAAAATAGCACCAGCTGAGTACCTTAGCCAACAGAACCCCTTATCTCACAGTTCTGGAGGCTAGAAGTCCAAGATCAAGGTGTTGGCAGGGTTGATTCTTTCTGAGGCCTGTGAGGAAAAATCTGTTCCATGCTTCTCCCCTTACTCTGGTGCTTTCTGGCAAACTTCAGTCTTCCTTGGCTTATAGACACATCACAGCTTGATCCCTGCTTTCATGCTCCCAGGGCATTCTCCCTGCATCCACATGCTTATATCCAAATCCCCCCTTTTTTATCAGGACACCAGTCATATTGAATTAGATCCTACCCTAATGATACCATTTTAACTTAACTTATTACCTCAGCAACAGCTTTATTTCCAAATAAGGTCACACTCTAAGGTACTAGAAGTTAAGACTTCAATATAGGAATTTTGAGGGAACACACTTTAAGCCATAACAACAACTGACCACTATCCATTTGTTTTTTTTGGATGGCAGAGAAGTTATTTCTTTCATAAGGTGATATACAAGGAAGTGCTCTATGAACTATAAAATGTGAAAGGTACCAGAGTTACTACTTTTGATAAGATGTTAGTAATTTACATAAAGACCATTGCAAAATTGTTAAGGGTGAAGCAAAGGGCCCTTCCTAATCCAAATGCTGAGTTATGGACACCCTGAGATGGTATGATCACTATGCCAAGTTTTTAGTCCTTTCTAGGCAACAAAAACATGGGATCAGACTTTTGGTAGCTGTTCTATCACTATTTTTAGGCTTTGTGACTGTCTACACTGTCACCACCATAGGTTTTATAATGGCTCTGTATAAAATGGATTTATTCAACTCTGATGATTTAAAACATAACTGTGAGGATTGTGGCCGTCAGTCCTGGACTATTTGCTGAGGCATCAGATTGGGCCAGTGCCCCCAGAAATCATGGGGTCATTGCTTGGCACCCTCTCCCACCCCGAGCAACTGACTTTCAGTGGCAATCATTTCACAGGTCACAGTGTGACAGGTGTAGGGGCACCCCTGGATGCATGCACAACCCCACACTCCAACCCCAGCTCCATGTTTCAGAATTACCGAATTTAATGAAACCCTGCGTTATGCTTTTTATTGGCTTCAAAGCTTCTTCCCAGCATCTTAGGACTGAACTTGTAGAGACTGACATGCCTCTAAATCCCATTCCCCACCTGAGAAAAAGGATCAGAAGCTTAAACTTCCTTTTGATCCATATGGCACAATGTTATACTCAGAACCATCAAACTGATACTTTGCTCGTTTCTTTGAGGGTATTTTCATTTAGAAGTTTTGCAAAAGAGAATCATAAAAAATCTTTTTACTTGTATGCACCTTTGCACCTCCTCCTACTCCAAAACCTATACCCACATATCTAATTTCTCCTTCACAACATAATTATCTGCATAACACTTTGCATGGCCTGATGTGAGAAAATAATCCCTCTTAGTCCCATGAGGTAGCTACAGCCCCTGGGAGCCTCCATCCAGTCGAATGGAAGGCCACAAGGAAGGCTTTCAATATTGGGATGTTTTTATTTATTGTTTATTATATTGGGACAGACTCAAATCAGGTAATTTGTCAATCTCAATCTAAATGGGTGGGAACCAGAAGTTTTCTTGCCTTTCATTTAAATTCCTTCCCCTTCTTCTTTCTCGGGCTAATTCCAAAGTTATTCAGACTCTCCCAGTAGTCTGTAGAAAATGGCCCTATATCAGAATTCCCACCTTGCTAGTCACAAAACAAGGACAGTAACTGCTTTGGCATAATACCTACTCCTCAACTCAGAGCCAATGATGCTATATGAAATTTTAAGTGCAGAATTCTTAAAATTAAGCTGCTGCCAGACCAGAGAGGACAGATATTGTGAACCACTGAAGAGAGAAATTACAAAGGGTTTGGGTTGGCTGCGTTCAGCTGGGTTGATAGCTGTGGGGCACAGGGAGAAATGCAAGGAAGTGGTGTTATAGAAAATGAAAATCCACTTTTATAGAAAAGTAGGAGGTCAGGGACATGGGTGAGGGGTGATAGAAAACCCCACAATGTCCAGAACAGCCTAATGGAGTGAGTTGGGTCTTAGGGGCACAAAGGAATAGGAATACAAGATTTCCTAGTGGCTGATTTGTGAGGACATTGGGGAGGTCATCGTGTCCTCCAACCAAAAGCCAACAGAAATAACTAAATTCAAAAGTCTGACTGGAGGCAACAAGACCAATTCTACGAAAAAGGGTTTGGAGAAAGAGCAATAACAAGAGGGAGATGTTGTGAGGGACTGAGGTGTTTCGGAACCAGCCGGGATTTGTAGAAATGAGGAGAAATGTTGTCTCTCTCCCCTGGGAGGCACCTCACTCACACTGCCTTCAGCTCCTCCTGCTATAATGGTGGCTGGCGCCAACCAGCGTCCTGCACCCAGAGGGACATCCAGGGTCACTCTCATTAAGGAGCACCTTCCTGCCTGGGTCTGTAGCCTGCTTTTGTATCAACTTAATAGAAAATAGAAAAATCAGATCTTACTATGGATGAGGCCAAGATGTCAAAAATAGGTTTTACTCCCTGAGGCTCTTGCAACAGACTATTTAGGGGCTCCATTTCCACTCCTGCAATATTCTCATGCCTTCTTCCTACCAGCTTGAGCCATGTGAAATCCCTCTTCAGCCACCGTGGGAGAGGAAGCCACAGTGTTAACTGCTCTCCTCTTGAACCTTCTCAGAAGGTGAATCAAACCAGCAGATGAAGAGAAGCGCTCGGTGAGGTGAACATCTGCTGATGACTCACCTTGACCCTCTCCAGCACTTACCTAACATTGGACAGTAAGAGCCTGAACTCTAGACTCAAAACCAACGCCTAGGTTTGCACTTGGCTTGTTTAAATGCGCTCATCTGGCACAGGAGGGGGTCAGGTGGGGCGGTTTCCAAAAGCAAGGAGAACCCAGAGGTAACATCTGTGACATTGAAAGTCCCTCTCGCAGCCTCCGTTTCCTTCTTTTTATTCATGGGATAATGGCAGCCAAGCACCAATTTGGGATCTGCTAAAAATGGGACAAGAGTGTTGCATTTTATTTGGTCTTGGATAGATTAAATACAGTTGAAATGAATCAAAAAATAGCAGACAGTGAAAATGTCCCCACAGAGTTTTCCCTTTTTTCTAAATGAAAAAGTGCAGAAGGATTAAAAGCTTGAGCTCTGTGGCGCAACATAGATGCTACTGACCAATAAATCAAAAAGGTAAAGGATGTCCAGAAAATGCAAACATAAGCAACTGGACCATCCAGATGAAATGCTGCCCCCCCCCCAAAAAATGGGTTGTCAGGCACTGCCTGGCTCCCTGCTCAGACTGCTTGTTCTCCGTTTTCTCTGTCCGTGGGCTCAGTACAGCCTACACGCTGGCCTCATCCTGGTCCACTGTGGAGAGGATGTGAGAGTCCTTATTGAGCCCACAATGTCTGTTAGCAAAGTCTTTCTTTCTTTCTTTTTCTTTCTTTCTTTCTTTTTTCTTTTTTCTTTCCTTCTTTCTTTTTTTGCTCTGTATGTTCTAATTCCACCTGCTGTCCCGGCATTGAGTCTGGACGCGGATTTCTTCTAGCGGATCTTCTGAGCCAGTATTCTGGCCTTTGCCACTCGACTTCTCTCTGTTCTATTTCCGAGGTTGCAGCATCCAGGGCTGCTCCTCCGGACTCCAACAGGCTGAACTCCTTTGGCTTTGATTTCTCCCATCCTCCTCCATGTCCTTGCTGAGGTCCTAAACCTGGTGTGCTGCTCCAGTACATGGACTTCTGGACTTCTCTAGACCTTGCTATCGGTCAAAGCCTCCTGCCCAGATAATTTGCAGGCCCGAGACTGATGCTGTCCTGACGCGTGCAGAGATACACATAGAGAAAAGGATTTCGGGGTCATGAGAGAATTATTTATTACTATGAGTTTATGTATATTTGCTAAGAGCTAGAAATGGATGTTAGTGCAAATCCAATGGATATTCTCTGCTATATTAGGGGGAAAGATGGCTTCCATTAAGCAAATCTGTTTAATAACCAGAGGGAGTTAAGATATGAAGCAGGAGGGCGCCTGGGTGGCTCAGTGGGTTGAGCCGCTGCCTTCGGCTCAGGTCATGATCTCAGGGTCCTGGGATCGAGTCCGCATTGGGCTCTCTGCTCAGCGGGGAGCCTGCTTCCCTCTCTCACTCTCTGCCTGCCTCTCTGCCTACTTGTGATCTCTGTCTGTCAAATAAATAAATAAAATCTTTAAAAAAAAAAACCTTGCCAATCAACTAATGCAACAGACATTTTAAAAAGACTAAGAATGCAAATGCAAACATATTTGCCAGCTGGCTGGAGGGAAACCCCAAACACAAGTGACTTACTCCTGTAAATTCAGAGCTGAAAAAAATCTCTAATGTCAACTGCCCATGTTTAAAAGAAAGTCAGTGGTATTTTTGTCAACAGAAAAGCAGAAGGAGATATAAGGAGACACTGAGGATGAATCAAACAATTCATTAACAGTAAGTGGGGGTAGAAGCGCCAGCCTGGGGACCAGCTCCCATCATCAGGCTAACTCATACAGCTCTGTTCCCTCTTATCCAGGAAATATTTTACACTAATGAGAAGTTTTTGTGGCTAGGTCCACTACTAGAGAATCTAAAATTTTAATTAAAAGATAAACATTTTTCTGATCAGTGACCCCCTTTGAAAATCCAATAAATTCCTGGACTTTTACAAACAAATTCCAGGGGATCCATGAACCAATACCAAACTCATAAATCCACAGGTCATATATTAAAACCCCCTACATTCAACTAATTTGAAATGGAGAGAGATGGATATAAAGGAAATCACCTGCTTGTGAACACTGCAAAGGATGTTAACAAGAACAGGGAATGACGTCCTCAGAGCCACAGTGGAAACGGGAAGAGGGGCCTGGCGGCCTGGATGTTATCATCACAGGTCAGGTAGAACCTCTGAAATGATCTTAGGGAATTCTCCCATTACAGTAAAATGTACTAAGTGAAACTCTCCAGGTTCTTATGCATTCCCACTATTTTTTAAACTTCTCTACATTATGGGGAATAATGTTCCCCATACATTATTTCTCTTGGCTCTCTTTTGTTTTTTTTGTTTTTCTTAATATCAGAGAAAGAGAGAGAACATGAGAAGGGGGAGTAGGAGAGGGAGAAGCGGACTCCCCACTGAGTGGAAAGCCGGATGCAGGACTCAATCCCAGGACCGTGGCATCATAACCTGAGCTGAAGGCAGACACCTAACCGACTGAGCCACCCAGACATCCCTTCTCTCAGCTCAGGTATCTCACACCCTTCTCCTCCATCAGCTGTATTCTTTCATTCCTCCATTTGCTTCTCTGACCACCGGGGACTCTCCTGACTTGTGACATACATGAGGGAACCCACTGCTATGCAGCTCCAGGCACCTACATACACCAAGTGCCCAACAAGTTAAGCTTCTGCAAAGTTTCCTCAATGTCACAAACAAAGCTTGTTGAACTTCAGATTGCAAGACGGGGTCGTGCACAAAAAGTACGGGAGTGAGACTGAACTCTTCAATGTGGAAGCAAGTCATTTATTCAAGTGACAACTACAAAGCCTTCTGTCACAGTTTCAAGGGATTGGCCATGTACCCAGAAAGGATGACTGCTTTATGATGATCTGGAAAAGGGTAATTGTAAAGAGAATTGATCAGAAGACCAAATAGGAGAGAGAGTAATCAGAGTTGGGATGGCTTTCTGGAACAAATACATCATTTAGATTATGTTTAAAGCCCCAGCAGTCTCTGAAAATAGCAGCAGCCAAGATCTGAAGGACAGTGTTTTGATGTACACAATATGGAACAGATGTTTGTCACACATCAGTCTTCCTAGCCATATTCAGTCCCCCCAGCTGGTGACACAGCCCACCGGCTCGTCTTCTACCACAAAGGACTAATACAAATTTTAAAAAGCACTATCAGATTTTTCAAGTACTCTTAAAAGGGCCATCAAAAGTCTTGGCCATTTGCTCATGATTATGCACAATAAGACCAAAAAGAATGCATCTGAATTGGGTTTCATCAGGTAGTCAGTGAAGCATGTAAATCACAAAAGAGAGAGAGAGAGAAAATGAAAAGCAGACTGGACGCAGATTATGTCACTCTCTTGAGCTGGGCTTCAAAATACAGAAAACATTTTGAGCACTTACTAAATGCAAGGCAATGTTCCGTGCTATAGGACAGGAATTTTCAAACCTAAGTGTCAATAAAAATTATCTGGATGAGTTTTTTAAAAATCAGACTGGGGGACTCTCCTTAAAGCTTCTAACTCAAAATCTCTGATCTGGGGCAAGAAACTCTTGCTTTTTTTAAAAGGCACTTCCGGTGACCATGATGCAGCTACAGGACACATAACCTTAAAAGACACATTCCCTGCCCTCATGTATTTGACAATTTTTGAGAAAATGTACAAGTACAGATAACATGCAAATATATCGAGTGTTATATAACAGCACAGCAACACAAGGGGTATCATGATAAATAAGACTGGAGGAGAGTATGCGGAGTTAAATAAGTCAAGCAGAGAAAGTCAATTATATGGTTTCACTTACTTGTGGAGCATAAGGAATGACATGGATGACATTAGGAGAAGGAAAGGAAAGTAAATTGGGGGAAATCGGGGGTGGGTGGGTGGGAGACAAGCCATGAGAGACTGTGGACTCTGAGAAACAAACTGAGGGTTTTGGAGGGGAGGAGGGTTGGGGGTTGGGTGAGCCTGATAGTGGGTATTATGAAGGGCACGTATTGCATGGAGCACTGGGTGTGGTGCATAAACAATGAATCCTGGAACACTGCATCAAAGACTAATGATGGGAGCATCTGGATGACTCAGTGGGTTAAGTCTCAGCCTTTGGTTCAGATCATGGTCTCAGGGTCCTGGGATCAAGCCTGCATGGGGCTCTCTGCTCAGCAGGGAGCCTGCTTCCCCATCTCTCTCTGCCTGCCTCTCTGCCTACTTGTGAGCTCTCTGTCTCTGTCAAACAAACAAACAAACAAATAAATAAATAAATAAATAAATAAATTTTTTAAAAATGGCTAATGATGTATGTTATAGTGACCAATGTAACCCAATAATAATAACAATAGTAATAGCAATGTCCCCTTTTCTCTGTCCTTTGAGCAAGTACTGAGAGATGAAGATACTGATGCACAGATTGAGCAGGAGGAGAAAAATCTCCCTGTTTTACTAAATTACATCAAATCCAATTTTATGTGATTGCAAAAGAGAAAAAAGGAACAAATAAATCAAGTGTGAGGAAAGAAAATGCAAGTAAATAAAAAGATTGAGCTGTAGCCAAAAGGATTTCTCCCCTGGTTTTAAACATGTAAATCATTCCCCAAACTAACAATTAGCACAGAGCTAATAATTAAGCAACATTTGTAATAATAATTAAAGTGCATTAGAAGAACGGGTTAACATCTTTCAAATTTTAATGGCCCCTAAAAAATAATTTTCATTTTAATTTGCCTAACTAATTAAATTGACTACATTTGTCTGGCAGTAATCTAAAAATCTGGCTGCAAATTATAAACACATCTATTGCATGAAAGTAAGAGGAAAGAAGAAATCTAAGAGTGTATGGTTTACAACAAATTAACCAAGTTCTAGATGAAATATATATGGTTTCATGTTCAAATCCCTAGCTCTGGTCATTGGCCTGTCTTTGCTCTGAACCTGCTCAGGGAGGCCCCAAGTTGAGGGCTGCCACTGGCTTTAGCCCACAAAGTTCTCTGAAGTCATCTACTAAAAAAAAAAAACCTTAATTTTTGAGTCACCTAGCTGCCCCAGAATTCCCCAAAGCCCTTTTGGGACACCCCACCTCTTTATCTTGAACCCACAAGAGTAACTCTCTCTGGGCTTTCACATGTTGATACTGTACTCTTCTTATGCCCCACATCCCATGTTCATCTTCAATTAACATGAATTTCATAATGTAGATAACATTTCTAATAAGAATTTCATCTGTACTTGAAATGCTGTATCTAAAAGCATCTTACCAGGGTGCCTAGGTGGCTCAGTCAGCTAAATATCTATCTGACTTTTGATCTCCACTCAGACCATTTTATCTCAAGATCATGAGATCCAGTCCTGAGTTGGGTTCTGTGCTCAGTTTGGAAACTGCTCGAGATTCTTTCCCTCTCTCCCTCTGCCCCTCCCCCAGCTCAAGTTCATTCTCACTCACTCTCTAAAAATAAATAAAAATTTTAAAAAATAAAAAGTAAAAGCATCTTACCATATCAAGCAGATTATTTTGAGATACCAACAAATCAATCAATAATTATATTTGCCCTTTTAGTATTAGCTCATCATTGAGCTACCTACCTTCAGAAATATAAAAAATAAAGATATATTATCTGTTCTTTGTAAGTTAAAAATGTAAAATATATTTTTGCATAAGAAACCATGAGAAGCAATGCTAAAAATGTGGAACAAATGTAAAAGTTACATGTCTCCAAATATTAGAGAATTCAAAAATTTTTAAAAACGAAGCCACATCTAAACTTCCTACCTATAAGCTAATAGAAAGAACACGGTACCTGGAGTTGTAAAGAATGGAGTTCCTGCCCTGACTCTGTTTCCCAGCTAAATAGGAGACCTTACGCCAACAGCTCTGTCTCAGAGACCCTGTTTGCTAAAAGAAAGATTGAATTAAATTATGTTCATGACTGGAGGAGGGAAGATCAGAACCACCATGAAGAATTTCCAAGTTCACACCATCCATTTCATTGACTAGAAAAGCCACACATTAACTTCCCTCATACTTTCCCATGAAAACATAGCAGAATATGAAATGTAGCAAATTAATACCTCAAAAAAGCACTCCATGTAGCTGTTATCCTTCCTCACCTTCCATTTGGAAGCCACTCACTAATGGTCTCAAGGGCTTTCTATTTCCCGCATTCTCTGTTCTCAGAAAAATCAGCACTTACGAGAAAATGTTGATCCACAGTCTTGAAATACGAAAAGATATTAAGTAGGCAGAGGCAGTGATACTCAAGTCTTTATGTGCAAAAAAATTCAATTTAGTGAGTATTAAACACCTACTTTGCACAAAGGCAGTCTTGGGGAATCAATGGTAAACAAATAAAGCCAAAGTCCCTGACCTCATGAAGTTTGCCTTCTCTAGTTCTATTCCAAGAGATTCTGACACAGTAGAGCTTGGGAGTAGACAGAAAGCTGCATTTAAAGATGCAGACTGACACGGATGATCCAGAGACCACACTGAGAAACAATTAAGGAATCAGGTTGTCAGGTCATTGGAACTAGAAGCTTATGGAAATTCAGTGGGCCCTCTTTAGGAATATTATGATTCTACAGACAGTGACATAACTGCACACAACAGTGACTGTGAAGTGCATGAATATATCCCACTAAACTCATTAAATGTATCCTCCTTTCAACTCCTAAGCTGAGTCCCCAAAATGCCCACTCTAGCACTGCTTGACACCAAAAAAAAGCATAAAAGAAGGGAAGTCAAAATGGAAAGGGACAATGGCTCTAACTGCAGTTAAAATACCTTACTTTTACCAACATAGGAGACCTTGTAACCCATTGGTGGATCTGGAGACTTGGAAGGACCCAGGCAAGTGAGAGGTCTTGAGACTTAAGGTCCATTGGCCTCACTGTGAATATCCCTGTAGTTGGGGTCAGGGATGGTGGCCAATAAACTAAAGATGGAGGCAAACATGAGCCCATGCATGAAGCTGATAGTGCAGAATCTGAGCTTGGTTCCCACTCCTTATTAAAAGTTTAATAAATATTTTTGATAGATTATCACTAAAGCTTATTTGATACCACCCACTAACAGTGACTCTTAAGAAAAAAGGAGGTAAGGATTATTTTCAATTGTCCTTTGGAAATGGAAAAAAATATATGTAATAGTTTGAAGACATATTCAATGTTTCTCTTTTTCTTTCTTTTTTTCTTTCTTTCTTCTTTCTTCTTTCTTTTTCCTTCCTCTCTTCATTCCTTCCTCTTCCTTTCTTTCTCTCTTTCTTTCTTTCTTAGGCTCCATGACCAGAATGGAGCCCAATGTTGGGCTCACAACCATCAGATCAAGACCCGAGCTAAGTTGAAGAGGAAGACGCTTACACTTAGCTGACTAAGCCAAGCAGGCACCCCTCTATTTTTTTTTTTTTTTTTAGATATAAACTACAGAAGGTTAGATTTGATCAAATCTTCTTGACAGGCAGATATATGAACTGTAGAGTACGAGAGTGTTATAGGAGTTGTGAATTTTAAAGAAGTAAATTCCTTTAAGATTCAAGAAGGTGGGAGCTTCTGCCACCATTTGGGTGTCTGAGTGGATGAGGGACAGGTAGAATGGAGAGGGAGAAGAGCTTGATTAGTTTCACTTCTTGTTTGAGCTCCCTGCCTTATCTTTCCCAGCTGACTACAGGCAGATCAACAGCTAATCTAGTTGGTAGACTGGAACTACAAGCCGTTCTACTGTGGGTAGAGAAGACCTTAGTTAGACTCTAAGGGATTTTGAAGCTATGCTTAGTTTAGATATTGTTCTAGAGCCCATGGTCAACCTGAAGCTAGCAAGATGACTCTAGTCATTATGGGAGGAGGGGGTGAGACTAGGTCAGGGCAGCTTACAGAGAGGCTATGGAACAGTCAGGAGTCTGTGGCAGTGACAATGACTGTGAAGATCGAAGGTTCTGGAGGGAAGGAGAGCAAGTACCAGTGCCTTTCCTCCCAGCCCCCTGCTCTAACCTCCCAGGAAAGCCCTCAGTCACTCTTCTCCTACTACCTTTCTGAGAGAATCATTTCTCACAGGGCCTCAAGAACCATGCTTCGGCTCCATTTTTATTCCAATACCTACCCAACAAGTCTGGTTCATCTGGGAGAGAATACTGGAGTCAAAGGAATTCAAGGACTCTATAGGAGGGTAGGGCCAAACTGGGGATCTTCCAGTACCCAACGACTTTATCTTCAGTATGATCAATAGCCCATAGCAAATGCACTTCATCTTCTGGGAATGAATTTTTTCCTCCATTCTAACAATATAAAACAATCTAAGCAACTCTAAACTTCAATGCCGACCTTACCTCAGCCTGTCTGTATTTCTTCCTCCACCTCAGACTTCCCCCAGGCAATTTCCTGTCAGAGTAGACAAGCTTCTGGACTCCCCTTAATGTACCTCCCTGTTAGAGATTCAGAACTGCCTCCTCTGCCTGATCAATTTGCCAAAGAGACTAAGCTGCTTGTTGCAGAACCATCCCACTCCAGACCAAGAGACAAAAAGATCCATCTAGATCACAGAAGATCAAGGAGCCAGACAGCCATGCTCTGTGGTGTACAGATTAATGTAAAAAAAAAAAAAAAAAAAAAGTGAAACAGGTCTGGCTATGCCTACCTTCCAAAAAGTTTCCCACAACTATGAGGAGGATGAGGAAGATGGATATTTTCTGATAAAATAGAAACATTTTCTATAACATTTTCATAAAAAAGCAAAGTAAGTTCCTGTAGTCTTTATTCCAGAAAACATAGATGATAGATAGATAGATAGATAGATAGATAGACAGACAGATAGATAGAAAGAAAGGGAGGGAGGGAGGAAGGAAGGAAGGAGGGAAGAAAGGAAAGAAAGAGGGGGAGAAAAAAGAATGAATCCCATGTCTGGTCACTTTGAAGAAAATAATAAGATCCCAAGAGGTTGAGTGACTAACTCAAGATCACACAACAGCTCATCAGACATAGAATCTTCATCTTCTTGTTGCCAAGTCAGTTTTCTTGAAACTACACCAAGCTTTTCCCTTACACAATGGAGAGAGGTAGGATAGGGAACAGTTAAGAATCAGACTTACTGTTCTGTATCTCAACTCTGATGGCATGTGAGACCCCAGACCATTTACTTAACCTCTCCATGTCTCATGTTCTCATCTGGTAACAGAAATAATCATAGTTATCTACGTTATAGAACTGTTGTGAAAATTAAATTGAATAATATATCTTAAATACTGGTATATGTAGGCATGCTATCAACATAATAGAACCAATATTATCATTAGCACAGTCCAATTGAAGCAATCAAGCATTCCACAAATTCGTTGGTTAAAACATAAACAAACAATTCTAAAAACCCTAAATGAGTTTGTAAGGTGGTGCAATGTGCAAACAATTTTCATAACTTTAAAGTTGGTGCCTGAATGTATATATTTCCTCTACCTTTTAGATACACTTTTCTCACTTCTTAAATACGCTTTAAGAATGGAGCTTCCCCAAGATTTTTTGGAGTAGGTAGGTACAAAACTTGTATAAGGATCACCACCTTAAATTTCCCTCACCAAATACCCCATGCCCTGCTCTTCACGTTAATTCCTGGATTTTATTATATTAGATGCTATGATGCCCCTGTATTTGAACCTGGACAGATACAACCACTGATGTCTATTACAAAACAGGACTCTTCTTTCCCTTTTCCACCGGCTCTCTCAGAATACAGTAACCAAAGCATAATAAGATCCTGCTTCCCAACCCTTATATTTGAATTACCAAATTCTCCTTTTAGGACAGTGGTTTTCAAACCTGGCTGTGTATCAGAATCACATGAAGAACTTTAGAGAGTACTGATGCCTCCATGCCAACCTTGGAGAGTGTGAGTCACCTGATCTGGGCTACAGCCTGGGCACTGGGATTTTTCAAAGCTATCCCAAGAGACTCTAAAGCAAGACCAGGTTGAGAACTTCTGATAGAGGAGCTTCATGGGGGGTCCAGAGACTTAGAAGGCTGGGACTAGAGGAACCCCACTTAAGCAGCCACCCCTCTGGAAGGCTTCCCAGAATTCCCCATGATTGTGTTGACCACATCTCCCTCCCTCTCTTCCCTAGAACATCTCCTTTATAGCATCTCTTTTGATTTTCACTGGTTTGTTTCCATGTTCTGCCCTCCATTCTTCACCATAAGCTCCTGAAAGCAGGGACCATCTCTCTCTCTCATCCCCGACACATCCAACAGAAACTGGATAAGGTTCTCCATGGATTATTGTTACATCAAACTGAAAGTGTTTATTCTTTCTTACTCCCTCAGCAAAGTAAACAGGCTAAAGCAACTCCATCCAGAAAGCCAGGACTAGGATGCTACAAGAGAGCCCTTAAAAGGCACCCCCAAAAGCATCCTGTCAATGAACCTGCCCCGCATCAATAAGTCAGAGTCAGGTGTGGCAGCTCTGGTGCTGAGAGTTTATAACTCACCAAGTCTAGAGGCTCCTTGAGTGTGAATATAATTAAAGCCTCTGCATATTACCTCTTCCATTGTGCCTGGTGCTGGTCCTCGCTGGTTGTTCAGATAAGACAAGACTGATGAATGTGAATATGTCTGAAGTTAAAGCAGGCAGAAGATAATGAAAAAGACTGATTGGAAAGTCCTTATCAACTAAAGAGAGTTCTGAGATATACAGAGCATGAGGACTACAGAGCAGACCTGTCTTCCAAAGTCAAGGAAGTATAACTGCAGTTTCTGTCAACTCTACAGCCTTTTCCCCACAGACACAGGTGAGGGAGCAAGGCCACTTAAGCACAACTCAAGGAGGAATAATATTCTACGGGAATGATGTTCTCTGGAGTTGTGCAACTCAGCTGTCCTTGAATTCCCTGTGGTGGGAAGATTCACAGCACATGTAACACAAGGATGCTTCCATTATGAATAAGCTTCAAACCAATCAAAATCACTAATGGTAGTAATTACGACTTCTTACAACAGGGTCCTTCCTGGTTCTTGCTCTGGGAACTCACTTCTCCATTTAGATCACATCATCAGTTTCTGAGTCCTAGCAGGCATTGGTGGTATAGTGGTGAGCACAGCTGCCTTCCAATTTCTGAGTCCAGCTCCAAGCTTCTTAGTCCTGTTCCAAGTTTCTATCGCCTCTCATCCCCAAGCTCTACCCACTAACCTTGCATCACAGAGAGTGTAAAACCACTGGAAAATGTGGTGGAGTTCTACTTTGCAAATATTGTCTGCTGTCTTTATTCTTTGTTGTTGCTGTTACCTTGCTGTGATGAAACTAGGTTTGAGCTTCAACTCCCATCCTATAGCTACCATGACAGAGGCTGGCTCACTCTTTAATATATCAGTCCAATATCACTCCCATTGTCCAAAGGCTCTTCTCAAGCCACTATGAGGTAGTGATGAAGGTGATTGATCTTGGAACTTGAATGTCTGGGTTCAAATCTCAAATTCACTACCTATAAGCATTGATACCTTCAGCAAGGAGCCATGCTTCCATATTGTGGGTGATGATAATAATAGTTATCTACCTCATAAGATTGTTATGGGGATTAAAATTTTTATCTTGTAGAGCAGTACCGTATACAAACATACCAATACCCTTGTAAGGCCTGAGGTTAGGTGAGACCGACTTAGCCAGAATCACATTCATAGGACAGGCAACACCTAGTCATCCCTCTTGAGTTCCCAAGAGGGGGAAATTCCACTCTTGTCTTTCTTTTTCTTTCAGCCTAGAACTTACAACCTTCTAGAGAATGCCTTGGTTGATTTTTATTCCCTTCACTAATTAAGTTTACTTAAAATCAAGATTATTTCTTAATGTTATCTTCCTGCTAATAAAAAATGTCCATCCCTCTGTGGATCTCCGATGGTGGAAACTCTCTGCACTGTCAGATTTCCAGTTCACCCTCTCAGTTCTCAGTATATTCTCAATGACTTCCTTCTTCAGGGACAACCTACCTATACCTACCCCAGCCACAGGCTCCCAACTTCTACCATAGCCAGGAAATGATTGTTTCCCATTATGATGTTTTATTCATGTTTTTGAAATTGAACTGACTTTTGAAGAGCCATCATGACCATACTTTAAGAAAATTCTTGGCACTATCCATTTATATTTTAATGGAGGACTCCAGGTAGTTCTTACATTTAATTTCACTTCTTAGGACATGAGATGTTTTCCCAAACTGGAAATTAGAACTTAAAACTCAGGTGCAAATACTGAAACAAAGAAACTGAACCAGATACTGCCAGATAAGGACAGAAAGGGCAGGTTATATTTTAGATTCCCTCTAAGATGTGGCAACCAAACAGCAACGGGATGATGATACGTTCAATATGCTGATGAATGTTACCTCCAAGGCCCACTCTGACTCCCACTCTTTGTTTCTCCCAGCGATACATGCTGGGAAGTTATTTCCTGCTTAGTTGTAACTTAAAGTGACTTGTTCCTTTGAGTGGAGAAGATGCAATTTTGAGAGAAAACATTATTTCTAAGAACTTTTCAGAGCAACAAGCTACTGTGTTTCATCCACAAATGACTCATCTGAAGAGCTTTTAGATCCCAAAATGGCCAGGTCTATGGTCTAAAAATGTCCCAAAGAATTTTTTTTTACTACTTCAGCTTCCTGTCATCGGAAATTTTACCCACTTGTCTCCCACACCTCCTCTTGAGCACACCCCTATCCCTAGGGCTTGGTATACCACAACATGATGGGTAGGGATCGGGGAATGATGGACATGCACCAAAACAGATGACCATGTCCTTTTATTCTGTTCAGAACCTTGTCTATACTCAACCAATACTTGCACATGTCCATACTCCCCTGACTTGTACCCCTGTCTTATAAGGAACTTCTTGATTTTGCAGTAGATGAGTAACTTTGGACCCTGAGTTAATCAATCACCCAGTTCTGTCAACAAATGCTTCCAATGTACCTCTGTATGTCTCGGCTCATACAACCTTTTTAAGAAGAATGAGATTTGGGTGGGTAATAAGAAAGGTTAGGGTATTTGAGCAAGGAGGAAGATATGTAAGAGCCAAGGTAGATAACTGGAGACTGGGGTCTCATGTCAAACTTGGAAATAAAAGTGAAAAAAATAAAAATGTGAAATGCTGAATAATGTTTGTGTTGAAACAGCACTAAATAGAAAGTGGGCAAAGATTTCTTAATTAACAAATGGACCATGAGCTGGGTGGCTCAGTGGGTTAAGCCTCTGCCTTTGACTGAGGTCATGATCTCAGGGTCCTGGGATGGAGCCCTGCATCAGGCTCTCTGCGCCACAGGGAACCCGTTTCCCCCCGCCTCTCTGCCTGCCTTTCTGCCTACTTGTGATATATCTCTCTCTGTTAAATAAATAAATGAAATCTTTAAAAAAAAAATGAATCTGGAGAGTGGGATGAACAGACCTCGTGCTCTGATTGGATGGCCAAAGCTATGGAGAAGTAGGAAAGCTTTCTGAAATCATGGGAATGCTGTGTGAACACTGTGTAAAACAAGAATGAGTAATGGAGGACAGAATTTAACCAGCTTGCTATTACTTCTGTAACAAATTACCACAACATGCATGGCCTAAAACAACACACATTTGTTGTCCTTCATTCCTGGAGGTCAGAAGACCAAAACAGATCTCATTGAGCTAAAATCAAGGTGTGGGAAGTCTGCACCCTTTCTAGAGGTTAGAATTTATTTCCTTGCCCTTTCCAGCTTCTAGAAACCCTTGGCATTCTTTGGCTTGTGGTCCCTTCCTCCATCTCAAGGCCAGCAACAGCCAGTTGAGTCTCTGTTCCATCCTGTCACTCTGACAGATTTTGGCCTCCCTCTTGTTTCAGAAACCTTGTAATTACACTGGGCCCCCCAGGTGATTCCCAACAACATCCTTACCTTAAGATTAGATCATCAGCATTCTTAATTCCATCTGCTACTATAAGTCCCTTTTTCCATGCACAGTAACATATTCATGGGATCTGGGAATTAGAATGTGAACATATTCGGGAGGGCCATTATTCCACCTACCGCAACAACCCTTTAAAAAAAGCATTAAGAGAACAATGACTAAGTGAGAGAAGAAAGCCCATATGTGGAGTGGAGATGTAGCCCAAGAGTTAGTTTAAATTAGGAATGACAAGTTGAAACAACTTTAGGACTAGTTCTCTGGAGGAACCATATCAGATCATACATTGGCTTTTAACTCAGGATTATTTACCATGTTGTGGGGGAAGAAGGGGAGTTTTGTTACCTTTGTCTGTGTCTCCATATTAATTGGAGTAAAATTCTTGAACAAAGATTGCTAATCCACTCATCACTCAGGGAATAATTCAAGCACTGCCTTCCTGAGAAGCTCTCCCTACTTCACAGGCAGAATTAATTTCTCTTCCTTGGTTCACTGTCCCTGGTGCTTTCCTTTCCAACAGTACTTATCATTCTGTAATGTAATTTCCTGTTTTTATGCCTGTCTCCCTACTGGATGATGAGGTCCTTTTGAGGACAGAGACCATGACTTATACATCTTTGTATTCTAAGCACCTAGCAAGGTGACTAGCATGAGAAAGGCGTTCAACATGTTTATTGAATGAAAACCTGTGGGTAAGTTAAGAGGATTCTGAACTACCTCCAGCCTTAGGGGAAAGTGAGATGGTGGTATTTGGGTTTGAACATTAGATGATAACTTTAAAATGAGAATAAAACACACAAAATCTCTAAATCTTGAGGATGCATCTGAGAGGGAGACAGGAAACTGAGAGGAATTAAGAAATGAGGAAATTTTCTTCCAACACTCTGCAGACTGAAAAAGCAAGGTCAAAATGCAGACAAGAAAATTTACCTGCTATGACTTTATACATTCCAGACCACACTTAGCATACAAATGAATGTTGAAAAAAAGACAAAACAAAACAAAACACCAAAACTACAGTTTTGGGAAGAGGAGTAGGGTGTTATATAACTTCTAAGCAGCCAAAACTTTCAGTCAATTGGTGATATATGTTAGAAAAATATTCTTCACGCACAGTTTTTTCCACATTTCTTTATGAATAATATTAACGTGAGCTAGCTAGGAAGAAGAGCCATTTCTAAACTGCTTCCATCCTCCCTGGAAATACAAGACTGATTTGCAGTTTCATGGATTCCCACTTAATTTAGGGGGAAAAGGAAATGAAAACACTGACCCAGCTCTCTGCAAGAAGAAATGAAAGAGAGGACTTGAGTAGAAAGAGAAGTGGATTATAACAGAATAAATATTCAAAGTTTCTTCCCCTCCCACTATCTCTCACCAAAATCTTTCTTCTCCCTCCACACCCATCAAACACATAGTTATTCTATTTTATATGCATTAGTCATTAAAAAGAGAAGAAGTTAGGTAATGGTTAAATAAACCTAAAGCTCAATACTAATAAAGACTGGTATGAGAATTTGGCAATACTAGTCTTTCTCAGTAATACTGGAATTTCTTCGATGTTATGCTTAACCTGCTCTTTTCCTCCCTGTTTGACACTCTATTCCCATACACACATGGTTTCGGCATCCATAGGCTCGTGGAACCCCAACCTGTTTTTCCTGGTTCCTCTATTCACTTACTTTTCCTAATTATCTGTTGCTCATTAAGTATGAGGAGAAAAAAACGGAGATCTACTAATTCTTTGCCAAAAAAGGAGTCTATTAAAGTAACTGATAAGGATTAAATGAAGAAGTTGCAGGAGAATTGTGAGGAAAATGTCCAGGAAACCACAGAAAAGTGTGTTTCAAGTACCCACGTATCAATAGCAAATATTACAAAAAGATATATATAGTAAATAGGATAAATGATATAGGCCCAAATATTTCCATTGTACATAGCACAAGAGAATTAGTTTCTAGAAATAATACATTTTCCTCCATAAAATTTATTTTTGTAGCATATAGTTCTAATAATCCATGGTCACCCCCAAATACATAAATTTAAGCACATGCACATACATGCACACACACACACACATACACACCCCACATTCCTGTTGATGCCTCAAGAGAAAGAAATTGGAGTCAATTTTGACAACTGTTCCAGTAGATAAGAGGAAAAAAACAAAATACAGCTCTCTTTGTTGCTGTTTTCATTTTCATAAAGGTCAGTGGACCAGTTGGCTCCACTGATGTGGAAAGAAAAGCAGCTAAAACATTCAACCACAGAGCTAACATTTAGGGCATGGTTAAATGATGCAACCCTGCCATTTTTGGAGCAAGACAGACGGGTTTACCAACTAATCAAAGCTGGATTGTATTCATCGGTAAATCTCATTTATTTCAGATTATCTCAGAATATGACTTTTATTAAGTTTAAAGACCTAAGGCTATGGATTGGAAGTGTTGTACCAAAGGAAAAAAAGAGAATAATGGGATATCAGCAATTACTCATTATTTGTAAAACATTTTAAATTCAATTCATCATGAGGTACGAAACATAGTTATTATTATTCTTGTTTCCATATAAAGAGTCTCAGAACTTATATTACTAGAACATTCCAGGCAGAGGGATAAAGCTGAACGTAGGTAACATCATGATGATAACAACAACAAAACTAAGAACCAAAGAGGAAGAGCTCTTAAATCACTGTCAGGTTTCCTACACACATAAACAAATCTGACTGGTTAAGAAAATTGGACAGACATACCACTCTGGAGAAAGACTGAGTCCGTGTGTAAGCTGTCTCACAATGGCCAGCCAGAACCTACTATGTGTATTTCTTTCCAGTTCTGTGTTCAGTAACATCATGATGGCATTTTGAAAGCAATCTTAATGGGAGTATTTTTCTCCTGCTTTATTGAAGTATGACAGACAAATAAAAATTATATGTATCTAAGGTGTACAATGTGATGTTTTGATATATGTATACATCATGAAGTGGTTACAAAAATTAATTAAAATATCCAATCCCTCACATAGTTATACACTTCTGTGTACGTGTGTGTTAACACTGAAGATTTACTCTCTTAACATATTTCAAGTGTTGAATACATTATTATTAACTACAATCACCATGTTGTACATTAGGTCTTTAGACATATTTAACTTATAACTGAAAGTTTCTACACTTTGATCAATATCTCCCCTTGTCACCCACCTCCCATCTCTGGTAACCACCACTCCACTCTCTGTTACTATGAATTCAACTTTTTTTTTTTTTTTAAGATTCCACATCTATGTGAGATCATGCAGTATCTGTCTTTCTGTGTCTGACTTACTGCACTTAGAATAATGTCCTCCAAGTTCATCTCTGTTGTCACCAATGGCAGACTTTCCTCTTTTTTTAAGTTGAATGATATTCCATTCAGTGTGTGTGTGTCTGTGTGTGTGTGTGTGTATGTACATATCTCACATTTTCTTTATCTCTTTGTCTGTTGATGGATACTTAGTTGTTTCCATGTCTTGACTATTGTGAATATTCCTGCAATGACATTGGAGTACAGGTATTTCTGTACTGTACTTTTTGAGGTAGTGATTTTATTTCCATTAAATATGTACCCAAAAGTGGGATTGATAGATTGTATAGTAGTTTTGTTTTTATTTTTCAGAAACACCTCCATATTGTTTTCAGTAATGGCTGTAACAACTTGCATTCCCACCAACAGTGCATAAGGGTTCCATTTCTCTACACCTTTGTCAACAGTTGTTATCTTTTGACTTTTTGATAATAGCCATTCTAACATCCTAAGCGAGAAAATATTTAACTATGGTTTTGATTTGCATTTCCCTGAGTGTTCAATGATGTTGAGCATTTTTTCATATCCTGTTGGCCAGTTGTAGGTCTTCCTTGGAAAACAGTCTATTGAACTTCCTTTGCCCAGTTTTAAACCAAGTTAATTGATTTTTCCTATTGAGTTGTAGAAGTTCTATATATATCTTGGATATAATCTCCATTACCTTCAATCAAATTATAATCAAATTACTTTCCATGAAAAGATGACTTCATCTTTTGATTTAAATTAACAAGTGATACATATTGCCTTCAGAGCCATCTCACCCCTGCATACTAAAGTGTGCTGTTAAAATCACCTGATCTGTGAATAGGTCAATAGAAGGGTAGAAGACAAGCAGTAGGAAAATGAGCTTGGCCATGAGCGTGTTAACTAGACAAACTAAGGTGCTATGACTCCAGCATTCCTTACATGCCCTTCCTCTGCTTTGTTTTCAAAGAACTTTCCCTTAAGAAGGAAAGGACAGTAATCAGTGTCCCTTTAAATCATCAACAAGTTGGTTCCTGCTCCAGGCAGCAAGGAGAGACTGACAGTCGGGGAAGAGAGTGCACACTTACAGGCACATGGCTGTTATTGACAGGTTCCCCTTTCTTCTCAGTTATGTGTTGTTTTGTTTTTTGTTTTTTACCAAGTAATTTCATGTATTTTTTTTCCAGCATTTTCATATGTGAAAAACAGGAACTGGGCCTATCCGTGTCATTGCAATCTTCCAATAGTCCAGATATGTCACTGATTTCATAATAATTAAATGTCAGTGGAGAAACAGACTAAGAATATTAGTTATGTATTGCTGAATAGAAAATTATACCAAACTTGAGGTCTTAAAGCAGCAGTAGATACTTATTATTTCTCATGATTCTTATAGGTTGAAAATTCGGGAGTGTGTTGGCTAAGTGGTTCTGGCTCAGGGTACCCCTGAGGCTGGTTGTCCTTGCATTCTTTAGAGGGGCTTTTGTTTCCCCAAATGGTTCTCTGGCTTCATGATGAAGAACTTCAGAGTTTCTCTTTGCCCAAAAGCCTATTTCTTCCTTTTAGGATGTCTGCTGTCTGAAGAGGCTAAGAATTTTCAAATTCACCAGGCCCCACCTCCTTCACATATGACAATTTTTTTTTTCTAATTGGCTTGTCTTTCTCCTCTTGCCTTTTCCTATAAGCCACAGAAGGAAATCAGAAGGCATTTTCCATACTCCTTCTGGAGCTCTCCTGACCTAGATAACCCAATTCTTTATGGTTCATTTTCCATATTACCACAGGTGATAATGTTGCTGAACTCCCTGCCATTATTGGACAATAATTCCCTTTCCTTTAGTTCCCCAAAACAGTTTCCCTCACTTTCCTTAAAGGTCTCACCAAAAGCCTTCTGGAGGGCATTCCCATTTCTGTTAACAGTCTCTTCAAGAAGGCAGTTTGGTGGGGCGCCTGGGTGGCTCAGTGGGTTAAAGCCACTGCCTTCAGCTCAGGTCATGATCCTGTGGTCCTGGGATCAAGCCCCGCATCAGGCTCTCTGCTCAGCAGGGAGCCTGCTTCCTCCTCTCTCTCTCTGCCTGCCTCTCTGCCTACTTGTGATCTCTGTCAAATAAATAAATAAAATCTTTAATAAAAAAAAAAAAAAGAAGGCAGTTTGGCTCCCTTCACACACTCTTTAAAGCCTTTCCAGTATCTACCGCCCATCCAAATCAAACACCAATCCCACAGACTTAGCTTTTTCTTACAAAAGCACCTGATAACCAAAATCTGTATTAGTGAGCTATCACTGCATAAATATCACCCTAAAACCTAGTGCATTAAAACAACAAGGATCATGTACTACCTTTCACAAGGTCTGCAGCCGAGGAGTTTAGGAGCAGCTCATTCGGATGGTTCTCGATTAACATCTATGCTAACCTAAGGTTGCCATCAGAGGCCCGCCAGAACTTTTGTCATCTGAAGATTTGACCGAGGCTGGAGGGCCGGCTTCCGGTGTGGCTCACTGTCATACCAGGTTGGCCTTGGCCTGTGGCAAGTCTCAGTTTTTCTCCAGGTGGATCCCCCCACAGGCAGCATGGTACCTGACTTACCCCAAAGTGAGCAGTACAAGAACCAGAGCTTATGAGGAAGGAGTTGTGAGCTCTGCGTGACCTAGCTTTGGAAGTCACATAGCATCATGTGTGCCACATTCTATTAGTTGGAAGGGAGTCCCTAAGTCTGGCCCATAATCGAGGGGAGGTGAATTAAACTCCACTTTTTGAAGCAAGGCCTATATCCAGGAGTTCATGAACCTATTTTAAAACTACCACCCTTAGAACACTATAATGACGGGGCTCCTGGATGGCTCAGTGGGTTAAAGCCTCTGCCTTCGGCTCAGGTCATGATCCCAGGGTCATGGGATCGAGCCCCACATCAGGCTCTCTGCTCGGTGGGGAGTGTGCTTCCCCCTCTCTCTGCCTGCCTCTCTGCTTACTTGGTCTCTCTCTGTCAAAATAAATAAATAAATAAATAAATAAATAAATAAAACACTATAACAAACTTATGTTAATAAATTGCATTTCTTATACATTTTTATTTGAAGAAAAAAGTTTATATTCCTTCAAGAATCCAGAAGACAGAATAAGATTAAAGGGTCAGAAGAATTATGTTGACTCTCCACACCTGCATTTTCTCCTCTTCTAACAGAAGGATGGGTGCTGGGATGAGCAGGTCTGTGAGCACAGAAGGCCAAACTGTCAATCATACTTGCACAAAATAGAACACTGCTTGATGCCAAACTCTGCTAATGACTAGCAAGGAATGCCGAAAAGGGTCTACTGCATACACCACATAGATATTTGTGTGGCCCTAATTCCCATTTGCACACTGGGATGCCATGTATTAGCATGACCTATAAATTAACATAGATAAATCGCTTGGTTTTGAGGTCTCTCCAGTCTTATAGTTCATCTTCTACCTTTAAGTGTAGCTGCAACTCATCAAGCCACAAAATGAAGGTTTACTTCCCAACAAACTATCCAGACATCCCCCACAATATTCCTTAGTTTAGAAATCAGCACACTATAAATTCCTCTAAGACCCTCTTTGTCTTCGAACTTCCAAATTCCACCAGTCAATGCTGACAAACTGCCAGCAGAGTCTTGGAAGAAGGAGACTGGCGGTCAATGCTCTCTTTCTTAGTAGACGCCAAGGAAATTCACAGAGGGTGGTTCGTTGGACACCCACCTTCTCCCTTGTTCATCCTTCCCATTTAACCACCCTAATTCCATATTATAAATGGGCACTCATGTAAAACTCCTTCTGCTTTATTTACCCTTCCTTTGAGAATTTAAAAGTAAACTTTATCATTATGTTATTATGGAAATAGATGATGGAAGTGGCCACAGGATCATTTCACTGAGGAACCTGGACCTTTGCGGTGCTTAATCACCCATACACTATGATTGTGAGGCATGGTTCCTTGTTCACAAGGCAGTTTATGTGAAGGGCTCTCAGAGAGCGAGAGAGAGAAATTTAAATATAATTTTAACTCACTAAAACTCTGTGTTCGCTACTAATTGAGTTTTTGGCTAGAGAAATTCAGTAGGTGCATAGAGTGCCCCGGAAAAATTGTGACACTAACATGTAAAACTTGCTTGAATTACACCTAATACATTATTTACCTTTGATCATCTTTTCACATTCTTCACCTTCATCTGTTCCCCGATTCTTCACTGTTGTTCATTTCCCCACTCACTTTTAAATTCTCTTCGCTGCCACACCTCCACCACCCTGCAATTCACTTTCTGTGCCCCAAACAGTCACCTCTGCCTTAAACACCATTATGATCAGTTTTAAGGTATTAAAATATTCATGAGAATAGAAGTATAATCTCTTTAATACCAAATAACTCCTCTGACAATGGCCAGGCTTGGGGAAAACATAATTAAGAAGTCAGCTAGAGGAGTTTCTAAGGAAATTCGTTTTAAATGAATGGAGGTAATTAATCAGTAAGAACAAATACCTGATGGAAAGAGAGAGATTGCTCTTGTGACTGGAAAAGAGCAATGAAGTCAGGATTCAGGATAGTGTCCAGTGTGCATACTGTGGTGGTAATCTCTCCTCTCTGGCCTTAGAGTAGCTAAATAAAGCATAAAGAAATCTTGCCATGATTCAGATAAATACAGATTAAGCAAACTGAATAGAGGATAGCAGCACTGGACAGCTTGTAGAGACTCTCAGTTAAAGTAAAATAGTAGGAACTTCAGCATGGAAATGCGGTTTCTAGAGGTCTCAGAGCCATGAAGAAGCCTCAAACAAGCAAGAAACTATTGAGAATACATTGTTAAACTCAAATACAGGTACAGAACAAGGGTTGGATTAGGTAAATTTTGAAAACAGTAAAAAATTAGTAAAATGATTATCAACTTATTCCAGGTGTACATGTCTATTTTAAAACTGTTTTAAGCTATATCATAGTCATATAAATAAATATTTTAATATCAAACAAAGTTAGAGGTGCAAATCCAGTTACCCATGCCTCTGAGAAGGCCAACTATTTAATAGACCATTCATAGAAGAGAGTCAATCAACTTTGCCAGAGAGCAGTTCATCTGAAATGTAGCTACACCCACTCTCTCAGTTCTCGTCTTGCCCATATTACTTTCTAGCATATGGTAGGACTTATTAGATATCCTTGGCCTTGTACCACCCCTCCCCTCAAATATTCCCTTCTTGAGGGTAGGATTTTACCGACTTTGTTCACTATCATATTCCTAGCACTTGGAACAGCGTTTGCATGTGAAAAAGATTCAATAAATATTAGTTGAATTAATAAACTGTAGGTTTAGGATATTAAAAACATTCTTATGTATCCCATCTGTTGCAATCCCCAAAACACATGAAGCAATGGCAGCATTCAACCTCAACTTCCCACTTCTACTTTACTGCTGTGCCTCATCTTGTTCTCCATTTCCATCCTGAGTTTACTCATATCCTTTCTCAGACACTCTCACTCCAAACTCAAGTACCTTTTTTTTTCTACAACATCTCAAATGATCAAAAATCATTGATTATCCTGGAAATTGACTGACTAAGAAACACATAGGTAAAGTTTCCCCATAATCACAATAAGGAACATCTTCCTATTTCCTGTCTATTAAGAAGTTTGTGTCAAACATCAATCAAGCATGAGCATGACATAAGGTACCAGGGATGTAAAAAGAAATAGATACTCACATTTACCAAGATCAAAGTAACATGAGCAGTGAGCTTTGTGTTCCCCTGAGAAAATAAAGTTCTGTACGCCCATATTCCAATTGCAAATCTGATTCTGACAGTGATCTTCAATTATAAACTTGAAAATTCCTTGCTTTTTGATTTTTGAATTCTTTTGCTTTCTTTCTCATATCTTTTTACTTAAAACCTGTATTGCACAATGATAACTTGCCTATGCACACCTCTGTGTATGACTACCAACTCCAAACACTCTTATCATGGAAACACAATAGTAGGCTCAGATTCAACTTCACCCAACTTCCAATTCACATACTTTTAATAATACAGACTGAATATTTGTTTCTCCCTCCTCCAAAATTTGTGTGTCAAAATCTATCCCCCCAATATGATGGTATTAGGAGGTGGGGCCTTTGGGAGGTAATCAGGTCATGAGGAGAGAGCCCTCATGAAAGAGATTATAAAAGAAGAATCTGGAGAGCTCCCTTTTCCTTCTGTCATGGGAGGACACAGTGAGAAAACAGCTATCTATGAACTGGAAAACCAGATCTTACCAGACTCCAAACTGTTGGCACCTTGATCTCAGACTTTCCTCCTTCCAGAATGTGAGAAGTAAATTTCTGTTGTTTATAAGCCACATGGTCTAGGGCACTTTTTTTTTTTTTTTTTTTTTTTTTTGGTAGCAGTCTGTGAGACTAAGACATATAAAGATGCAAAGAAAGACAAGATCTAGCATGAATCACACAGACAATATCTGAAATGTCACAGTAATATCTGCTAATGACAAGTTAAAATTTAAGTTAAAAAGTAGTTCCTGAGGAACTTTTAGGACTCAAAGACTGCCTTAAAAGCACACTAAGCCATAACTGCTCTGAACTTCTTGGATCTGTGCTCTGAGACAAAGAATCATATTAGCTTTTCTCTCTTCAGGCCCTTGGACTTTATACTGCAGAATATAAAACGCTGATACAGAAGATGAGTGTTGATGCACTGTAGCCTCAAGTGAAATGACATAACAAGACAAGAATAGAAAAAATAATGAGAAACTGAATAGCCCTTTGAGGAGCATGTGCTGGGAAGGGAAGGAAGGGGCTGTTACAGAACACATGGAAAATGGTGACATGCTCTGCCTGACTGTGGCCCAGTCAGAGAACGTGAGAGAATTCTGTAGACTTGTTCCAGATAAATGCTTGCTGGGCCCTAAAAACTGAAGTACATTTCAAGGCATTATTTGAGAAAGAATACAGTCAAGGACCAGTGTGGAAAATGAGAGGGACTAAGGTTTTCCAGAAATACTATTTACTATCAAGCTTGAGTTGATTTCTTCTCCTTTAAAAATTAATAAAATAGAAGTGGTATCAAAATTTGGAAAAATACTTAGTAGAGGAAAAGTCCTTATTTTGCAAAAAACAAGTATAAATTATCCACTCAGATAATAAAGTAAGACAAAACCAACTTGTGCAAAAGATAAGTGAGCTGGGGAGGGAGATAGCTCAAATGAGGAAAGACTACAGGGTCGCCTAAAATACAGTCATAGAATTGGAATCTATAAAGATATCAAAGACAGAACAAATGCTACTGAAAAGAAAATCAGTAACATGGAGGACAAACTTGAGAAGGACTTTGAGAATATAAACCAATATATTTAAGGTACAAATGATAAGATTTAAGAAGATTATTATAAAACTATGTTACATGGATATGGAAATGCACACAATCTCAGAAGGAAAACAAAACCCAAAATATTAAAATCATAATTTACATTAGAAGAAAATGTCCTTAGATCAAAGAAAACGGGTAAAGTCTGCAAACTAGAAGAGCCAGCCCTGTACCAAGGGAAAACCAGGAAACACACGTTTAGGTATAACCTGGTGGATTTTTTAAAAGTTGAAGAAAATATGTCAGGATCCAAGCAAGAAAAATACAGTCATCTTCAAAATAAAAAGTATCTTCAGGAGGGTGGAGTCAAGATGGCAGAAAAGTAGCAGGCTGAGACTACTTCAGGTAGCAGGAGATCAGCTAGATAGCTTATCTAAAGATTGCAAACACCTACAAATCCAATGGGAGATTGAAGAGAAGAAGAACAGCAATTCTAGAAACAGAAAATCAACCACTTTCTGAAAGGTAGGACTGGCGGAGAAGTGAATCCACTGCGGGGGAGGGGCCGGCTCCTGGAAAGAGCGGAGCAATGGAGCACAAAATCGGGACTTATAAAAGTCTGTTCCACTGAGGGACATTGCTCCAGAGGCTAAACTGGGGTGAAGCCCACGCGGGGTCATCATGGCCTCAGGTCCCGCAGGGTCACAGAAGAATTGGGGTGTCTGAGTGTCGCAGAGCTCACAGGTATTAGAACAGGGAAGCCAGCTACAGAGACAGAGCCGAGGAGTGAACTCTCAGCTCGGGGTTACCTTGAACCGGTCGCAGGCTCGGTGAGCTCAGAACGCATCTGGAGGCCAGGGAGACGCTATTATTGGGCACTGTTCTCTGAGGGCGCACTGAGGAGTGGGGCCCCGGGTTCTCAACTCCTCTGGGCCGGAGACTGGGAGGCCACCATTTTCATTCCCATCCTCCGGAACTCTACGGAAAGTGCTCAGGGAACAAAAGCTCCCAGAAGCGAACGGGAGTGGATTACTCAGCCCAGCCCCTGGTAAGTGCAGTGCAATTCCGCCTGGGGCAAAGACACTTGAGAATCACTACAACAGGTCCCTCACAGAGAAGATCAACAAGAAATCCAGCCAGGTCCAAGTTCACTTACCAAGGAGTGCAGTTTCAATACCAAGGAGAGCAGCAGAATTCCAGAGGAGGAGAAAGCAAAGCACGGAACTCATGGCTTTCTCCCCATGATTCTTTAGTCTCACAGTTAATATAATTTTTTTTCTTCTTCAATTTTTTTTCTTCTGCTGCTAATTTTTTTTAACTTTTACCATATTTTTAATGTTTTTAAACCAGTTTATCTAATATATATATATATTTCTTTTTTATATTTTTTTCTTATTCGTTTTCTTTCTTTAATTGTTTTTTTTTCTGAACCTCTTTTTATCCCCTTTCTTCCCCCCATGATTTGGGATCTCTTCTGATTTGGTTAAAGCATATTTTCCTGGGGTCTTTGCCACCCTTTTAGTATTTTACTTGCTCCTTCATATACTCTTACTGGACAAAATGACAAGCAGAAAAATTCACCACAAAAAAAAAGAACAAGAGGCAGTACCGAAGGCTAGGGACCTAATCAATACATTGGTAATGGGTCAGATCTAGAGTTCAGAATGACGATTCTCAAGGTTCTAGCCAGGCTCGAAAAAGGCATGGAAGATATTAGAGAAATCCTCTCCAGAGATATAAAAGCCCTTTCGGGAGAAATAAAAGAACTAAAATCTAACCAAGTTGAAATTTAAAAAGCTATTAATGAGGTGCAATGAAAAATGGAGGCTCTCACTACTAGGATAAATGCGGCAGAAGAAACAATTAGTGATATAGAAGACCAAATGACAGAGAATAAAGAAGCTGAGCAAAAGAGGGACAAACAGCTACTGGAACACTAGGGGAGAATTGGAGAGATAAGTGACACCATTAGATGAAACAACATTAGAATAATTGGGATTCCAGAAGAAGAAGAAAGAGAGAGGGGAGAAGAAGGTATATTTGAAAGAATTGTTGGAGAGAATTTCCCTAATATGGCAAAGGGAACAAGCATCAAAATCACAGGAGGTGCAGAGAACCCCCCTCAAAATCAATAAGAATAGGTCCACACCCCTAATAGTAAAATTTACAAGTCTTAGTGAAAAGAAAAAATCCTGAAAGAAGCCTGGGAAAAGAAGTCTGTAACATGCAATGGCAAAAATATTAGATTGGTAGCAGAGTTATCCACAGAGACCTGGCAGGCCAGAAAGAGCTAGCGTGATATATTCAGAGCACTAAATGAGAAAAACATGCAGCCAAGAATACTATATCCAGCTAGGCTATCATTGAAAATAGAAGGAGAGATTAAAAGCTTCCAGGACAAACAAAAACTGAAAGAAAACCAAACCAGCTCTACAGGACATATTGAAAGGGGTCTTCTAAGCAAAGAGAGAGGCTAAAAGTAGTAGATCAGAAAGGAACAAAGACAATATACAGTAACAGTCACCTAACAGGCAATACAATGACACGAAATTCATATCTTTCAATAGTTACCCTAAATGTTAATGGGCTAAATGCCCCAATCAAAAGACACAGGACATCAGAATGGATTAAAAAAAAAAATCCATCTATATGTGGCCTACAAGAAACTCATTTTAAACCCGAAGACCCCTCCAGATTTAAAGTGAGGGGGTGGAAAGCAATTTACCATGCTAATGGACATTAGAAGAAAGCAGGAGTGGCAATCCTTATATCAGATAAATTAGATTTTAAGACAAAGACTATAATAAGAGATAAATAAAGACACTATATCATACTCAAAGGATCTGTCCAACAAGAAGATCTAACAATTTTAAATATCTATGCCTCTAACGTGGGAGCAGCCAACTATATAAACCAATTAATAACAAAATCAAAGAAACACATCAACAATAATTCAATAATAGTAGAGGACTTTAACACTCCCCTCACTGAAATGGACAGATCATTCAAGCAAAAGATGAATAAGGAAATAAAAGCTTTAAATAATACACTGGACCAGATGGACATCACAGATATATTTAGAACATTTCATCCCAAAGCAACAGAATACACATTCTTCTCTATTGCACATGGAACATTCTCCAGAATAGATCACATCCTCCGTCCTAA
The DNA here is from genome assembly GCF_964662115.1 of Mustela nivalis. Lineage (NCBI taxonomy): Eukaryota > Metazoa > Chordata > Mammalia > Carnivora > Mustelidae > Mustela > Mustela nivalis. The sequence goes on from NC_139031.1 coordinate 16,154,855, forward strand.
ATCAGGTCTCAACCAGTATCAAAAGATTGGGATCATTCCCTGCATATTTTCAGACCACAATGCTCTGAAGCTAGAACTCAACCACAAGAGGAAATTTGGAAAGAACCCAAATACATGGAGACTACACAGCATCCTACTAAAGAATGAATGGATTTACCGGGAAATTAAAGAAGAATTGAAAAAATTCATGGATACAAATGATAATGAAAACACAACAGTTCAAAATCTGTGGGACACAACAAAGGCAGTCCTGAGAAGAAGATATATAGCGATACAAGCTTTTCTCAAGAAACAAGAAAGGTCTCAGGTAGACAACCTAACCCTACACCTAAAGGAGCTGGAGAAAGAACAAGAAAGAAACCCTAAACCCAGCAAGAGAAGAGAAATCATGAAGATCAGAGCAGAAATCAATGAAATAGAAACCAAAAAAACAATAGAACAAATCAATGAAACTAGGAGATGGTTCTTTGAAAGAATTGATAAGATTGATAAACCCCTGGCCAGACTTATCAAAAAGAAAAGAGAAAGGACCCAAATAAATAAAATCATGAATGAAAGAGGAGAGATCACAACTAACACCAAAAAAATACAGACAATTATTAGAACATACTATGAGCAACTCTACGCCAACAATTTGACAATCTGGAAGAAATGGATGCATTCCTAGAGACATATAAATTACCACAACTGAACCAGAAAGAAATAGAAAATGTGAACAGACCCATAACCAGTAAGGATATTGAAAGAGTCATCAAAAATCTCCATACAAACAAAAGCCCAGGGCCAGACGGCTTCCTGGGGAAATTCTACCAAACATTTAAAGAAGAACTAATTCCTATTCTCCTGAAACTGTTCCAAAAAATAGAAATGGAAGAACTTCCAAACTCATTTTATGAGGCCAGCATCACCTTGATCCCAAAACCAGACAAAGATCCCATCAAAAAAGAGAACTACAGACCAATATCCTTGATGAACACAGATGTGAAAATTCTTACCAAAATACTAGCCAATAGGATTCAACAGTACATTAAAAGAATTATTCATCACGACCAAGTGGGATTTATTCCAGGGCTGCAATTTTGGTTCAACATCCACAAATCAATCAATGTGATACACCACATTAATAAAAGAAAGAACAAGAACCATATGATACTCTCAATAGATGCTAAAAAAGCATTTGACAAAGTACAGCATCCCTTCCTGATCAAAACTCTTCAAAGTGTAGGAATAGAGGGCACATACCTCAATATTATCAAAGCCATCTATGAAAACCCACTGCAAATATCATTCTCAATGGAGAAAAACTGAAAGCTTTTCCACTAAGGTCAGGAACACGGCAGGGATGTCCATTATCACCACTGCTATTCAATATAATACTAGAAGTCCTAGCCTCAGCAATCAGACAACAAAAGGAAATAAAAGGCATCCAAATTGGCAAAGAAGAAGTCAAACTATCACTCTTCGCAGATGACATGATACTATATGTGGAAGACCCAAAAGACTCCACTCCAAAATGGCTAAAACTTGTACAGGAATTCAGTAAAGTGTCAGGATATAAAATCAATGCACAGAAATCAGTTGCATTTCTCTACACCAACAAGAAGACAGAATAAAGAGAAATTAAGGAGTTAATCCCATGTACAATGCACAGAAATCAGTTGCATTTCTCTACACCAACAAGAAGACAGAAGAAAGAGAAATTAAGGAGTTAATCCCATGTACAATTGCACAAAAACTATAAGATACCTAGGAATAAACCTAACTAAAGAGGCCAAGAATCTATACTCAGAAAACTATAAAGTACTCATAAAAGAAACTGAGGAAGACACAAAGAAATGGAAAAATGTTTCATGCTCCTGGATTGGAAGAATAAATATTGTGAAAATGTCTATGCTACCTAAAGCAATCTACACGTTTAATGCAATCCCTATCAAAATACCATCCATTTTTTTCAAAGAAATGGAAAAAATAATCCTAAAATTTATATGGAACCAGAAAAGACCTCGAATAGTCAAAGGAATGTTGAAAAAAAAAAAAAGCCAAAGTTGGTAGCATCAAAATTCCGGACTTCAAGCTCTAATACAAAGCTGTCATCATCAAGACAGCCTGGTACTGGCACAAAAACAGACACATAGATCAATGGAACAGAATAGAGAGCCCAGAAATAGACCCTCAACTCTATGGTCAATTAATCTTTGACAAAGCAGGAAAGAATGTCCAATGGAAAAAAGACAGCCTCTTCAATAAATGGTGTTGGGAAAATTGGACAGCCACATGCAGAAAAATGAAATTGGACCATTTCCTTACACCACACATGAAAATAGATTCAAAATGGATGAAGGACCTCAATGTGCAAAAGGAATCCATCAAAATCCTTGAGGAGAACACAGGCAGCAACCTCTTTGACCTCAGCTGCAGCAACATCAACAAAGGCAAGGGAAGCAAGGTGAAAAATGAACTATTGGGATTTTATCAAAATGAGAATCTTTTGCACAGCAAAGGAAACAGTTAACAAAACCAAAAGACAACTGACAGAATGGGAGAAGATATTTGCAAACAACATATCGATAAAGGGTTAGTGTCCAAAATCTATAAAGAACTTAGCAAACTCAATACCCAAAGAACAAATAATCCAATCAAGAAATGGGCAGAGAACATGAACAGACATTTCTACAAAGAAGACATCCAGATGGCCAACAGACACATGAAAAAGTGCTCCATATCACTCGGCATCAGGGAAATACAAATCAAAACCACAATGAGATATCACCTCACACCAGTCAGAATGGCTAAAATTAACAAGTCAGGAAATGACAGATGCTAGCGAGGATGCGGAGAATGGGGAACCCTCCTACACTGTTGGTGGGAATGCAAGCTATTGCAACCACTCTGGAAAACAGCATGGAGGTTCCTCAAAATGTTGAAAATAGAGCTACCCTAGGACCCAGCAATTGCACTACTGGGTATTTACCCTAAAGATACAAACGTAGTGATCCGAAGGGGCACGTGCACCTGAATGTTTATAGAAGCAATGTCCACAATAGCCAAACTATGGAAAGAACCTAGATGTCCATCAACCGATGAATGGAGCAAGAAGATGTGGTATTTATACACAATGGAATACTATGCAGCCATCAAAAGAAATGAAATCTTGCCATTTGCGACAACATGGATGGAACTAAAGGGTATCATGCTTAGCAAAATAAGTCAATAGGAGGAAGACAACTATCATATGATCTCCCTGATATGAGGAAGTGGAGATGCAACATGGGGGGTTAAGGGCATAGGAGAAGAATAAATGAAACAATATGGGATAGTGACCATCTTGTGACTTTAAGTGACTCTTAATCTCTTAAGTCACTTAACCATAAGTGACTCTTAATCTCACAAATCAAACTGAGGGTTGCTGGGGGGAAGGGGGTTGGGAGAAGGGGGGTGGGGTTATGGACATTGGGGAGCGTATGTGCTATGGTGAGTGCTGTGAAGTGTGTAAACCTGGAAATTCACCAACCTGTACCCCTGGGGTTAAAAATATATGTTTATAAAAAATAAAAAAAATTTAAAAAAAAAAGAAAAAGTATCTTCAGCCTGAACTCAATTACTCGACTCCCCCAAATCAGACAAAATACAATAAGTTGTTTTCTGTTGAAAATAACTGTGAATCATGGTAAGCTGTTTTCATTTGCTTATGAAAAGGAAGGCATCTGTGATATATAAGCATTCAGAGAAATCTTTTAAAAGGATGAAATTGGTATAAAAGAGTTGGTAGTGAGCATATGGGTAAATATCTATTTTAATCATGGTATAATAATGGATATACATGCAATGTGATTGTTGGAAGATACATAATATTAAAATAGTGAATGAAATCTACCTATAATCTCACTTAAACTAGCTATTATCGGAAACCAGAAAGAAGTAAAAAAAGAACAAATTCTTTAACGTCCATGCACAAGGAGAATTTAAAACTAATTCTTTTACATTTTGCAAAAAGAAATATATTTCAGGTTTAAAAAAAAAAGTAGGGATGCCTGTGTGGTTTAGTCACTTGAGCATCTGCCTTTGGCTCAGGTCATGATCCCAGAGTCCTGAAATCAAGTCCTGAATCAGGCTCCCTCTTCAGCAGGGAGTCTGTTTCTTCCTCTGCCGCTCCCCCTGCTTGTGTGCTCTCTCTCTCTCTCTCTCTCTCTGGCAAATAAATAAATAAAATTTTAAAAATAGTAATAAAAGCATCCTTTGGTAACATTTAAAACAAGATAAATGAGAAAGATATATGAGAAAGATCCTATAGATTAGTATAAATAAGTTAAAAATAAGTTCCAAAAATAAATGTTAATTTATCAGGAGGAAAACTCTCCTTAATTGGACTTAAAAATAAATCCCAACTGCCTTCAGTAAAACATAAAATAAAGACACATAGAATCAATGAATTAGAAGGATTACCAAAAAAATTATACTCAAGTACAAATGAAATTAGGAATGGCAATATTAGGATGTCAACAAACATATGCTAGAAGTCATATTTTAAAGAATTTAATTGATAAAATAGATATTACTTAAGACTTTAGATTTATTGAACTTTAATAGCTTATAAAAATCCATCAAAACATATGAAATAAAGTCATAAATACACAGAAAAGTTACCAAAACCACAATTGTACTAGTAGACCACATAATTTTTAACCTAAGATGTATAGAAAAGGTTCAAAGATTAAAAAAAAAAAAAAAAAAGATGGAAACAGAATAAAACTGAGTTCTTACATTAGAACATCATTTATAAGAGAACCTAATAATGAGAGCATCTAGATAATTAAGTTGTTCTGAAATTATTTTTAAGTTCTTTGGGAACACTGATGCCATGTTCTCCCCAGACATGAATGACTGTGGGTGATTTCTCTGGGGCTCAGTCCACACAAAAGCAAATGCAAGATGGGGCACCTGGGTGGCTCAGTCAGTTAAGTGTCTCTTGATTCCCCCCCATCATGATCTAAGGGTTGTGAGACTGAGCCCCAAGTGGGGTTCCACGCTCAACATGGAGCCTGCTTAGGATCCTCTCTACCTCTTCCTGTGCCACTACCCCACTCCCCTACCTCTACTCACGGGTGTGCTCTATCTCACTCTATCTCTTAAAAAAAAAAAAAAAAAAAAAGTGCAATGCTAGAAATATGTATCCGAAATGCCCACTGGTCTGACACCACAGCAAGATGATACATTACAAACATGCTCTAGTGCTTTTTCATTATGCTAAGTGAGGGAAACCAGGCATGAAAGAGTGTCTAGTGTATGATTCCCTTTCTATAAAATTCTAGAAAACGTAATTTAATCAATAGTGACAAGAGTGGGTCAGCAGCTGCCTGGGGCCAGGAGCAAAAGAAGAAGTGGGCTGCAAATGGGCACAAAGAACCTATTAAGAGTAATGGAAATACTATGTTGTGGCTAGGCTTCTGCAGACATATACATCTGTCAAAACTTATCACATTGGTATTTTATTTAAATGAAGGTAGTTTATTGTATTTAAGTTACAGTTCAATGAAGTTGATTAAAAATGAAATTTTAATATAGGCAAAATAAGTAATGCTATATATCACAAATATAATTATCAACATGTATCTTTAAATGTTGACAAAGGAAAATGGAATGATCAAGTCAACACACCCTAAAGGCATTTGCAAAAAACTCTGTACCAGTTCTCAATTTTAAAACATACATAGCAAATGCCTGATAAAGAGCATCTAAAACTAATATTCAGCAATAGTCTCCATAGTGGCACACTACACACATTTCCTCTCAAATCAGGGACATGACCAGCTATCATCCCTTAAGTAAATAATCAAGTATATCTACTGAAAATGAAGAACTGGAGAAAAAAACAAAAGGAAGTGACAAAAGCGAATCCAGCAACAACAATAACAAAATTTACAGCTTTCAAAATAATTGGATGCTAGACAAAAGTGTAAAAACCAATTTTAATATGTTAGTAATAACCAGTTAAAAAAGAAAATGGAAGATAAATCCCATTCATCATTGATAATTGTAGCTCAAAGCATAAAAATACCAGGGAGCAGCCTTAAAAATGAAATGCAGAACCCATAAAGAAAATTACTAAACATAACTGAAAGACATAAAAGTAATCTCTGAAAACTCTATAGATATTCCAAGATTTTAGATAAGGAATAAGTAAACCTCCACAAGTTAATTAATAATTTTAATTCAATGCCAATTAAAAGCTCCTTTGGTGCCATAAAAGGGCTCGTAACTGAATCTAGAAGATAAGTGGCTTATACCACCCAAGAAGAAAATCCTGAAAATAAAGCATTTTTCACACCACACAGGAAAATCATGCAACTACAATCATTAGAACCATGTAGTACAAAAACTGAACAGATCATCCAAAACAAACCCTGGTCTATATTAGAACTTAATATACAATAAATGTGACATCAAAATAAATTAAAAGGCCAAATGGAGCTAGAACAGCAGTTAGGTATTTTTAAATGATTTAGAGTTAGGTAAAAATCCCATGATAAACACTAAGAAAATTTACAAATGGATTAGGCAGTAAAGGTTTAAAAAAAAAAAAAACCCTAAAGCATAAAAAATCATAAGACAGTATAGGTGAGTATCTAAATTCTATAAGGAGAGTACTAAGTATAAAAGCAATAGAAAAAGGGGCACCTGAGTGGCTCAGTGGGTTAAAGCCTCTGCCTTTAGCTCAGGTCATGATCCCAGGGCCCTGGGATGGAGCCCCACATCAGGGTCTCTGCTCAGCAGGGAGCCTGCTTCCTCCTCTCTCTGCCTGACTCTCTGCCTACCTGTGATCTCTGTCTGTCAAATAAATAAACAAAATCTTAAAAAATAAATAGAAAAAGGTTAACTAAGAAATGGGTATATGTTTGGATACCTAGTTTTAAGTTATTCTTTTATTTCTTAAATTGCAAAAACAACACAGGCTCATAACACATTTTTAAAAGTAGCACAATTAGACAAGGCAGAATGTATCTTTTGCTCCACCCCCATACCAATTCAGCATACCTCCCAGAACTAAAAACTACATATATCTTCCTAAATTTTTTCAATATTACACTAATATTTTTAATGTGAATAAGCAATTCATTTTTTAAAAGCTTTTTTTTTATTTTAAGATTTTATTTATTTATCAGAGAGAGAGGGAGAGAGAGAGAGCACAGGCAGGCAGAGGGGCAGCAGAGGCAGAGGGAGAAGCAGGCTCCCTGCCGAGCACGGAGCCCGACGTGGGACTCTATCCCAGGACACTGGGATCATGACCTGAGCCGAAGGCAGCCGTCTAACCAACTGAACCACCCAGGCGTCCCAACATTTTTTTAAAGATTTTTATTCTGAAATAATTATAGATTTCTAGGAAGCTATTAAGAAATATACAGGGAGGGCCTGTGTATGCATAATACAGTCACCCCCAATACAGATGACCTCTTGCAAAACTGTAGTACAGGGTCAAAACCAGCAAATTGAGATTGGTACTGAGCACAGAGATTACTCATACCTCACCAGTGGTATACATGCACTCGTATGCGCAGTTCTAGACAATTATAGCCCACGTGTAGATCTGCTTAGCCACCATCAAAATCAGGAAATTTAAATATTACCACAGGCTGCTTCTGTGGTAAAACCCTGTCCACGTCTTCCTCCCCTCATCCTTAACCTCTGGTGACCACTGATCCATTATCCATTTTCTACTTAGAATAATTCAGCAAAGTTTTACAAGAGGATCTCAGCACTATTGATTCTTTTGAGACTAACTTTTTTTCACTCAGCATAATTTCCTGGATGTTCATCTAAGTTACTGCATATATCAGTGATTACTTATTATTGCTAACCGGTATTCCTGATATGAATGAACCAAAGTTGGTTTGACCATTCAATCATCGTAAGAAATCTGGGTAGTTTACTGCAATTGCACTACTGGGTATTTACCTCAAAGATACAGATGTAGTGAAAAGAAGGGCCATCTGTACCCCAATGTTTATAGCAGCAATGGCCACGGTCACCAAACTGTGGAAAGAACCAAGATGCCCTTCAACAGACAAATGGATAAGGAAGATGTGGTCCATATACACTATGGAGTATTATGCCTCCATCAGAAAGGATGAATACCCAACTTTTGTGGCAACATGGATGGGACTGGAAGAGATTATGCTGAGTGAAATAAGTCAAGCAGAGAGAGTCAATTATCATATGGTTTCACTTATTTGTGGAGCAGAGCAAATACCATGGAGGACATGGGGAGATGGAGAGGAGAAGGGAGTTGGGGGAAATTGGAAGGGGAGGTGAACCATGAGAGACTATGGACACTGAAAAACAACCTGAGGGTTTTGAAGGGGCAGGGGGTGGGAGGTTGGGGGAACCAGGTGATGGTATTGGGGAGGGCACGTATTGCATGGAGCACTGGGTATGGTGCAAAAACAATGAATACGCTGAAAAGAAGTAAAAAAAAAAAAAAAAAAAAAGAAAGAAAAGAAATCTGGGTAGTTTAAAGTTCTCAAAGATTAAGAGCAAAGTTTCTGTGAACATCCATGCTCAGGTTTCTGGGTGAAAATCAGTCTTTATTTCTCTGGGATAAATTCCTGAGTACAACTGGTGGGCCATAAGGCAGGGAGCAAAAAGAAAGCTGTACACAAATACGTTAATGTAATATGACTCCAAATATACATGTGTGTGTGTGTATATATATATATATATATATATATATATTGAAAAATGTAATATGTACAAAATATGTACAAAAAATAATAATTGGCAAATAAAATATGTTAAAATTTGAATCATTTTTCCTTTTTCTACTCCTCTGTCTTGTCAGCCTTTTCTACATTAAACATGTACCCATTTTATAATCAGAGAAGTATTCATTAATAAAATGTCAAACAATTTTAGTCAGAGGCCTAATTTTCCTAACCTAGATTATGGGCTGATGTGGCAGTGGCCTACTTACGAAGTCCATCTGGGACCTGGTTGTGTGGGAGCAGGAGAGTCTCATTCCATCAATTAGTGGAAATATTTTTTCCTCATGTATAGTTTCGGGAATGAATTGTCCAATTAAAACTGAAAAGAAAGATTAGAATGAATAACAATTAAAAAAAAGCACTAATATTAAGATTTTCCCAGTTAGAAAGTAATGGCCCCTCTTAAGGTATTTAGGTATTTAGGGCCTATATTCTTTTGATCTGTGTCCAGAATGAGTCCCTGTGTATGTTGCACTGCTAGAGAGAGCTAGAAATAAGTTAAGGCATACCCAAAGCCACACTTGTCCGCTAACTGGAAATTGAGTCATTCAAAGATTGGTAGCCTGTTCTATAAATGTCCAATGGGCTCACAGTTTAAAAAAAAAAAAATTCATATGCAAATTATACCATGATGAAACCTTACAGCACATTTCAAAGTATTAAAAGTTCAAGCCTCATTAACATCATAACTGCACTCAATAATTACTTAGCTTAGCAATTAAAACAAACTTCAGACCATATCAAATTGTTGTCTTTGAATATAGATCAGATTGACCATCAGGACACTTTGCATTTGAAAATAGGGGCCATTAGTAGTTAAGCTCGTCCAATAAACATACACTGGATCTGCCTGAGCAAACTGGGTTGCATGATTGACTGACTGCTCTATGGTGTGATGAAACTCGCATGTGGCCACATTCCAAAATGGGTTCAACATCCTATAAAACTTGGGTTTACATGAAGTTAATAAATAATTATTATTAATTTTTAAAATATTTCATAGTTAATCTTTAAATATTTTATAATTATAAAATAAATATATCATTAATTTTTAAGATTTTAATTATTAAGAAGAAATTCTTAACAATGATATAGTACTTCATTACCATATAAACATCACTGCCTAGATAGTTTTTTATTCTAATAAGTATTCATAAGTATCCAAAAATGCTATGATTTTGAACTGAAAACTTTGGGTCTAGAGCACACACATGAAGCTGAGCAAGCATACCCATGTTAAGTTTAAGGCAGTTTAAAAAGAGCTGTTTAGGAGCACGTGGGTAGCTTAGTGGGTTACGCCTCTGCCATCAGCTCAGGTCGTGATCTCAGTGTCCTTGGATTCAGCCTTGCATCAGGTTCTCTACTCAGCGGGGAGCCTGCTTCCCCCTCTCTCTCTGCCTGCCTCTCTGCCTATTTGTGATCTCTATAAATAAATAAATACTTTTTAAAAAAGATATCTATTTAGTGCTCCCTTCTGGAGCACACTACTAAAAAAAATTACACAATACAGAAAAGATTAGTGTGGCCCCCACACAAGGATGACATGCAAAAAGATATCCATTTAGAAATGGTTCCTGTGTCGTTCTTCTTGGGTGATTTACCCTTTAGGGACCTTCACCATGTTTTTCTTCCAACATTCAAATCTATCACCAGACCCTGAAGTTACTCTAAACTCCAAAATACTGCATTCCAGTACTGTCTGTCATACACATGCATACTCCAGGCCCCTTACTTCCTCAGACCGTCTCCTTCTTTCTGCCTTCAAGGTTTTGAGCACCACTTTCCTTCAAATCATTAGTTCCTCTCGATTTTCCATCCATCTGTGAGCCCTCCGGTATATATGCTGGGTGGGGTAGTTAACGCTAGCTACTATGCTGGATAATTCCAGCAGCTCAGTGACTTGATACAACAGAAGGTCCTTTCTTGCTCACTCAATAGCCAATGCAGTTTGGACAGTTCCTTTTGGCAGAAACTCTAGGATTCAGAGGCCTTGTGTGCTAAATATATGACCTCTGATATCTTCCAGAAGGAGGAAGCGGAAAGCCAAAGCTTTGATGGAGACATTTTTAAGGGTCAGAACAAAAGTGGATTTATATCACTTGCACTCAAGCTTCCTTGGCCAGACCTGAGACATAGGACCCTCACTTCAAGCGAGGCCAGGAAATGTAGGCTTCCCGTGTGTTCAGGAAGAGGAAATGAGACTGGTGAGCATCGCGTATGTCTGTCACTATATAACTTTAACATTACATACAGTGAACTCTCCCACTATTTGTCTTTCTCCTGCAACTATTCAGAACATATTTTGGGAAAGGACATGATTCAGCCTACATCCTCAAGAGTGCAGGAACTCAGGCCAAGTGTGTGAGTGGCCCTATCTCACCAAACTGTGAACAGACTTGCAAAGCTGTACACGCAAGCAGACAATTGACAAGCACAGGCAAACTCACTAGCACTCAAAGAAATAAGTTTTCTTTTTCTTAAAACACAATTTCACCCATAATATTAACAAAGGCTAAAAGATAATACTAAATACAAAAAGGGATACAGTGAAATTCAGGCCCCTGAGGACAGCAGGGGTAGCCCTGGAGGGAAACACCCAGAAGTACAATCTTCCTGAAGGACAGTTCAGAAATAAGCATCAAAATCTTTATTCAGATCATTCAAAAATTTTTAATGAATATTCACTAAGCACAGAGCACTGTTCTAAATCTTCTAATCTAGTAATTCTGCTTTCGGAAATGTATCCACAGGAGTTAAGTGACATGCAGACAAATATTCATGACCAGGGAATCCACGACAGTATAAAAAGAGCCCAAATGGCTAATGATAGGGAAGTAATTAAATAATTTATGTTACATCTATATTTAAAATACTATGGAATGATAACAGTTAAGGTCTAGGAAAATTCTACTAGTATAGTTTTGCAGACTAAAAGACATAACTAAAAATTTGAATTTATAGTATAATCCCAATTTCTGTGTATATAAATACATACACACACACATATATATGTGTGTGTGTATATATATATATATATGGTGTGTGTATATATATATGTATGGTGTGTATTTATATATATATATGGTGTGTATTTATATACACAGAAATTGGGATTATACTATAATATATATAATTATATATATAATATATGTATTATATATATAATGTTATTATGTTATAGTATATATAACATATATATTATATGTTGTTATATAATGTTAACATTATATATTAATATTGTTAACATTATTATATATAATATTAATAACATTATATTTAATGTTATGTATTATAGAATATATAATATATTATATTATATATTATATAACATACATATACATATAATTATATATATGTATATATATATACATACACAGAAGTTGAATATAGACATATACATATGTCTATATTCAGCCAACATATACTTATTTACTATCAAATACGTGCTAGGACTTACAGAGAATCTGTAAGATCTCTGGGTAAGACTAAAGATTAGCTTGTATATTTTCCATGATTGTTTCTCTATTTCACAGAAACTGCTGAAGAACAGGCCAGCATAGAGTACAGTACTTGGTGCTTCAGTCATGAATAAAAATTTGTTCTAAGATATAATGGAAGAATAGAAGTCTGGAAAAAAGTGTAATTTCAGTTTCAAGTACTTTCTGCTTTTGAATTTGAATTCACCTTTGAATTCACCTATGCAGACAGAGAGGTCCTTTGGAGAAAAAAAAAGTCTATAGTGAGTCTTTTAAATTATGCATCAGAAAAGAGAAGCCTGCTCTAGAGGAGAAGTTTGAAAAATCTGAAAAGAATGAATGGAAAGGTCAGGAGAGAGCAGCATTCTGGGGAGAGGAGATTGCTTTGGGGAGGAAACGGTTGAAAATCTAGGAAAGGAGACCACTGAAGAGGGCATTGATCAGTTCATCGGGTTGTGCTGCACCCAGGGTTAAGGGATTCTGGGGAGTGGGATGCAGTGGCCAGAGGGTGGCAGAGGCCTTCACTAGGACTGGAAAACACTCTGAGCCAGGCTGGGCTTCCTGGAGGTCACGATGACCTCATACCCAAGACACATAGTTGGAACAGGGCACACCTATGGCTGGAGTCTGGCAATTTCTGGACTGTGCCCTCAGCACAGAGAGCGGTGTTGTCAGTAAAGCAGAGGTGAGAGCATCAGACGTCTGCACCAAAATAACAGATGCGGGCACTTTGGGCTGGGTCTGAGGCTTTGTTACTGAAAGACCCCTCTCCCCTTGCTAAAGGCTTGTTTAAGTAACCTATTATTCCCATAGCCGTGGCAACACACATCCTGCACAAACAGAGTATCTGTGATCACCCGGTCTGTCAAAAGAAAAGACAAATGAAAAGTAAAATGTAACTGGAACTTTCCAGAGTGCTGACCCAAGGAACCACCAGAATGCCCTGACCCCAACGCCCAATCATGCTTGATTCAAATTAATCAATCAGACTCCTGTAACCATGCATCTGCTTCTGTAAGACCGCTTTCCGCCACCACTTCCCGCCACCCCAACCCTTGCCCTATATATAATCTGTTCCCCAACCTAGCCCGGCGCACTCAGTCCACAAAGGCTGATGCGTCCGCAGGCGCCTATGTAACCAATAAACCTCTTGCAACTTGCATCCAGTGGAGGCTTGGTGTCTGCTTCTTGGGTGTGGATTGAGGGTCTTTCATTACCACCCAGGGGGAGGCTTCAAGCTTTGTGCTCAAGACATGAGTATGTTTAGAGTCAAAGGCTAACAACACCAAGGAACAAGAATGTATAGTCAATTTTCAATTTTACCACATTTTCTACCACAGATGTGTCTTTTAAAATCAGGGTAAATAATCGAACCCTCCCTCAACTCTGTCTTTTTTTCCCCACTGTGAGCAAAGACTTCTTGCAGAACCTCACCCCCATCTTCTCCTCAGAAGTTGCTCACCACAGCCATCGTCTTGGGAAGGAAGGTCATAGCCAATCACTTTCTGATGTTCAAACTCAAAGACACTTACTCGTTGGCCAATTTTTTGTCTTCCTAGTCATCCTGGAAGCCATTGACCACCCCATCCTTCTGGAAACGTCTTCCCCCCTAATACCCCTGACTCTTCTCTCTCTTACTTCCCCTCCCACTGGTCTCTCTGCTCCTTGCCCACCTTTTAGGGGCCTCCTCTTCTAAAGTCTGTGTCATAGAAGCTGGTGCTTTCCAGAGCTTGGCACGGGGCAGTCTTCCTTTCTCTTACATATTCCCCTAGGCTTGATGCTCTCATGACTTCATTTACTTCAAAGTCTACAGAGCCAAGAACCATTCCTGAGACACAAGAAGTGTGTAATAGGGGTTCAGCGGCTCACCTAGCATATTTGACATTAGGAGCAGACTGTTTATAACAGCCCCCTACCCTATATAACAAAATTAGGGTTTTGAGGGTTGTTGTGTTTTTCTTTTTTAAGATTTTTTTATTATTTGAGAGAGAAAACATGTGCATGCAAGCATGGAGACAGGCAGAATTCTTAAGCAGACTCCTCCCCGCTGAGAATGGAGCCCAACACAGGGCTGGATCTCACCCTGAGATCATGACCTGAGCTGAAACCAAGAGTTGGACACTCAACCAACTGAGCCACTCAGGTGTCCCATAAAATTGTTCTCAGTAATCATCACAAAATACTTAGTAGTAATCATGATTTTCTTGACTGGCTTTTCATTTTCAAACAATGTATAGTAAAGAGTAAACTTCCATCTTAAAATTTTCAAATTGAGTAAAATATTTTATATGGAAACCAAAATTCATACCTAACAGTTTTACACTCTTTTAAATAGAAACACAAATTCAAAAACTCCCAGTGTCAAATGGTATGCCAAATCACATAACCCAAGTACTGTTTCTTCATCATCACAATTCACTGTGCTGGCATCGCTTCTTTCCTAGCAACTATCTAAATGCAAAAATATGTAGTATCACAGAGGGTGGGGATAAGAACTGTCAAAGTGAGCTCCAACAATTCCACTTGATTATAATCTTACTATTGAAACAAAAGCCCGGGGTGGGGTTCCCATGTGCCAGGGGCCGAATATATAACACCAAGGTCTCCAGATTAACTTCCCCACCTAGGAAACAACGTTTGTAAAAGGATAAGAATAAAAATGTGCTCAACTAAAGGCAGCAGCTGCATTGTCCAAAGTCAATAGTTGCCATGGTCATTGTTTAGCACTTAAAGTAACAAAAGTTTCTTTTTCTGGAAGCAGTATTTATTACTGGCATCATGGCACCTAAGGATAACAGAAAAGAACAACTCTTGTTTCATTTTATTCTATGCAGAAAATGCATTCTCTTCTTGCCGGTGCCTTGGTCTGCTGCTCCTAGCACCCCACCATTGGTATGGAATTGACAGAGAGCACTTGATGAGTGGATGAGGGAGTATGACTGCTGCGTGATTCTAATATTGCTCCTTCAGCAAGACTGCCCTCCTAAATTCTAGTCCTGTATTCCTGTCACCTGACTTCACCTGACTGTCCCTACAGGAACCTCAGAGCTGTCACCCACACGGTCTGCTCCTTTTTCTGCCCTATGTGGGTGAATGGCACCAAGTTCCACTGAGTGATTCAAGCCAGAAACTTGAGATTCCAGTCTTCCTGTTTCTCCCAACTCAATACAAAATCCACTTATCCTATCTCCCAAGCACTTCTAGCACTTCTAGAAGCCATGCTCCATTTGCACTCTCTTGGGCAGCCTTTGATCATTCTGTCTAAAACCATCACAACACCCACCTGTGGAGACTATCTACTTCAGTCTCTCTGCACTCTCACGTCCCTGAACTTCCCCCAAGCTCCTCCTCTTTAAATGGGCAAATGAATCCCTTACCACAAAAGATTAATGTCAGATCAAATAACATACATGGACTGCCTTGTGCAGGGTCTCATCCACAGAAGATAGTCAAGAGTAATGTTGCTTTTCTTTCCTAAAACATTGTTTGATACTCTACTGCCTGCCAAATCTGAATTTTTTGAGAGAAAGCAGTTACATTTTGAGACTGAATTGATGAAGCATCATTTTATGTGCATAAAAAGCCAAATTACGCAGATAATTTCAGTTGTGTAAATATGACCTAATTCAAAGTATTTGTGAAACTCGTTTCTATTATAACAACAAATACTTACTGATCATCACAAAGCAATGGAACCAAGTTAGGTCTGAATACATTGCTATAGATATATATAGATATAAAACAAAAAGAAACCGGTGCTCTCAAGGACTTTGTATTCCATACACATGTAACTCACAGTGAGGCAGGATAACACATAAGTGTAAATGAACACCACAACCATCCACAAAAGAGGGAGAGAAATTGAGAGAAGATAACTGGAGCATACTGGAACATCAGAAGGGTGTTTGAGGAAAGAAACTGAGGCATATTTTAAAGGAAAGCTATACGGCAGCATTTAGGTAGGAAAGGAGAGGTTAAGTACATTCCTTATACAAAAAAAGAAATCACAAAGTTGTGAGATAGAAATGCTAATAGGGCATATGACCAAGCTTAAGGAGAACATAGAATTCACGAAAAGATGTAACAAGAATGAAAACTGGGAAGAAGACAGAGCAGAGAATGGATGGGATTAAATGCCAACATAACAGCTTTACTCTGAAAGTAATAAAGCATCATTTTAGAAACTGTGAGAGCCTCCTATCTACTTGCCCTGCAATTGGTCATTTCCCATTGTGGTCTTTCCAAAACCCAAGTCTGACTATGCCGTGTCACTGTTTAAAAGATCTGCCGTGGTTCTCCAAGGATGATATACAAATGGCCAAGAAACACATGAAAAGATGTTCCACATCCTTCATCATTAGGGAAATACAAATCAAAACTACAGTTACATGCCACCTTACACCTGTAAAGATGGCTACTATCAATAAAACAGGAAACAACAAGTATTGAGGAGGATGTGGAAAAACTGGACCCCTTGTCTGCAGGTGCTGGGAATATAAAATGGTACATCCACAGAAGAAAACAGTTTCGTGGCATTTTCTCAAAATACTATGAATATAATGCCCAGAAGACCTAAAATTCCACTTTTGGGTTTACAACCAGAAGAACTGAACACAGAATCTTAAAGATATATTCACATACATTATTCACATATATTCACAGCAGCATTATTCACTATAGCTGAAAAGAAGCAACTCAAGCAGCCATCAACAGATGAAGGAATAAACAAAAGTTGGTATATACACCCAAAAGGACATTGTTTATCCTTAAAAAAGAGAAAATTTTGACACATGCTACAGCAGGGATGAACCCAGAGGACATTAGGCTAAGTGAAATAAGGCAATCTGAAAAGCACAAACACTGTATGAAGCCACTTATATGAGCTACCTAAAGTAGTCAAGCTCACACAAACAGACAGTTGAATGGTGGCTGCCAGAGGCTCGGGGAAGGGAGCATAGGGAATTGTTGTTTAATAGATACAGCTTCAAATTTGCAAGGTGAGGGGCACCTGGGTGGCTCAGTGGGTTAAATCCTCTGCCTTCGGCTCAGGTCTTGATCTCAGGGTCCTAGGATTGAGCCCTGCATCGGGCTCTCTGCTCAGCAGGGAGCCTGCTTCCTCCTCTCTCTCTGCCTGCCTCTCTGCCTATTTGTGATCTGTCTGTCGAATAAATAAATAAAATCTTTAAAAAAAAATTGCAAGGTGGGGCACCTGGGTGGCTCAGTGGGTTAAGCTGCTGCCTTCAGCTCAGGTCATGATCTCAGGGTCCTGGGATCGAGTCCCGCATAGGGCTCTCTGCTCAGCAGGGAGCCTACTTCCTTCTCTCTCTCTCTGCCTCTCAGTGTACTTGTAATTTCTCTCTGTCAAATAAATAAATAAAATCTTAAAAAAAAAAAAAATTGCAAGGTGATGTGTTCTAGAGATTGCCTGCATAATGACCACATACCTAACACTACTGAATTACACACTTGTAAAGTAGTTAAGATGGGGTGCCTAGGTGGCTCAGTCAGTTAAGTGACTGGCTTTTGACTTCAGCCCAGGTCATGATCTCAGGGTCATGAGATGGAGCCCGCATTGGTCTCTATGAAGAGTGTGCAGTCTGCTTGAGATTCTCTTTCTCCTTCTCCCTTACCCCACGCCCCTCTCTTTTCTCTAAATAAGTAAGTAAATACATACATAAATAAATTTGTTTAGATGGCAATATTATGCTGTGTATGTTTTATCATAATTAAAAATAAAATTTTGATTCAGAGAGGAGCAAGATGGCAAAGTACTAGGAGATCTAAAGTTCATTGGGTCCCAGGAATTCAGCGACTTATCAAGCCACTCTGACCACCTACAAACTCAACAGAAGATCGAAGAGAAGAAAAGCAGAAATGCTATAAACAGAAAAGTGATCACTTTCTGGAAGGTAGGAAGTGTGGAGAAGTGAATCAGAGGCAATATAGGAGAAGAAAGACTGTGGGGAGAGGGGCCGGCTCCTAGCAAGCGGTAGGGCCCTGGAGCACAAAATTGGAACTTTTAGAAGTCTGCTCCACAGAGGGATGTCACTCTAGAGGCTAAGAGGGGGAGTGGAGCCACCATGGGGAAAGTGTGGTCTCAAGTCCCTCAGGGTCACAGAAAAACAGGGGTGCCTGAGTGTGGCAGAGCTCTCATGTATCAGAACGAGGAAGCCAGCTACAGAGATGGAGCCAAGAAGGCTGATCTCAGCTTGGGGTTACCTTAAACCATGATCCAAGACACAGTCAGGCCACCGCTCTCCGAGCAGGGAACCCAACAAGTGGCAGACCCCAGAGACTCACCTCGCTCCGCTGAGAAGAGCGGCGTGGGAGCACACTGCAGACATCGGCTGGGTTTGGAGACTCCAAACAGGAGGGATTGACTGATTTTCTCTGAGGGTGCATTGAGAAGTGGGGCCCTGAGCTCTCCGCTCCTCCAGGCCGGATATTGGGAGGCCACCATTTTTATTCCCTACCTCCAGAACTCTACGGAGAGCTTTCAGGGAACAAAAGCTTCCAAGAGCGAACCTGAGCAGATAACTCAGCCTGGCCCCTGGCAAGGGCAGCGCAATTCCGCCTGGGGCAAAGACACTTAAGAGTCACTACAACAGGCTCCTCACCCAGAAGATCAGCAAGAACATCCAGCCAAGGCCAAGTTTATTGATCAATGAGAACTGCAAACCTCCAGCAATAGGGGAATACAGCACATAAAATTCATGACTTTCTTCTCATGATTCTTCAGTCTTTCAAAGTTAAATTTTTAAAAATTTTTTTTTTTTTGAATTCTTCCTTTTTCCTATTTTAACTATTTTATCTTATCAATACTTTTTTAAAAACTTTTTTTAATTTTCATTATAATAGTCATATTCTATCCCTTCATTGTATTTAAACTTTCATACACACACACACGTACACACACACACACACACACACACACACACACATATTTTTCTTTCTTTTTTTCTTTCTTTCCTTAAAAGTTTGGGATACAGTTTCTTCTAACAGACCAAAATTGCCCTAAATCTAGCGTATGGCTTTGTTCTAGTCTCCAGCCTGATCACAGTCTCTCCTTTTTTTTTTCTTTTTCAACCAACTTCTTATCAATTCCTTTTTAAAAATCTTTTTTTAATTTTCAACTTTACAGTCATATTCTGTCCCTTCATTGTATTTACCCTTATTTTTGTATCTATATAAGATTTTTTTTCTTTAAAATTTTGGGATGCAGTTTCTTCTAACAGATTAAAATATACCCAAAATCAAGTGTGAGGCTCTGTTCTATTCATCAGGTTAATCATATTTTTTATTCTCCCTTTCTTCTCCCCCTGGTTTTGGGGCTCTTCTGACTTGGTTAGTGTATATTTTTCTGGGATCGTTGTTACCCTTTTAGTATTTTGTTCTTTTTTAAATTTTTTTAGCATTTTGTTCTTTCATTCATCTATTCTTCTCTAGACAAAATGACAAGGCAGAGAAACCCACTTCAAAAAAAAGAAGAAGAAGAAGAAGAAGAGGCAGTACCAGCTAGTAGGGACCTGATCAATATGCAGCCAAGAATACTAGACCCAACTAGGCTGTCATTGAAAATAGAAGGAGAGATAAAAACTTCCAGGACAAATAGAAACTAAAAGAATTTGCAAACAGCAAATCAGCCCTACAGGAAATATTGAAAGGGGTCCTCTAAGCAAAGAGAGAGCCTAAAAGTAACAGACCAGAAAGGAACAGAGACAATATCAGTAAGAGTCACCTTATAGGCAATACAAAGGCACTAAATTCATATCTTTCAATAGTTACCCTCAATGGGTAGACATGAACAGACATTTCAGCAAAGAAGACATCCAGATGGCCAAAAGACACACATGAAAAAGGGCTCCACAATCCACTTCTCATCATTGGGATCAGAGAAATACAAATCAAAACCACAGTGAGATACCACCTCACACCAGTCAGAATAGCTAAAATTAACAAGTCAGGAAACAACAGATGTTGGTGAGGATACGGAGAAGGTGAACCCTCCTATACTACTGGTGGGAATGCAAGCTGGGGCAGCCACTCTGGAAAACACTATGGAGGTTCCTCAAAAAGTTGAAAATAGAGCTACCCTAGGACCCAGCAACCATTCTACTGGGTATTTACTCTAAAGATACAAACGTAGTGACCTTAAGGGGCATGTGCACCTGACTGTTTATAGCAGCAATGTTCACAATAGCCAAACTATGGAAAGAGCCTAGATGTCCATCTACAAGTGAGAGGATAAAGAAGATGCAGTATGTATGTATACATACATACATACATACATACATATAATGGAATACTATGCAGCCATCAAAAAAACCCCAAATCTTGCCATTTACAATGACGTGGATGGAACTAGAGGGTATTACCCTAAACAAAATAAGTCAGTCAGAGAAAGACAATTGTCATATGAGCTCACTGATAGGAGGAATTTGAGAAACAAGATGGAAGATCATAGGGGAAGGGAGGGGAAAATAAAACAAGATGAAACCAGAGAGGGTGAGAAATGATAAGAGACTCTCAATCTCAGGAAACAAACTGAGGGTTTCTGAAGGGAAGGGGGATGGGAGGAATAAAATGTCTGGGTGATGAATATTGGGGAGGCTATGTGCTATGGCGAGTGCTGTGAATTGTGTAAGACTGACAATTCACAGACCTGTACCCCTAAAGCAAATAATACATTATATGTTAACTTAAAATTTTTTAAAAAATAAAATTTGGGGTGTGCCTGGGTGGCTCAGTCATTAGGCATCTAACTTTGGCTCAGGTCATGAACTCAGGGTCCTGGGATTGAGCCCCACATTGGACTCCCTGCTTGGCAAGAAGTCTGCTTCTCCCTCTCCCACTCCCCGTTTGTGTTTCCTCTGTCCCCATGTTTCTATCAGATAAATAAATAAAATCTTAAAAATAAATAAATAAAAATAAAATTTTTTAAAAAATCTCTTTCGTAGACTTCTACCAACAGGATCAATTAAAAACCTTGCTGGGAAAGCCAAAGTTGGTGGCATCACAATTCCGGACTTCAAGCTCTATTACAAAGCTGTCATCATCAAGACAGCATGGTACTGGCACAAAAACAGACACATAGATCAATGGAACAGAATAGAGAGCCCAGAAATAGACCCTCAACTCTATGGTCAACTCATCTTCGACAAAGCAGGAAAGAATGTCCAATGGAAAAAAGACAGCCTCTTCAATAAATGGTGTTGGGAAAATTGGACAGCCACATGCAGAAAAATGAAATTGGACCATTTCCTTACACCACACACGAAAATGGACTCAAAATGGATGAAGGACCTCAATGTGCGAAAGGAATCCATCAAAATCCTTGAGGAGAACACAGGCAGCAACCTCTTTGACCTCAGCCGCAGCATCATCTTCCTAGGAACATCGCCAAAGGCAAGGGAAGCAAGGGCAAAAATGAACTATTGGGATTTCGTCAAGATCAAAAGCTTTTGCACAACAAAGGAAACAGTTAACAAAATCAAAAGACAACTGACAGAATGGGAGAAGATATTTGCAAACAACATATCAGATAAAGGACTAGTGTCCAAGATCTATAAAGAACTTAGCAAACTCAACACCCAAAGAACAAATAATCCAATCAAGAAATGGGCAGAGGACATGAACAGACATTTCTGCAAAGAAGACATCCAAATGGCCAACAGACACATGAAAAAGTGCTCCATATCACTCAGCATCAGAGAAATACAAATCAAAACCACAATGAAATATCACCTCACACCAGTCAGAATGGCTAAAATCAACAAGTCAGGAAATGACAGATGCTAGCGAGGATGTGGAGAAAGGGGAACCCTCCTACACTGTTGGTGGGAATGCAAGCTGGTGCAACCACTCTGGAAAACAGCATGGAGGTTCCTCAAAATGTTGAAAATAGAACTGCCCTATGACCCAGCAATTGCACTACTGGGTATTTACCCTAAAGATACAAACGCAGTGATCTGAAGGGGCACATGCACCCGAATGTTTATAGCAGCAATGTCCACAATAGCCAAACTATGGAAAGAACCTAGATGTCCATCAACCGATGAATGGATCAAGAAGATGTGGTATATATACACAATGGAATACTATGCAGCCATCAAAAGAAATGAAATCTTGCCATTTGCGACAACATAGATGGAACTAGAGCGTATCATGCAGAGAAAGACAAAGTCAAGCAGAGAAAGACAACTATCATATGATCTCCCTGATATGAGGAAGTGGTGATGCAACATGGGGGCTTAAGTGGGTAGGGGAAGAATCAATGAAACAAGATGGGATTGGGAGGGAGACAAACCATAAGTGACTCTTAATCTCACAAAACAAACTGAGGGTTGCTGGGGGGAGGGGGGTTGGGAGAAGGGGGTGGGATTATGGACATTGGGGAGGGTATGTGCTTTGGTGAGTGCTGTGAAGTGTGTAAACCTGGCGATTCACCAACCTGTACCCCTGGGGATAAAAATATATGTTTATAAAAAAATAAAAAATGAAAATTAAAAAAAAGTTATATAAAAAAAAAACAACCCTGCTGGGTAACATGAAAAACTCTCCAAGGCTGACCCCTTCCCTCTGAGGAAGAAGATGCATAACCAAAAACCTGAGATTCTGTTTAAATTTCTTTGCAAAATCAAAGAGTCAAGTATTATTTTATTTTTGAATGTATCCCACAGTGATGAAATTAAGAGTAAAATGACTCGTATAACAAAATAGAAAACTGAGGTATTTACAATCTCTAAATATAGTGCTCCTTGAAGAAATACTTAATAAAATTAATGTTTACATCAACTGATGCAATTTTGAACTACCGTTAATTTTCACAATAACTATTGTTTTATGACTTATAATGTATTCAGTGTTTTACAAGCATTTGGAACAAGGGGAAATCTTATAAAGCATCTTAATGTGTGTAACAAGAAAGTAAATTAAAAAGTTTATTAGCACCAGGAGAATTCTTATCTTCTCTCTGCATGTCAAAAACTTGACAGAAGTCTTCAATCTAGCTAGTAAGCACTTTACTGATTAAAAGCTAATTTCCATTTTTAAAGAGTGAAGTCATGCTTCTGATCCTCCGTTTCTTGCTCAGGCTACCGTAACAAAATACCACAACCTGGATGGCTTAGACAACAGAAATTTATTTTCTCACATATCTGGATGCTGGAAGGCCAAAGTCAAGGTGCCGGCCGATTCAGTTTCTGGTGAGAGCCCTCTTCCTGATGTGCAGGTGGTCACTCCGTGCCATGTCTTCACACGTGGAGAGCACACATGCAATCTGGTGTCTCCTCTTAGAAAGACACTACTCCTATCAGACCAGGACCCCATCGTTATTACTTCCTTGACCTTACTTATTTCCCTACTCCAAATGCAGCCACACTGTGACGGGGTGGGGACTTCAACATACAAATTTGGGGGGACACAATTCAATCTGTAGCAAATGCTTCTCCCACAGTTTCTCTCCAGAGTAATTTCTCATCCCCAGCAATGCAGTCCAATCCCCAGACCTTGTATTCCAGAATGCCAGGTGAACTACCACTCTTCTGCATTCCCAAGGGGTCCTGGGCATCTCAAAAAATACCCCGGACTGATTTTTAAGTTTTTGCTAGTTTGTGCATTTTCTTCCACAGAATGTAAGCCACAAAGAAAATAAGAACCATTGCCCCTTGCTCTCTGTCTCCCCAGAACCAACACAGAGCTCAACCCTTGGGAGATATGAAGCAAAATTGAACTGTTAAACCTAGCAATGAACATTTACCTAGCCCAAGTGTGTAGGATGACTCAGAAATGGCTGCTTCTCTCACCAACTATCACAAGTGGATGGCTTTAAACAACACAGACTTATCCTAGAGACCAGAAGTATGAAATTAGTTACACTGGGCTGAAACCAAGGTGCCAACAAGGTCAGGCTCCCACCGGAGGCTCCAGAGGAAAACTGTTTCCTTCCCTTTCCTGGATTCTAGAGCTAATACCTTCCCAGCATTCCTTAGTTTATAGCCCCTTCTCCATCTGCAAACCTGCAAGGTAGCATCTGCAAATACCTCTCTCTGCTGAGATCAGCCCGTTGTCTTCTCTCTTCTGGATGCAGTAAAATTCTCCCTCTGCCCCCCTCTTAAAGGCCCCTATGATTACATTCTCTAACCCAGATAGTCCCGGATAATCGTCCTCTTTCGAGATCCTTAACTAATCACAGATGCCCAGTCCCTATTACCATAGAATGTCATGTTCACAGGTTTCAGGGGTTAGGAGCTGGCCCTCTTGGGGGCCGTTATTCAGCCACCACAGGTGGGGAGAGTGGCAACAGATCAGTTATAGGTGATTTCCATGTCTTGGCTATTGTAAATAAATGCTTCAGTGAACATAGGAGTGCATATACCTTTTTGAGTTAGCGTTTTTGTTTCCTTTGGATAAATACCCAGAAGTAGGATTTCTAGATCATATGGTAGTTCTATCTTCAATTTTTTTGAAGGAGATCCTTATTGTTTTCCATAGTGGCAGCCCCAATCTACATTCCCACCAACAAGGTACAAGTGTTCCCTATTCTCCACACCCTTGCCAACACTTGCTATTCATTGTTTTTTTGATAACAGCCCTTCTAACAGGTATGAGATGGGGCTGTAATGAACACTGTGGCGACTATAGTTAACAATATTATGTTGTAGACTCAAAAGTTGCTAAGTTAAATTTTAAAATTTTTAACACAAGATAAAGAATCTGTAGCTATGTGTGCTGATGGAGGTTAACTAGACTTATTGTGCTGAACTTCTAAAATATTAAATGTAACAAATCATTGTTAAAAAAAAAAAGAAAGAAAGAAAGAAACTACTACATAACATCTTCCAGAAGCTTCCCACCTAACTGGTCTTCTGACCTAGACGTCATAAATAGGTTTATATATATCACGTGACTCCTGCATTCCAGTATAATACCACAAGCCCTTTGATATGACTTGGCCTAGCCATCTTTGTGAAGTGAGTCAAGGCATTGATCACTGACCCAATGAATATTCCACAAATCTATAAAATAAAATAAAATCTGTATCAATTAGACCAAACATGATAAATACCAAACTACGGCTCTTAAATAAAAATTTTCAGTTGAATTACTTGGCTCTACTTCCACTCATTATTCAGCTTCAGAACAGATTCTAAGAGTTCATCATTTTAACCCAGGTGGGAACCAAGCCAATTTCCATTTTGTGCGTGTCTCGCACATAATGGGCACACTACGAACCCTAAGTAATAATAAGGGGAAGGCTCGATATTAAAGCGGGCAGAAAACTCATAACCAAGTGGCTTCGGACATTTATCAGGAGGTGATGACATATGGTTCCTGTCACTGGCATACTCCAGGGTAGAAATGTTTATCTGCAGAGTTGACAAACAGATCTTACAGGACTCATAGAAAACTGGGTTTCTTCATTATAGATTACTAAAATGTCTGCTGGCACAGAAGGGGACGTTTCATGGCTAACAAGAGGATGCCATCTGAAGGACAACGGCCTCAAATGGACCATGACAGAGGAGAGAAGAGGGACTTTGAAGGGCCCATCCCAATAAATGGCAAACGCTGCCAGGCTCACAAATCTGCCTGCCAAGAAAGAACTGTTCCCAGTGTGAACTGGGATCCCTCCCAGCATGCCGAGATATACGTACTCTTTCAAGTTTCCTGCCTTTCCAACACAAGGCAGAATTAAACCTTCTGGGGTCACCGCATGTTATCTACGATTAGCCTTGCTTGGTGCTGAATAGCTTATTTATCTGTAGCTTTTAATCAGCTACGCAAATGACAAAAAGATGAACACAAAACACACACTCACACACACACACACACACACACACGTCTCTTATCTGAATGGACAGATGCAGAAACACACAGCCCAGAATAAATTAGAGCAAAATGAGCTCAAGATGAAACAAGCCTAGGGGGAAAAAAAAAAAAATTCCAAGCACACCACAGAATGCGCTGTCATCAAAAATGCCGGGATTCTGCCCTGATCCTCTTGGAGAGAGAGAGACTCCAGCCCCTGGAGCTCAGGCAAAGCCTGGGGGAGAGGCTACATGAGAGTCTCCCCAAGCGAAGAGCAGTCCAGGTCTCCGGGAAAGGTAGCTCTGCTCTCCTTGCATTCTGTTTGAATCCTGACCTCCAGGAGACCACTCAGTCTATGAAGAAAAGGAACAGCCTAAGGAAAAGAAACTTCTGGAATAAGTTTGTCAAAGACTGCATGGTTTTCATTGTTTGAAAGGAAAGCATTTAAGGTCATTGGTTTTCTTCCTTTGTTGTTCTAAAACAATTTTTATCAGTCTCATTTGTTGCTGAAATGTAAATTCCTAACAGCCATTTCTACCTGTTAGTATCTGGAACGGTATCAGGCAAACACAAACAGATGGGGAGAGAGGAAACCAGCAGAGCAGTGCAGAACCTTGGGTTCCGGGCTAAGAGGTTCTCTAGAAATCGTGCAGGTCCATGCTCCCCAACCAGAGAAGAAGAGAGAGTCAGAGATAACCATGGTTTCTCTGATCTGGTATGGATTAACTATCTCATTAGTCAGCTTCACAAGAGATTCTAAGAGTTCATCATTTTAACCTAAGTGGGAACCAAGCCAATTTCCAATTTAGAAATGGAAGAAGAGTTCCTAAACTCAAGGAAATAATAGAAACTGTGCTCCATGATTGTGGTTCTTACTTTTAATTCTGCCAGCAGGTGCCCTGAAACGCAAGGCCAAAGACAGGTACAGAGGTCAGCTCCTTCTGCCATCTCTATGAATAACATATTTTCATAAGATGTTTCATTTTCCTGTGTTTTATTATCTGCTAGTAGAGTATTGCTGTTAACAATAACTTTAACTTCAGTTAATGATATAAACTATGCACCACATAGAAGCAAAACGACTATAGACAAGATCCTTTTCTCATCCTTTCTTTTAAAAAATTCTTGTCTTCAGGTCTTATCCCTAAGATGGCACAAGCCCCTTGAGAAGAGACATTTTTGTGATAGTTTTGGTATAGCTGGGTCTTGCACAAAGCAGATGCAATTAAAAAGAAACATTGTTATAGGGTAGCTGGCTGGCTTAGTCAGTACAGCACGGGACTCTTGATCTCAAGGTCATGAGTTCAAGCCCCATGTTGGGCCTGGAGTTAACTTTAAAAAAAAAAAAAGAAAGAAAGAAAAGAAAGGAAACATAAAGAAACATTGTTATTGAAATGAACCCAGCTCTACCATCTAAGAAATACAATATTGATACATATGAATAACACAAAATTACATAATCCTAGGGCAAAAAGCAATCTTGGGTGTTGTTTGGGTCAAACAACTCATTTTATAAGTGAGAAAAATGAGGCCCTAGGATTTGAATTACAAAGTTTTCTAAGGTGACTCAGTTTGCCAACGACAAGAGTATCTGTTCTGGGCTTGTGTTGTTCCTACTACTTACAGAACGCTGTCCCCTGTTTCAGATGCCACACTGAAAAGAGAAGCTCGCATTCTAAATTGTGTGCAGAAGGATGAAGAGTCTTGAGACAGCTCCTGCAATGGTAGTTCAATGAACTGGACTGTAAAATTATTGCTGGGAAAGCAATCAGAACCAGTAATTGATCTGTCCATGAGACCGGAGCTACCAGGGAAGAGGGGTCCTCACAAAGCAATGCCCTCATGTTCCTAAACATTCTCAAGTTCAGGCTGGATGTCAAATGCTGAACCGAATGGTTAACAACGGAAGCCAGGCACTTTGTGAGGCTCCAAACACACCATATCCAAGTCTTAAACCAACCCCTGAAGGTGGATATTATCCTCACTTTACAGCTAAGAAACTGAGTTGCAGAGGTTAAGCAGCTTAGCTTCAGCCGAGGTCAGACAATTTGCATAAGAACCATTAGGAAAAGTCCAAGCACAAGAACCATAAGGGAAGTCAGCCAAATTTCAGAGATGATTAAGCAGTTGACAAGTATGAGGGCCATAACAGCTCCTGGCTCATCCAGACCAGTCTCATCAGGATTGGTATTTGGGATTAAACCAATGCCTCAGGTAAATTCCACCCGATGCTAAAATTTGACCTTGGACCAGTACTTAGCTAGTCCTCAAAGGAACGCTGAAAAAAATAAGTGGCAAGACCAGCATTCACACCTAACTCTCTGAAACTCCAAACGCCAGTCTTCCCGCCCTGTCCAACGCCTGCAAGGATGTCCCATCCCTAACACCGCTTTTGGTCCTTAAATTCTTCAATTTTAAGATTATTCTTCCAAAACGAAAAATAGAATAGTCCCTCAAAAAGTAGAGAACAGCTGTAACAACCACAAAAACCCACAACACTTAAATATCCATAACCAAAGTTGTAAGGGTTACTGTCATTCAATGCGTTAGGAACAGATAATTTGGTCTCCAATACGAGTCGGATGCAGCAAGAGTTTAGGCTACGGTACTAGTCCCATCAGTCCAGCATTCTTGCCTGTTTAATAGGTTTTCAAATTAAATAGAAAAAAAAAATTACTAAGGAAATACCCTTGGCGGTGTCCATTAACTTAAGCTTAATCCCCCTTTTGATAATATGTTTTGTTCGTCATATTACCGGATTTTGCTTCCCCGAACTGAGGGAGGACAGTAAATAAACTTGGGTTGCAACAGACCTCAGCAACTGTTATTGACTCGAACCCAAGATAGCTCATGGGACCCAGGGCTTCAATAGCAATTACCTTTTTTTCCCCCAAAGATTCTGCTTTCTCTGGATAAAAGGATTTATTTTAATACTAAAAAGAAGTCATTTGCAGATTAATATTTGATTTTCTCCTAATAATGTGAGCCACTTCACTTTTCCTAAGGACTTTCCTAATGCATAGAAAATGCCTTGGTCTGTTTCTAATTATACTCAAATCTTCCCATACAGTTTTCAAGTAATCCTCACATAGGAAATAAGATGACATCACCTATGTCTCCTCCTCCCACACCAGAGAAAGCTGGACATTAAAAATTTTTTGAGCCATGGCCCTCTATAAAAATTGAAGAAAGCTATGGGCCTTGGTCCCACACACACACACACACACACACACACACACACACACACAAATCACATAACACACATACACAAAATCTTGGAAACATTTCCCTATAGCGCAGCAGAAATTTTTCTTCACGTAGAATGAGGGAAAAAAATCTCGAGCTGAGTTCCCATTTTCTGACAAGCATGGGCTCCATCTCCACCCTCTCCCCCCAAAACCTAAGGTGAAGAAACCATAAAAATAGAACATATAGATCTAACACATAATCTCAGACGGTATGGAGCGCTGTCGGTTCCCAACCTACCCCTGCGGGCGGCGGGGAGGGTAGGCAGATGCGGAAGAAGAGGCGGAGCGCGCAGACTGCCAGGCGGCAGGTGCACCAAGCCGGGACTGTGGCGGGGGGATGGACCTAGAAGCTTGTCTCCAGAGCCCCAAGGCGAGTAGCTCTCTGCATCCTCCGACCAGGACC
Source organism: Mustela nivalis (assembly GCF_964662115.1). Classification (NCBI taxonomy): domain Eukaryota; kingdom Metazoa; phylum Chordata; class Mammalia; order Carnivora; family Mustelidae; genus Mustela; species Mustela nivalis. The sequence goes on from NC_139031.1 coordinate 16,184,547, forward strand.
TCCAGAGTTGAGAGACAGAGGCCCTAAGGGGACTCACTCACATGTTCAGTGCAGCCCTCAAGAACAGCTTGCTTTCTCGAGGCTTCCTCGCAAGAAACCAGTCCCACTGTGGGAACAGGGGCCGGAGGGGGAGCCTCCCATTGCCCAGGTCACGTCCTCTCCATGACCTCCTCCTGCAACCATTTTATTACCTGTGGCATCTTTATAAGCGAATGATAAATGGCAGGGGTTTTTCTCCCTGTGGTGAAAGTGATCAGTTGCACATGTTTAAACTGTTCATTTCAGTGGCCAGTGGCACGATCCATGATAGACAATGGCAATTTTTTTTTTAATATATACTTAGTCACATTGCTTTTTCACAGACCTTGTGTTCCACAAAAAGAAAATTCTTGCCCTTCTAAGAGCAATTCTTTTAAAATAGCAATAATCATTCTTTCCATTTAATAGTCCTATTGTGATCTCTAAATAGGGCAGCATACCTGGCTGTGGGTTCCTGAGGACAGCTCAAGTTAGTACCTGTTTCCTTGGAAGTGGTTTCAAGGCAGGTACTTAATTTGTTTGGCTTTGTTCTGCTTCAAAATGTCATAAGGTTCTCATCTGGCGTCTCTTCTCTCCAATCCTCTGATTTGTCCTGTGAGATTCACAATTTAGTATCTGCCATGTCTGCTTTGCCAGGAGAACCGTCAAAATCCTGCGGACCAAGACTCTTAATCGTTGGCCCCCTAACAAAACCGTCTGTATCTAGGACGGATGAGTTTAAAAATTGTCAAACAGGGGGCCTGGGTGGCTCAGTGGGTTAAAGCTTCTGCCTTCAGCTCAGGTCATGATCCCAGGGTCCTGGAATCGAACCCCGCATCAGACTCTGCTCAGCAGGGAGCCTGCTTCCTCCTCTCTCTGCCTGCCTCTCTGCCCACTTGTGATCTCTGCCTGTTGAATAAATAAATAAAATCTTTAAAAAAAAATTGTCAAACATCACCCTATTCCACAGTTCCCCAAGGCTGGCCACGTCATTACAAAGATCACATAATGTCTACAAATTACAACAGAGAGAAGGAATAAAACCTTGAGAATTTCGTGACCTTAAATATCACCATTGTCCTGATTGATGACTCACACTAGTGCTACTTGGTAGTGTTCTATCAGAAGATAAAGCTTGCCTTTCAGAGGTGCCTGGGCGTGTCAGCCAGTTAAGAGTCTGCCTTTGGGGGCGCCTGGGTGGCTCAGTTGGTTAAGCCGCTGAGGTTGTTAGAGACAATCATCTTTATTTTTTTTAAAGATTTTATTTGTTTATTTGACAGACAGAGATCACAAGTAGGCAGAGAGGCAGAGAGAGGAGGAAGCAGGCTCCCTACCAAGCAGAGAGCCCAATGTGGGACTCAACCCCAGAACTCCAGGATCATGACCTGAGCCCAAGGCAGAGGCTTTAGCCCACTGAGCCACCCAGGCACCCAAGACAATCATTTTTATTTTTTAAAAGAAAAAAAGACAACCCCAGCTGTAGGCTAGCAGTGGTCAAGACAAAAAGAAACATCTAGACCATGAGTAACCTCTTTTGATCTTTTTAAGAAGGATTTATCATAGCTCACAGTTTGAAAGAAAAGGAAAAAATCTCACCAGCAGAGGGCTCAGAAACCAGTGGGGTATCTGATTGTTACTTAAACGAAGTACAAAATAAAAGAGACCTCACTGGAAAATACTTTTGCCTGAACTTCGTATCTTATAAACCTCATTGCATTAAAAAAAAAAAAAAAAAAAAAAGGAGTTTGGGAGAACCAAGTGGTTGTGTCCTGACAAAGAAAGAATTCTGCCCAATCTCTGGCCTAAATATTTTAAAATATTACCTTAGACCAGTGGAAATTAAATCATAAGTTAAAAATGTATAATCTTAATATCAAATGTGAAAAAAACCATCAAGGGAAAGGCATATAGTTTGTAATAACAGTTCTAAGATTATAACTTAAATATGAATCTTAAAAGTTAAAAGAAGGTATTTAAAGCAGCTTTATTAGGTAAAATTCTTTTGTCTATAATAGACATTAAAAGAAATCAACAATGCAAGGACACCTCATCCTAAAGGAATCCAGCTCCTGTTTTTTTTTTTTTTAAAGCATTTAAATATTTTGACAGTAATTTGATTTCAATATATCAGCACATTGCAAATGTCCACTTGCCCACCTCAAAAGCAGTTTGTTTCATAGGCTAAATTTAAAACAAAACAATAAACCATTTTAAAATATTTTCCGAGAAGCTATGAATCAGTTAACATATTCTTACCGTAGGTACTTATCAGGTGCTTAACCTGTTAGGCAGATGCTGAAAATTATATAATTAAGAAGCAAAATAGTAGAAATGGAAAGGCAGGGTTGTTTTAAAAAAGATAAATTAGAGTAAATATTTTAGAAACACTCTAAAACAGCTTTTGTGTTGTAATATACCCAATTGCATTACAGGTTTGGGTCTGAGGCCTGATCTCAAGAAGTTCACTATAATTTCTTAGCAACTGTGACTATAATTTGGAGAAGCTGTTCCTAGAGGTTTCAGGTCTCAATGAGAGCCTTATTGTCCAAATTGCTAAAACCCCTCCTGACACAGTTACCTGTGTGGTAATCTAGTTCTCCACTTGCTGAGCTTTTAGAAATATAATACACCATGGGGCACCTGGATGGCTCAGTGGGTTGAGTGTCCAACTCCTGATTTCAGCTCAGGTCATGATCTTAGGCTCCTGGGATGTAGCCCCACGTCACACACCCACACACCACCCTCAGCTGGGAGTCTGCTTGAGGATTTCTCTCCCTCTCCCTCTGCTCCTCCCTTCCCCCATTAATGTTCAAGCGCTCGCTCACTAAAATAAACAAATAAAACTTTTTTTTTAAAAAACCCTATAATACAACACTATGTTTTAAAACAAGTGCACCTAAAAATAATAAAACGCTATTAATTAACACTTCTAGTCATTATTTAACCAAAGACATACAGGTGGAGTGGCTTTTAAAGAATGCCTAACACCGAGACACAATCCATTCTCCCACATTTCTGAGAGATAGGAAGGGTTGAATTTTGTCTCTCCATATCAAAAAATAAATAATTAAATAAATAAAACGAAGCATATGTTTTCATAACTAACTAGATTTCTTAAGAAAACTGTCTGCAGGGGTGCCTGGGTGGCTCAGTGGGTTAAAGCCTCTGCCTTCAGCTCAGGTCATGGGTCCTGGGATCGAGCCCCGAGTTGGGCTCTCTGCTCAGCAGGGAGCCTGCTTCCCACCCACCCCGCCACCTTTCTGCCTGCCTCTCTGCCTACTTGTGATCTCTCTCTGTCAAATAAATAAATAAAATCTTTAAAAAAAGAAAACTGTCTGCAAATTGTAATTATCAGTCCCAGTTTTCTAAGAAGTTAAGGGAGTTAAGGGAGGGCTCTCTTCTTCTTGCTTCATTCATCCAACATTTATATTTTATGCACAGGGATCCCATGTTACATTTTACCCAAAAATGGAGTTCCCTGCCTTAGAACAAATGCAGTTTTTTAAAACATTTTTAAATGAAGTATAGTTGACACATACTATTACATAATTAACTAATTATGACACATAATTAGTTTCATAATGATTCAACAAGTCTGTATGTTATGCTATGTTCACCACAAGTGTGGTTGTCATCTGAAGCCATACAACGCTATTATAATACCATATTCCCTATGCGGCACCTTTCATCCCTATGACTCATTCATTCTAGAACCGGAAACCTGTACCTCTCACTCCCCTTCACTCATTTTGTGCATTCCCCACCCTCTTACCCAAACAATGTTTGTTTGTTCATTTGTTTTACTTTTTAGATTCCATGTATAAATAAACCCATAGGGCATTTGTCTGTCTCTGTCTGACTCCTTTCATTTAGTATAATCCCCTCTAGGTCCATCCAGTTTGTCACAAATGGCAAGATCTCATTCTTTTTATTTTTTTTAAAGATTTTATTTATTTATTTGATAGAGATCACAAGTAGGCAGAGAGGCAGGCAGAGAGAGAGGAGGAAGCAAGCTCCCTGCTGAGCAGAGATCCAAGGGATCTCGTTCTTTTTATTGGCTGAATAATATTCCTCTGTTTGTATGTGTGTGTGTGTGTGTGTGTGTGCACATGTGTGCACCGTATCTTCTTTATTCATTCATCAATCAGTTGGCACTGGGGCTGCTTCCGCATCAGAACAAAGGCAGTTTTTCAAAAAGTCATTTAAAGTCATTTTGTAGATCTAAAGATCAGAACTGTCTCCCTGCAAATTGTCTCCCTGCCATAGTCACTCTCCACTTATTGCAATCATCTTTTTTCACGTAAAAATAAATAAAAAGATGGAAATGAAAAAATAGGAAGGCATTAAAGTCAGGTGACGATTTTGTAGGATAAGGAGAATTAAATAAAGATGAACTGAGGAATAAATACATAAATGAAAAGGTTCAGCATAAACCTAGAAAAGGGACGTGGATTTGGGGCGAGATACAATCTCTTTCAGACTTTCACTAGCTTATGTCTTTTAAAATATGCTAGTTGCAATGTGGGATCTCCGGTTTCCATCACTCTCAATCTGGGGAATACATACAGTCATATACCAGTGCACAGGATAAATATAAGCTTTTATATTATAATTATTCCTGGAACCCCAATCTCATTTAAAACTAATACATACATATTTAATACATAATTATGTTAAAACAAATTTGGATATGTTTTTGAATGAATCTAAAGTTCAAGTAAATTTTAAGATAAAATACCAGTCTTCTTGGAAATTTTGTACTTATAGAGATTCACTGTGATTTATGCTCTTAGACCCTGAAAGGTTTGCAATTGTTCTTTGCTACCATTTTGAATAGTTTTCATTGAAAAGCACTAAATTACAGTAAAATCCTATCATAACATGCGCTGTGACGATGATAACTAGACTACCAAGTGGTTGGCTAATGACTCCCAACCCCTGTTCGTAAAAGAGCCAGGCTAATGTTCTTACCTTCTGAAGTAGGGAGGGGAGAGAGCAAGAAAAGGAGTTTAGTACACATTTATTTGTAATCATCTATCTCTACATAGCTGATAGATTTTTAAAGTTGTTTTTCCTTTTCTTTTCTAATATAGCAACTACTAACAGAAAAGTATTGTTTTTCATTATTCCTGTAATAATGAATTTCTGCATGGTATGCAATTGAAATTTTTTGGACCTCATTTATAGCATTATGGCAAGGTTTACTGTGCTTTATCTCCCTGGAGACTTTATTGACCAAGAGAGAAATCTATCTAGATTGTAGTTATTTCATTTATAAAATTAAAACTTGAAAATATTAGGGATAACAGTAATGAGACACAGATGTTTCCCCTCTCCCTTATGATCAAGGCAAACATGAGCCTGGATATAGTCTTGGAGCCCTTCTCTTCTCTGTTTTCCAAGAAACCACATCCAGTCAATTAGGGACAGATTATAAATTATAAGAATTTGCTCTATCTAGACTAGATGATTTCCAAGTATTCCATAAACTCTAAATTTTACAAATGATATACTGGAGAGGAGTCACAAACATTTAACCTTTCTAAGAAAAGCCAGTGCAAACTGTATTTCTTATTGAATATATTTGACAAATAATGTGTAAATTTAAGCTGTACAACCCATTAATTTGATATATTTATGTATTGTGCTATGACTGCCATTGTAGAAATATTTAGTAGCTCTTGTATTCTTTATACAGACTTCCTTTGGTCATGCCATTTGCAAGGGGTGATGCCAACCAGTCCCCCAACCACAAATGATATTCAGAATGAAGTACCTAAAGCAAAAGTAGTTACAGACAAACTGGATACAAGAGAGACAACCACCTCTGAGACCTCCCTCTTAGGGTCCATATCTCTCTTGGGACACATGAGCAAGAGATACATGCAGCAAAAGATTATCAACTTAAGATCAGGCTGAATCCCATGCAATATAAAATTAAGCTATCATTCACTTCTCTCTAGGGTTTTCTATATCTTAATCAAAAAAGAAATCAAACATCGGGGCATCTGGGTGGCTCAGTAGGTTAAGCCTCTGCCTTCGGCTTAGGTCATGATCACAGGGTCCTGGGATCAAGCCCCACACTGGGCTCTCTGCTCAGCAGAGACCCTGCTTCCCTATCTCTCTGCCTGCCTCTCTGCCTACTTGTGATCTCTCTCTCTCTCTCTCTCTCTCTCTCTCTCTCTGTCAAATAAATAAATAAAATCTTAAAAAAAAAAAAAAAAAGGAACAAAGCCTCAAAGTAACAGGGCTGTTGAGGTGAGAAAGGTTATGTAACTTTTCCAAACTTACACAACAGAGGAGTTGAGCTTGGCAATGGCTTCTAGTTGTTTCTCATTTCATGACATGTTCAGAGTGCAAATTTTAGATTTGAAGACTGCAGTTTGAAGTTTTCTTCTATCATTAGCTTAAGCAAGCCTCTTAGTTCCCGCTTCTTTATTTATACTCCATCTAGTGGAAGATTGATAATGGCTCTTTTAAATGTTGCCATTGGAATTAGCATTTAGCTATGGAAAGCAGCTCTTGGCATGGTACTGATATTTATCCAGTATTTTAAATATTGTAGGCATCTGGAGTAGCTCAGTCCAGTACGAATGTGAGTAAGAGTAAGGGAGGCATGAAAAGATTGACCTTGAGATATGTCAGATGGAGGACTCTGGGGATGGGAACACTTCTAACCAAGATAAGAGACATTAATTTTCATTGCATAACCACATATCTCAAAGGAAATAACATTAAATGAATTATCAGAATATAGAAAATTTTAAGCTTCAAGGGACTGACAGAATCCATCGCCATGTCTTTGCCTTTCTGCTGGAAAATTGTTCAGAACAAATAGTTGTCTCTTTTCTTCTTTACGGTCACTGGGGAGAGAAAATAAGTAGCCTTCCTGAACATTCCATTTCAGGGGCTGATCCCTTTATAGTCCTGAAGATTCTCATCAGATCCAGCCAGAATCTCTCCTGCCTTATGGTAAGCCCTTTTCATCTTAGTCTGTCCTTAGCTGATAGAACCCTGGTTCATTTCTTGTGACTAAAACTCTTCCTGGATGGTAGATACCTTAGCCTTCTCTTCCAAAAGCAAACCAGTCCCCATTATGTCCATAGTATCATCTTCCGACTCACTGAATGATTATTCATCATTCTCATTCATAATTGATCTTCCCTTTTGCTACAGCTATTACCTTATAAAAGATGATAATGATGAAAATTAGTTTATTACCTTCAAAAATTGGCTTCCTTAGCATTCAACGAGTTGAATTCTTCTTCTTCCCCACCAAGACAGAACGAAACAATTATTTCACCATGAGGTTGCATTCACTGAGAATCTTGACTTTGAATCATTTGCTGTTACATTACCTTTGTGCAGAAAGATGGCAAATGTTTGGGAATGTTTTTTTAAAATGTTTTCTCTCAGATTTCTGCACACGCTAACAATAAGACCTTGAGGCACTGGAACGAGGCTGAAGACATTATAGGTGCACAAAGATTAAGAGCGGAAATAAAATTCTTGTTTTAAACCTGAGATCTTTGCAAGAACCCTACATTTTTACTGCTCCTTACAAAGTAAACACTGAGCTGAATACAAAACAGAAGAACTTAAGCTAAAAATACCAAATTGTTGGTTGACAGCTACAACATTTGGAAATGGGAGAAGGCTGCAGGGCCCTTCTGGGTGCAGACGGAGTTGGTTGGCAGGGTCACCACAACAGGAGGTCAGGACCCTGGGGCAAGGTTGAAGAGCCTTCAGTTAAAGAGGAACTCTGAGGAGACAGACAAACTCTCTTTCAGGTATCATTTTAGACTACAAAAGGAATATCCAGTGTTCAATAACCATGCTCCCGAAGGCCCTCTGAAAGAAAATGGAATAAAGAAACTCAGATGTTCCTCAGATGAACAAGCTTAATTAAAGTTTTTCCTTAAAGGCTGGTCTGATTTTTGGTGACGCTGAGGAGTGGGGGAAGAGTCGTAGAAGGAAGAGTGAAGGTTTTATAAAATCTAAAATCTGGTTTTTTTCTCAATCTTTCACCTGGGGCTAAACACACACCCAAAAAACTTTTGGGTTTTTATTTTTTCTTTTAATACTCTCTCCTTTTTTTGCTTCTAGCACATACAGTTCTCATTACATCTTTTTTTTCCAAAAACAAAACAAAACAAAACAAAAACTTTCTTCAACTGATAGCTTTTACCTAATGCTTAATCTATGATTTTTTTTTCTTGTAAGTAAATGGCATTGTATCCAATATAGCCGTCATCATTAGTAAATCACCCTTCCCCGAGTCTCCTTAATGCAGCTGAGAGATGTCAGAATTATCTCAGAGGTGGCAGTTTTCCCTTATCTTAGGATGATAGAACTGTCCCCAGTGAAGAAAACACCTCATAACTGTTTTTAAAGATTCCTCTGCAAAATTCAAATCGTTCTGCATTAAAAAAAAAAAATTATAAGAACTTGGCACTTTTAAAGAAAAAGAAACATGAGAAATCATTAGTGGAGTCTGGCTTAAATCTGCAGAATTTAGGGGCACCTCGGGGGCTCAGTCAGTTGGGCATCAGGCCCTTGGTCTTGGCTTAGGTCATGGTCTCAGCGTTGTGGGATCAAGCCCATGTCAGGCTCAGCCCTCACCTGAGTCTGCTTGAGATTCTCTCTCCTTCTCCCTCTGCCCAACTCCCCTCAAACAAATAAATCTTTAAAAAATATAAAAAATAAAAGTAAAACTGCAGAATGTAGTAATTAGGTGATCCACAGCTGTGTCATGCCAAGAACTTTCGCAGAGCTCGGAGCTTCTGAGGAGTAAGGCAGTCTGTGGAGCCAAGTGTGATATATCCAAGATGCTATCGTGATTGGGAGCCAAATTTGTTATAGGTGAACCGGTACCTTTGGGAAAGTTTGTCATTCACGGAGAAAGTCAACGAGCTTAAAGCAAAAGCTTTCTGAGGATCATGTCTTTCTAAACTGAACCCAACACTTGTCCCTTGGTAGAACTCACCTTTTCTGGAGCCTCCAGTGGCCTTGAAAACCACCCAGGGCCATTTCCAGGCAAATACTGGGAACATGAGATTTCAGGGTTTTTTCTCTTCTCTTCTTCCCTCTTTCTCTTTCTCCCTCCCCTCCCTTTATTTAAGCTCTTTGGGCAATACAGTGAATATCCTGCTTATCTTTTCTTATCAAATTCAAAAAAAGAAGTAGACATCAATCATCCCTCACTTTTCATCACTGAACAGATTTTACTTTAGGAGGAAATGAATATCCTGGGTGACATCTTCTAGACATTTTCTATTTTTTAAAGTTTCCGATATGTAAATATACATTGAAAACTTTTGGTCTGAGGGATCCATGTGCTTTTCCTGAAATCTTCCTGTATTTTCTAATAGGAGACTCTGTCTTGGATAGAAGCAGAAGGGTCATGTTTCCAGCTGGTACAATGCTTTCTTAAAAGGATGGAGCTGACCCACAGACCCACCGAAGCCCATAAGGCCTCTTTCCCAGCTTAGGCATTCTTTAAAGGCAAGAGCAATTGTGTGACCACTCATTTTGTACTCCCAGCTGTGAGAAGTAAGCCCCGGAATCTTATAAAAAGAACTTCCCTCATAAAATTAATTTTATTGAAAGATGACAAGTATCACTCACCTTAGGTTCATACTAACCTGACATTTTGTGTATTTGTTCAGCTCAGGTTTGCCTCTATTTTCAAAGCCCAAGGTAAATTTGTCTTGTAACTAGAATAAAGATGAGACATACATAATCACTGAGCATCTCTGGGGCCCCACGATGTAGCAGAAACTCATCAGATCTACCAGATGGAGTGTCTCTTCTCTAGGGTGGTAATTATCAAGTACTTTACCACTGAAGTTTTTCTTATCATGTCCTCCCATAAACCTCATAATATGAAAGATTTTGTCTACAAACCAGCACATATTAAGTCATAATTCATTTTCCCTTTTCATTAATGTAACTAATGCAACTGCCAGTTATCAGAATTCTGGATAGACTGAGATGAATATATTACAACAATGAATTTATATAATCCCAGCCAAAAGCAAAGAAACAACATTTTAATTACTCTGAGAATGTTATTATGAATAAATGTGTATTTTTCTCCTAGATTTTTAGAAACATCAAAAATAGCTCACAGATGGGGTGCCTGAGTGCCTCAGTGGGTTAAAGCCTCTGCCTTCGGCTCAGGTCATGATCTCAGGGTCCTGGGATCAAGCCCTGCATTGGGCTTTCTGCTCAGCAGGGAGCCTGCTTCCTCCTCTCTCTCTCTCTCTCTCTCTCTCTGCCTCTCTGCCTGCCTTTCTGCCTATTTGTAATCTCTGTCTGTCAAATAAATAAATAAAATTTTAAAAAAATAGCTCATAGATCCTCATTACAGTCCTCTGGACCACCTCGACAGAGAACAGAGCTCCAAAGTTCTCCTTCCCTGTCACCCCCTTTATCCTGCAGCTTTCTCTCTTCTCTCATGCTAGAACCTGAAATGCCAATGGAGCATACTGGCCGGTCAAACTATTCATGGCTTGTTCACTTTATCCCCCATTTTATGTCTTGACTCTTAAGTCCCAAGGAAGTATTCACTTGGACTCCTACTGTGGTGACATCCCTTACCACTGGCTCGGATCTGATGCCCTCACACTTCCAAACCAGCCTTTACAGATCCTGAGATCCCTGAAACCAGCCTTACAGGTAGATAACTTTGCCAAGAATGCCCAAGTGCTTCATTTGCATTGGAAGACATCTTTGAATAACAAAACTTAGTTAATTCAGTAGTGAAAATACAGTTGCTCCCAAGAATAAAATGGTTGGCTTGAGGATTTTTTTTTCTTTCATGGTATTTTCTTATTTATGTGTGTATTTATAGGATTATATATGCAAACCATCAGTCAATTAATTGTTTGCTGTGCGTTTCAAACAAATTGACCTGGGGTTGTGTACTCACAGTCTGATAAAGCTATCAAACAAAAAGGGAGTAAGTAAATATAGTCCCACAGCTCTCATAAATTCTAAATGTTATGCTTAAAAACGAAAAAGACTCTTGTCTTATCCCTAGACAAAATTTAACAGTACCCATTTAACCTGTGCATGGTACTTTCTTTAAAGTCCTGCCGTTTACCTTAAAATACAGAGAGGACTACAATGTTTGACCATGCTGGAGTGATATTAACATATACATCGCCTGGCAACCACTCCTGAAATGGACTCCCTCTTTAACTGGGAATGGGCATTTCAGAAAGAAGCCCATTCGCTTCTTTACGTGAAAAGGATTTCAAGTGACAAGCCCATAATTATCTGCATTCTCTCCACTAACATCTTCTCTATCAGCTGCTTAGCCAGACCTTTGTCTCCCCTCTTCCTGGACTCTCATTCACCTGAGCTTGGGGAAAGGAAGAGCTCTCCCTCCACCTTTCCACTTGGCCATTCCATAACCTCCCTAATGCTCGTCAGATTGCTGAAATAGTCTTTTAGCAACAAGCTAAAGAGCCCAGGGCTGTGATTATGCATCATGAATGTCCCTTCCTAGGACTGTACATATGTCATGGAAATAGGAAATGAAAGACAAAGCAAATGAATTATTAACACTTACATGATTCAGAGGAAAAGAAAAGCTCTGTTGAGTCTTTCGGGAAAAAACATCCTACATCAGCACATCCAAGACAAGTTTCTTTTCCAATGGTCAATATCTGTTACCTGACGTCTCTAAAGCCTATAAATCTAAGAGAATGTCACTTGCGGTTAAACTCTAGCCAATACTTTAAAGTAATTGTATGGAGATTTGATAACTCTGAATCTCCCCCTAAGACTTTTACACAGATTCATAACAGCAGGACGTGACAGGTAGATTTGTCTCTTCTCCTGACAGAATAATATGGCGCCAGGAGGCCTTTTTTCTCGGGCTAAGACTGAGCTCAGCACTTGGCGGGTTGTCCAGCTCTCTGTGTTCATCAGCTGACTGCAGGGACCACACTCCACCATCATCTCCTGCTCCTTGTTGCTCAAATGTCCTCACACCACTATTCCGCCTGTAACACTGTCTATTCCCTAGAATTCCAGGAAAATGGGAGCAAGTCAGAGATTCCTGGATCTATCAGAACTTTGACTCCATGTTAAAACTTCCTGTCATGTCAGGAGAGAGCCTCTCCTAGAGGTCTGTCAGTCTCTGTCATATTCCCGAGCCTCTAACAAACTTTTCAGGAACATTTTCCCATTTCCCACATTTTCCATTCTTGTCTTTTGTGCTATAAGATCTGATCTGCTTACCCAGTTCCAGCCCCTGTGACCTCAGGGTCCCTGGAGTGACATTTTGCCTTTCCTAGTCTAGGCTCTATGATTCACCACTCCCCAGGACTGTGGACTAACTTGGAGAATCCCACCTTCCTTTCTGGTATTTAATGCCATATCTCCCATGCTCTAAGGACTTGCCTAATATAACATAACTCCTCACCCCCAAAGTTAACTTAAATGGGTAAAAATTTTTGCCAGTCAGTATAATTACGTATTTATCTGTTCTGTCTCAAATTAGAAGTTTCCTTTAGGCAGACACAGTATCTTGTCAACCATACCTTCCTGGAAGTATGAATTCAAGAAATGTTTGAATTGAACTGAAACAAACACTTTAATTTTTAAATGTTAAACAAAACACAACACTGTTTACATTCATCTGGGCAGAGCTGCTTCTGTGTGAAGGAAGGTGGGCGATTCAGTGCTCAATTCCCAGTGTGCGCATGCGGGCACGGGCCAGGCTGGGGAAGCCGGGATGGAGCTCCTCTCCTGCAGTCTTGCAAGGCTGCCCGGCACATCCCGTGTCTCCTCTCCTAGCCCTTTTGAGAATTGCTGCATGAGAGGTGTTACTGAAGGTGACAAGCTGTGCCAATGTGCATCAAAGAGGACACAGAAAGGGTCTCTCTCTCTCTCTCTACACACACACACACACACATATATATATATATTTTTAATCAGAAAGAAAAAAATGAGCAAAAATATTTTTAAACCTTGGGATCTAGTAGGTGAGCTTGCATCCCTGATTCTCCTATACCATCAAACACAAGACTCCCTCGCATTTTTGTAGCTCTAGATTTGACGCAAGATTCCTTCTTCCATACTGTTTTCATCAGGATCTAAAAGCCACACTTCCACATCAACACCCAACCTAACACCCTATTTCTGACATCCCCATCCTAGGACCTAAACCATAAGTAACTAAGAGCCCTGGTATCCTGCTTGGTTTTTCTTAGCCATTTTTCCCTTAAAAAATTATGGTGTTCTCTGTACCTCTTGTCTACCACCTCCACAGATGGGAGTGAATGACACTGACTGATTTCTGGATTCCTCCCCCTCCTCCGCCCTGCATTCTTGTGTTAGTCCTCTTAGATTCAACAATTGCCTCAACTAGCCCGATTTCCTTACCAACCCCTTCTGTTACGGTTCCCTGATGGTTCTGGTCAATAGTCATTCTCCTTAGGACACCAGTACAAGCCCTATATGGATAGAGCCCTGTCAGCAAGAATCAAAATACTTCATCCATCTTTTCATCATAGATCCTCTCTACTATTTTTTTTTTCCCAACATGGCAACGATGAATGGCCCCGAGAATGATTTAGGCTAAGCGATCTTCATTCATCTCACGCATGTCAAATAGAAAGGAGTTCGGTCTAATGTCAAGTCTCTGGGAGAAACGAGGCACTGCCAGTTATGAGGAGAATTCAGATCCTTCACTGATCTCTTTGAGCAACTCAAGCTGAGGGGAAGTTTTAGGAGATAAACTCATCAGAGCTGAAGGAAGATGATTTACATGTGAAACTAAAAGTTCTATTCAATAATTGCTCAGCATGACAAGAAATGAAGACAGAGAGAGTCAAATGGATATGGATAGAGAAAGAGTTGGCACTGTGCAGGTGAGGAGATGCTGTTCTTTAAAAGTTTATAAAAAATGGGTAAATGTTACTTTATAATGAGTTTCAGTGATAAAGTGTTGACTAAACTTATATCTACTTGCCTTTCAGACATTATCAGAAAGGCTTTTCCTCAGATTAAGGGAAAATCAAAAGTGACAAGCCATTATCTGTTACATAACGTTCCAGGGCCATTTTGGAAGAGAGAAGGGAAGAGCATTAGGAGGACAGATTAAATATAATTAGTTATTAAGCTGCTGCCAATATATATACAAGACTGTGTGATAAACAAACCCTAAGTCACAAACTAACGTTATTTTTTTCTAGAACATCATTTGATATCAGAGACAGGCAGAAAAAATAAATTTTTTATCCCTGCAAACTTGTGTCAAGAAACTTAACTATTCACTCACCTGAAATAATCCACATTTGAAATAAGGAGCTAGTTCTTCCTTGATTTTGCCAGAAACTTGGTATCCCTGAGGGCAAATGGTCCAAAACTTCCTTAGACCCTTTTGGGCTTCCCTCTCCACCCTATAACCCACACTCAGGAGGTAGTCAGGTAGACCACAGCACCCATTCTTTATCCTGGTTCCAGAACCACCATGTTAGAAGCATACTTCGTCTATACTCAATCTCTTTCTCTCTCCTTTTTAAGATTTTATTTATTTACTTGAGAGAGACAGAGATAGTGAAAGAGAGCAGAAGCAGGAAGAAGCAGCAGGGAGCCCAATGCATGGCTTGATCCCAGAACCCTGGGATCATGACCTGAGCCCAAGGCAGACGCATAACAAAATTTAGCCACTCCCTACCCCAGTATCTCATCTGACAAAACCACAATTGTATATGACCTGGTACAATTCACTTCCAATCAACAAGGGAAGAAAGAGTTAATTTTCTTTAAAAGGCAAGTCATTTATTTACTCTAGCTGCCAAGGCAGTAATTGTTTCCAAATAGATAGATGAGTGGCATTTCCATTACCGATTAGGGAAGGAAATGGAGGACTCGTTCTGTGGAAAAAGCCCACCTCATTGCTTTGTCTTCATTTATGTCAACTGCCTTTATAATGGTATCTCTCAGCAGGAGTATTCAAGGGAAGCAATAAGGTATGACACATTTTCATTATGTGGGACTGTACATTTCAGAGTAGTTAAGCATCTGTGGACCTACCAACTAAATTCTAATGTTTCCCTCAGGCACCGTGACAACCTAAAAGCCCCGGGACATTTCTGAATGCCCCAAAGGAAATTCTGACCTCGGTTGAGAACCACTGGTGATTCACTGGTCTCACTCAGGGTATCATAAACCCAGCAATTCCGGCTCCTTGTTTGATCTGTAAATAAATGTAAACTTTCTTTTTTCAAAATACAATTGAAAGTTAGACCAAGTAAAAATGCAAAACAAATCTGAAATAGACTTGGAGACTTTCTCTCAAGTGAATTGTTAAACTTCGACAAATCTGAATTTGCTGACTTCTTTTCTGCCCCCTAGGAGAAAGCTGGAATCAGTTACCCAAAGATTGATTTTTATCATCCAAGGTTGTCTCAGAATTTTTTATTTTTTAGAATTTTTTCCAGCTTTATTGGAGTATAATTGACAAAAGAAATTGTACACATGTAAGGTGTGCAAATTGATGTTTTGATACACATATGCATTGTGAAATGATCACCGTAATCATCTTAGTTAATATATCCATCACCTCACATAATTGCCATTTTTTGTGTGTATTGGGCAAACACTCAAGATCTACCCTCTTAGCAAATTTCAAGTATACAACACAGTGAATATATTCACATTGCTGTGCCTTAGATCTCCAGAACTTACCTTATAAGTGAAACTGTATACCCCTTGACCAATGTCTCTCCATTTTCCCCACCTCCCAACCCCCAGCAATAACCCCTCTCTTCTCCACTCCTATGAGTTTGACTGTTCTAGCTTCTACATGGAAGTGATATCATATAGCATCTGTCTTTCTCTGTCTGACTTGTTTCACTTAGCGTAATGTCCTCCAGGTTTGTGTATGTTGCTGCCAATATCAGGATTTCCTTTTTTAAAGCTGATTAATATTATACATTACACATATGTACCACATTCTTTTTATTCATTCTTCTGTTGATGGACACATGTTGTTTTCATTCCTCAGCTATTGTGAAAAATGCTGCCACGAACATGGAAGTTTAAGTATCTCTTTAAGATACTGATTTCATTTCCTCAGGTATATGCCCAGAATAGACCTTTGTCCTAGGTGGCAAGTAACAGTAGTTCGATGGCTAAAGAGGAAGATCAGAAATGTCAGCTGGGGCACCTTCGTGGCAAAGTGGGTTAAAGCCTCTGCCTTCAGCTCAGGTCATGATCCCAGGGTCCTGGGATCAAGGCCCACATGAGGCTCTCTGCTCACTGGGGAGCCTGCTTCCCTTACTCTCTATCTCTGCCTGCCTCTCTGCCTACTTGTGTTTTTCTGTCAAAAAATAAAACAAAACCTTAAAAAAAAAAAAAAAAGAATTGTCAGCTGGTAGCTGGCTCACTATGAGAGAAAATTGGGCTCCAACTAAAGGCAGAAACAAGGTGGGCTACAGAACTGTAAGACGAAAAGCAATGCAGATCTACAGCTTGCTACTGAGAACATTCTGCCCCTGGACCTTTGCACTACTGACATTAACTTAGAATTCAGGTCTCAGCTCAGCGGGAGTTATGTGGATAGGCTTTCCCTGCTTGAGAGACCATGCATGCCATGGGCTCTAGAGTAAGGTTCCCTGGGTCTGAATTCTAGTTTTGCCATCTATTACCTGAGCATTCTTGGGCAAGTCATTCAACCTTTGCGAGTTTCACCCCTCTCATCTATGAAAAGAAAACATTAATAATAATGGTTTTAATAACTATGGGAATTACATGGGTTAATGTGCATAAAACACATAGAACAATGATTGAATGACACTCAGTAAACTTTAACTATTGTAATAGGATGATGATGAAATTTTGACAAGACAAGATGGAGAAGATATGAAATTCCAAGTTAGATATCAGACCAAAATATTAATATTTGAAGACATCTTGAGAAATAATTTCGATACTCTTGAGCATTTTATCCACTTTGAAACATATAAAATAGCCAAAAGAAGATATTTTTTTTTAAATGCAAGAGGGGGTTTTTTAAATATTTTATTTATTTATTTGTCAGAGAGAGAGGAGCAAGAGCGAGCACAGGAAGACAAGAGTGGCAGGCAGAGGCAGAGGGAGAAGCAGGCTCCCTGCCAAGCAAGGAGCCCGATATGGGACTCGATCCCAGGACGCTGGGATCATGACCTGAGCGGAAGGCAGCTGCTTAACCAACTGAGCCACCCAGGTGTCCCGCCAAAAGAAGATATTGAAAGCAAGAAGGTTTGTGAGGATATTCTCTTGGAGAAAGTCATGCTGTGGAGCATAAGGAATAACACAAGGACATTCAGTGAAGGAGAGGAGAAGTGAGTTGGGGGAAATGGGAGGAGGAGATGAACCATGAGAGACTGTGGACTCTGAGAAACA
>NC_139031.1:16905649-17011839 GCF_964662115.1 Mustela nivalis
GACATCAATATTTCTTCAAGCTTTTTGATTGGAAAACATAAGACAAAATGAAAAGTATGTAAACCCTATATATACAAGTGATGTAGTAACATAGTGGAGGAAAGGTTCAGTTCAGTAATGAAAGATCAAGGCCAACTTCCCAGGGGAAGGAAAATGGAAGCTGGGCTCCAAAGGATGAGTAGAGTGAAGCCTGGGGATTCGGCTGAGGGCTCAGAGGATGGAAAGCAAATGGCATTCCAAGCAGGGAGGTGGCAGGTGCAGGACAGTGAGGAAGGCATGAAGGGACGTACCAGGTAGCGTGGTGTGATTGGGGGATTGTTGGAGGAAAAGCCAGAGGTGAAGCTGGAGAGGTAAGTTGTGGCCAGATTTCAAAAGGTCTTGACCACCAAGTTGAAGAGCATGTGCTTTTCCTTGTAGTCAACATGGACTTTTCATATCTTACAAAGACACCATGTCTTACAAAGATATGTAGATTTTACTCCACACATTGGTTGGGGAAGAATAAAAACGAGATGTAAGGAAACCAGTTAAAAAGCTACTGAGAATAAGCCAGACACAAAAGGACAACTACTATAAGATTCCAATTATATGAGGTACCTAAAATAGTCAAATCCACGGAGAAGGAATGAATAGTGGGAGAAGAGCAAATTAGGAGTTTCTATTTAATGAGCCCAGAGTTTAAGTTTAGCAGTTTTGGGATGATAGAAAAGCTCTGAGATGGGTAGCACAATGATGACTGTGTTTAACGCCACTGAACTGTACCCTGAAAAAAGGTTAAAACTGTAAATTTTATGTTACGTGTATTTTATCACAGTAAAACAACAACAACAACAAACCAAAGCCACCGCGGTCATCCCGGTAAGAAAGTGTGCATGAGTCCAAATTGAGATAATGAGGATAAAGAGGAAAAAAGCAATTCTTTTTTTCTCTTTTTTTCCCCCTTCAATAAGAGCAATTTTAATTCAAGAGACATTGCTGACGGGTAATTGGCGGGACTTACATCTGGAGGAAGAGGTCAGGTAAGAGAAGAAGACAGATGGCTGAGGTCTTTGGCTTGGATGACTGTGTACATGTTGGTTCAAGGAGAAGAGAACCAGGAGTTGGATTTGGGGGGTCTGCTGTGTGGTGAAAACGTATATGTACACACACACACACAACAGTGGAGCTCAAGTAGGAAGACAGAGCCATGTAGGGCTTGTTAGTGTGTGGGTCGTAGTATGGAACCAAAATCATTTAGGAAGGAGTGAGGGGGAAAAAAGAACCATAAATGGGATCTTGAAGAACTGATGTCAGCTTATGAGACTGAGAAGAAATAGGAAAGAACCAGGAAACTGTCGGAGGCAGGCCCCTGGCCAGGGCGGCCTCCGCCATTAAAAGATGGCGCCTGGCTAGTTGCCAGGTTAGGATTGCCTCGTGAGACTAAGCAGACTAAGAGGAAGTAAATAGCATTGGTTGCTAGCAAAGTTGTTGGTTTAGGTGCACAGCCTGATTCGCTACCTCCTGTACCCTGCTCGCTGATTGGTCATGTAAGCATATATAAGTGTGTAGACTTGCGGAAATAAAGAGAGAGAAGATGCATCCGAACCAGGGTTCTTGTCGTCCTTGCGGGGCGAGGGCAATAGGAAACAACAACAACCACAACATGGACGCTAAGAGAGGAAAGAGTGTCATGGTCATTCCCAGTTGGGATGAAGACAAGACAGTTGGTAGGTCTGGAAACTGAGAGGTAAGAGGGACCTTCTCCGGAGGGAGGGAGGCCATGTGATCCTAGTGGGTGAAGTGAATGGGAAGTGAGGAAGGGGTAATCGCCACTGGAGACTACTTGGTTGTTTTGTTTCCTTTTTTTAAGATGTATTTATTTATTTTTGGAGGGGCTGGAGGAGGGACAGAGGAAGCCAGAGAATCTCAAGCAGGTTCCACACCCAGTGCAGAGCCCGATTTCGAGCTCCACCTCATGACCCTGAGATCCTGACGAGACAAAATCAAGAGTCACATGGTTAGCCAACTGAGCCACCGGGGGCCTTAATGTTTTTTAAAAATATGAGATTCTTGGGGCGCCTGGGTGGTTCAGTGGGTTAAAGTCTCTGCCTCCAGCTCAGGTCATGGTCCCAGAGTCCTAGGATCGAGTCCTGCATTGGGCTGTCTGCTCAGCAGGAAGCCCGCTTCCTCCTCTCTCTCTGCCTGCCTCTCTGCCTACTTGTGATCTCTGTCTGTCAAATAAATAAATAAAATCTTAAAAATATGAGATTCTTCCCCTCCTTTGCAAAGAGCACTAGAAGTTTTATGATTAATCCTCATTCTTAATCTCTTGTTTACTCTTGTAATTCCAATTAAAGCCACTCTGGGATCCCAGAGTGGTCGCTGGTCTGGGAACACGTTTTAAGGTAATGATTAGAGGCTTAGTGACAATTCTTAGTGCCGGGGCTAGTCATCTTTCCACATTCAGAGGCAGGAGGCTCTGTTGCATTAAAACAGGGGATTCTGGGGGCCCTCGGCTGGCTCAGTAGGTAGCGCATGTGACTCTTGATCTTTGGGTTGTGGGTTCGAGTCCCATATTAGGTGCAGAGATGACTTAAAATTAAAATCTTTAGGGAAAGACCAAAAAAGGACCAAGATCAGGAGCTAATGGGGCCGGGACCTCAGCTGGGGAAGGGGGTTGTCCCGGCCTCTGTCCTGCCTTAGTCCCACGATTCTGCTTGTGACTTCATCATTTCAATGCCATGACAATTTACTTCTAATTCCTAAGCCTTGTAAACCCACAACTCCACTTACGCATTGCCTGATTTCCACCTAAAATTTAACATGACTGCGAAAAACACCTAGAGAGGAACTTCAGGTGCCTTTGGCTGTCTGCTCGCCCTGGTCCCATGATCTCCTTCCTTTCCATAAGCCCAAGCGACTAAGTCTGATCCAGCTGGCTGCTCTAACACTGGCCGTGTCCCCCTACCCGCAGCGCCTCCCCGCCCTCTGCACACCTTGATTCGACCCTTGATTCTGTGGGAGGCCGGGAGACATCCTTGAGGACTGCCTCTTGGGACTGGCCTGTTGGATGCTCAGACCAAAAGCCAAGTGACTCAGAAGCAGGTGACCCAAGGCCAAGTGACCCCACTGACCTCTAAGCTACTGGGCACCCCCTGTCCCCTGAGGTCGTTGGCACCCCCTCTCCCTTCTTTCCCAGCTCTGACATTGGTTGACTTCTTTTTCACCCTGCTACGAAGCCTATTCAGAAAGAACGACGAGGAAAGTTTTATCGAACCCTCTCACTTCTGTCTCCCAGAAGTCTTCCTTTGCTCTTTCATGGATGAAGGGACTCGGGTTCTCACAACGTGGATGGTGGCAAAGGTGAGGCCACGGGGCAGCTTCTCTGGTGGGCGGTGTGCCCATGAGAGGCTCTCCCATCTGGCACTGTATCAACTATATTTTCTGTATTCCTGGCCTTCTGGCATTCAGGGCTCCCTGAGCAAGGAAAGACTGAGCTAGCTGGTTCCTAGACACTGCAGACAACGCCTCTGTGAGGGGGACTTTCATATGCCAACCAGCCAATCCAGAATCTAAACCCTCAACCAGCACCTCTACTGCCTTAACTGGTCAAACCATTACCTCCTGCATTACTCATTCCAGAGTGGGACACCAGCCAACGAGAGACGGCACCTAAGTCCTGGAGATGGCCAGAACGAGGCAAACCAGCCAGTCCTAAGCCTGTTCAGCTATTTTATTCGGCTTCCTTCACTCCTCCTGGCAAAAACACACAATACAGGCTGTTGCTCATGCTTCCCCCAACCCCGCTTCTCTCTCTCTTTTTAAGGATTTTTATGTATTTATTTGACAGACAGAGGTCACAAGTAGGCAGAGAGGCAGGCAGAGAGAGAGGGGGAAGCAGGTTCCCTGCTGAGCAGCGAGCCCAGTGCTAGCCCAGCGAGGCGCTTCCTGTGTGATCGGGCAAGGCCTGCCACTCCCATCCTCTTGAGACGTGTGAGTGACAGATTACCTCCTCAATGGCAGTCATCTTCCAATCTGTTGACCCCCCCATTCCTTAAAGAGACCAAAATCCCTGGTACAGTCTTTTCTTTTTTCAAGACCTAATTGGCTTATTAAGGGGTCCACGAATCAAGCAGTGGTTGGACATAATGGAAGGTTTTTAAAGGAAGGAGGTGGGGCAAGGAAGTTATTAGCCAAAGAAAAGAAAAGATTATTTCAGGCCAGGTCAACTTTGGGCATGGGGGTGGGGTAAGGAAATGGCAGGGTTTTTAATCCTACAGATTTCCTCACTAGTGCTCGGCAGGAAATTTCATATTAATCCTTTTATTCCCCCCCAGGTACATTTTAAACCCAGCATGGAGGCCAAAGATCTTAGTTAAGCTCTGTCCCTCCTGAAGGGGCTGTATCACTCTCTGAAATGGAGATTGATGAAATGGAGATTGAGATTTCTAAAGTTTTAGAGAAAAGCCAGCCCTGTGCCTGCCCTCATGGCAATGACAGCAGCATCTCTAGCCTTGAGGGTCTGCCCCGCAAACGCTCAGCCCCATATTGTCCTTCCCGGACTGAGCCAGAGGAGCCCAGAACCTGGTCTTTCAGACATTCCTGTTGTTGTGTAGCCAGAACCTTGGGCAGTGAAAGGGGAGGCATTGAAGTCAGTCTACATCTTTCTGGACGAAGACCTAGGCCGAGTTCAGAGCAGAGTTAAAAAAGACGGAGACAGACTGATTGAGCTTGGATCATTTGATTTAACCCAACTCTTGTTAATGGAGGACCTGCTGTGTGTGCACCAGACACTGTGTGATGGGCTCGGTGAGCATGGGGCTCAAAGGAGCCAAGTCGTGAGGGACATCATAGACCATGCTAAGGGTTAGTTTTACTACATCCTCAGGGCACAGGATGCAGCAGGAGTTTTAAAGAGGGGAATGGCATGCCAAGATTGATGATTTTAAGTTTATCCAGATTGCTGTGCATAAAATCATAGGGATGACGACGTAGACTTGATAGAAGGAGATGAAGTTAATATATTTGCTGGCACTAGAGAGAATGGGACATGCACAAGACATCTCTAGGAGGTAGATTTGGCAGAACTTGGGAAGAATCGCATAGGGTGGACCAAGCTCAGATTTGGATGTTTGGTGGATGGTGACGTCATTCACTGAGACGAGGGACATCTCTGGAACTTCGTTTTTTCCTATGGTTCTTTGCAGCTTTCATAACCTTGAGTTCTACTTTCCAGAGAGAAGATTTCTCAGCAAGAAGATGGAGGCAAAAAGAAGAGGGAAGGGAAGTTTACACGAATGGGCACCAGAGTCAGCCTTTGAACATTATGCCAGGCTGGCGTTCAGCGGAGGACTGAGGGTGTGTAGGTCTTGGCCAGAAACTACCCATGACGGCCGCCTTGTGTGCTTCTTGGGAGAAGCATCTTTAAGACGTAGCCCAAGCTCCATTGCTACTGAGCCCCCGTGGAAGTGATCGAAGGGAAGATGAACACCGCGTGCAAGAAATAGTTAGGTCAAACTCCTATTAGGAGAGATTGAGCAAAGAAAAGGCCAGAGTCCAAAACCACTATTTTCTTCTTATAAAGCCAGTCACAAGGGAATTCCACACATGCCAGATTGTCTTAATCTGTTTGGGTTGTTATGATAAAATACCATAGGCGGGGTAGCTTTAGCAACAAACATTTAGTTTTCAAGGTTGTAGACAGCCATCTTCTCTCTGTGTCCTCCCATGGCAGATGGGCCAAGAGCGGTCTCTGGGGTCTCTTATAAGGGCATGAATCCCATATATGAGGGTTCCAACACTTTCAACCGAATCACCTCCCAAAGTCCCCCTCTCCAAATACCATTACATTGGGCAGTAGGATTTAACATGAATTTTGGAGAGACCAGTCTATAGCACAGGTGTTCGGTAGTGTCTGGTCCTGGACTCCCACACCTCCCAGCTGCAGCTCATTCATAAAGAGGAGCTAGTGCTTACATTAGCAGGGGAGGACTTGTAGGAGCTGGGGAGTGTCATCAGACCCGGGATCCCACCAGCTCCGCTGCGGTCAAGCCCTGGAGGGCAGAGAATCTTCAAGGACCCCAGTGCCAGACACACCTCGGTAAGTACAACATCGGGGATGGTGCGGTGAGGGGCCAATCATGGGCACCCTCCTTGATGACTGGGCCCCAATTTAAGCATCTGATGGAGGTGGTGTGTGGGAAGGACAGATGCTGATTCGGCTTTGTCTGTAGCCCAACAACCACAGCTGCTACCCCTGGAGACATTTTCTGGTGACTCAGATGCTTAGCCCTCCTTCTTCTTTAAGATGTTCATAACACGTGTGAATTTCAATCCCCAAATGCAGGTGGACCAAAAGGGGAACACGTTAATTTTTACTGTCCTCCCCCATTCTACTGGGCTGGTGGACATTCAACCTTCTGGTTGGGGTTCTCCCCCTTTTTGGAAGTTTGAGGTTAAATTTGGGAGCACTTGGGTGGTGCCAAGGCTTGGGGAGCACCCCTTCTGGGCCCGAGTCACTTGTGCTCACAGGTGTCCCCTGAGGAGTCCATTGTAGGTCTAGACTATGTTGGTCGATTCACGTGTGTCCCACTACGAAGGCCTTGTCTTTCAGATCTGTGGGTTGGCTTGACCACCTCTGATTCTCCTGGGGTTGTTATCTGTGGTCCAAGGAGCAGGGCATCCATACCAATGGTCCTTCTGTGGGGTCTTGTTGGCCTCTTGGTGGTCTATCCCTGAGAACGTGGCACACGGCCGCCTCTTGGAGACCCCCAATAGCCTTGCTTTTCCATTTCCCCTCACGGGTGACTCCCTCAGCTACCTGCCTGCTGAAATCTCTCCGTCCATAAGCGGTGATTATTTTTGCCAGAAGAACTTAACACTATTATTATTCCCAGAATATTATTCTTCCACGGTGTCTTCCTAATAAGTTTCTGTGTCCTCACAAAGAAGGGGACACCGGGCTCTGCCCCCACACATACTGTGCCTCGCAGAGTCACTCACTCCCCAGAGTCATCAGGGAGAGCTAGCCAAGACTGAACAGTGGGCAAAGACCCTTCCTCCCTCCTCCTGGTACTGTGCCTACCCCTGATGGGAAGGCTGGGTTCTCCCCAACTAGGGGCCCAACAGAACTTTTCTTGAATTTGGATTAGCCTCTGAACATCTCATCCAAGTGGGGAGGCTTTCCCTGTAGACTTTGCTGCAGGAAATATCCACTGTGTCCTGCCCCTGGTCTCCAGCCACGTCTGGTTTTTCCTCAGTCCTTGTTCCATCGCTGAGCCTCGGCTGCCTGGCATGGCGGGCGTGTGGGGTCAGCTGGGTCTAGAATCTTGTTGGACCTTCATGGGTTCTGCCCGGCTCTCTCTGGTCACCTGAGATCTCCCTATGCACACTTCACTTTAACACTTTTGGCTGAGAGTTCTGGGTTTATGCATCAAGTCTTCCATGAAATGTCAATGAATCCTAGAAGACCACCAAAAAGGACACCAAGAGGCCCTAAATCCTCAAGAATGATCTTAGAGCTACACCTTGTTCATTTGAGCTTTGCTGTAGGCTCAGGTACCTGCCCGGACCTCAGTTTCTGCACTGAGCCCTCCGACCATTTGGAGGGCACTGGGGCCCCTCTGTCTCACCTGCCTCAGGTAGAGATGCCCCTGCCTGCCGGACATAACACCCGGCAATGCCAGCCGGGACTGCTGGTGCTCATAAAAATCCCTCTGCTCTAGAGGCAGACCCCTGGCAGGTGCTTTTGGAACTGCCCGTTCCCTCTCCAGAAAGAGGGTCAGTTCTTTAAGAAATTCCAAGTCTGGCACAGGGGACTTCAAATTCACCTTCTATGTCCCCTCTGTTTCAAGTGTTCTGCGAATCCGAAAGTAATCTGGCTTCAAACAGTCCCTACCACCTGCTTTCTTCGTCCTACAGATGGTCCTGGGTCTGCCCCAGCCATTTAGTGTTCTGTGGGCCCCTCCCCGACAAAGCTTGGCGAGGCACCCCGAAGCGCTACCTCGGAGAGACTCCAGGTCCCCAGGATGTGACCCAGCCACCCAGAGCCTCACAGGAGTGGTTCTCCCTCTTGGATCTGTGATCAGTCCGGAAAACATACATTAACAGTTCGAGAACAGTCTGCCTGCTAAGCCCACCTCCTGTTTGCGGTGCAAGGGGGCTGGGCAGCTAGACGATCACCTTCCAGGCTTGCGCTCAGTAGGGGAAGGGGGTGGTGGAAAGCGCTCCTGGGGTAGCCGGTGGAGCCTACGAAGCAGGCTCACTGTTGTACCTCCTGACCGCATGGCTGGTTTGCTCGCCGTAATAGCACAGAACGAGTGTGGGGAAAACACGCGGGGCTCCCACACCGGACGCTCCCCCATGGAAACAGAGGGGAACAGCTACCTCCTTCCTATGGCTTCCTCCTGCCTTTCTTCCCCTTCATTCAGAAAAATTGCCCTTTCCCTGTTCTGTGTGCCTCCCAGAGAGCTGCCGGGGGCAGGACCCAGCCTCTCCCCGAGTCCGGGCTGGCTGCCCGTGGGGATGGACATGCCGATCAGATCTTGTCCCCTTGGAATTTGACTTCTGAGTGATGGCACGAGGAAGAGAAGGTGTGTGGAGTCACTGACAGTCCTACCTTGAGAGAGAAAGTCCCAGGATTTCCGTCCCCAGAGTCACTCTTGCTACCCTTCCCAGTGCCTGCTTGTTCAAATCTTCACTCCCTGAGCCACCAAGTGGTTTTCAAATATTACCCCTTTTAAGTTGGTCAGTGGCAGTTTCTGTTGCTTGAGCCTAAGAGAGCTAACTCACAGTTTCTGGTTTACACTCATCAGGCATCCGGTGATTTCCCAGATCCTCGAATGGCCATGAAGCAAGAGGGTGAGTCATGGGTCTCCGAGAAGGACTCTGGAATATTGTCCCTTGGGTACATGGGTCCCAAGGTGGCACAGAAGGCTGACAACTGGTGCTCAGAATCAGGTGAGAGGTCAGTTGGGGCACTCCAACAGACAGCTTCAAGGTGAGGGTTGTCTGTACGTGTAGGACCTCTCATGGCAGACGTGTCTCTGCATGAAAATCCATTAGTCCTGCACTGGTCCCTTTTGTCCAGACTACTGAAGCCCACCCTCCTCTCCTAGCCTCCCCCTTGGCCCAGCCTGGGGAAGCACAGTGCACAATCAGAAGAACAGGAATTACAGAGACACCAGAGCTGGCTGGCTGACCGCCTGACGCTATTAGAGTAGTGGTTTTCAGCCCTACTCTTCATAAGCTGGGTCCGATCTCAGTTCCGTGGTTGGCAGCCTCCAGGTCAGTTCTGTCCCATCGAGGTGTCCAGTCCCGGCTCCCGGATCCCCGCTGTTTGTCCAAGATTGGTTGGGACACTGAAAGACAAAGATAAGCAGGAACATGTAGAGAAAAGGGTTTTATTATGACTTCTGGTAACTGGCCCTGAAATCCTGCTGTTGTTTACAGGAGCGAACTCAAAGAAAAGTTGGTAATATGTGGAACTCTGGAAGAGAAAGGCAGGATTCCACTGAAAAGGAAGAAATAATATGTTTTTTAAATTATTTATTTATTTATTTGACAAAGAGAGACACAGAGTGAGAGAGAGGGAACACAAGCCATGGGAGCGGGAGAGGGAGAAGCTGCTCCTGATGTGGGGCTCCATCCCAGGACCAGACCTGACCAGGACCCTGGGATCATGACCTGAGCTGAAGACAGCAGCTTAACAACGGAGCCACCCAGGAGCCCTGGAAATAGGGTTTTTAAAAAAGTAGTTAGGTATACTCTGTTTAAATGACTTATTCAAATCATACTTACATTGCATAATTAAAGGTGAAAACTTATATGCTGAAGACTTTCGAAGTTGAATGATTAAAAATCAACTTTTTGGATCAGTGTTCTACAGCAGGAGCCCACAAATTTTTCTGTGAAGAGCCAGGTAGCAGATTGTTTTAGACTTTGCAGGCTGTCACAACTATTCAACTCTGCCATTGTGACACAAAAGCAGCTTTTGAGAGCATCTGAGCGAATGGGCAGCGATATGTTCCAATACAACTGTTTACATAAATAGGCAATGGGCAAGACTTGGCCTGAGTCACAGTTTGCCAATCCCTGTTTTGTAAACTGAGAATCAATTAAGCATGAGCGTGGGAATTATTTAGACCATGAAGTCATAAATCAAAAGCCATAATCCACTTGAGGTGGCTTTCCCAAGCTGAACGTACCAAATTTGAAGTAAATATTTTGCGAATCCAAGCCTAAAAGTCTACAACTCCAAAATTTCCAGTTAAAAAAAAAAAAGTTGGGTTTCAGTAAAGCTGTAGAAAACCCATCGTCCATGGTGAAGTTTGGCTTCTTGACCTTTCAGATCAAGAGTATATGAAATTAGGTATTCACGTGAGTAAAGCATCTCATAGACAAGTAGCCTTGAAATTGCTTTACTAATGCTCTCTTGGATTATTTTTGCCACATTTTAGGCAATCAATTCTGTTGTGTAAAAATATGTTGAGGCTGTTAGCATTAGGATAGATGTTTAAGTTATTTTTAATGATCTTGAAATTAAACAATCGTTGTTAGTTGAAGATTTAAAAATTAACAAATCTTGTGCAAGTAATTCTAGAAAAAGAACTGGTCTGAGACTGGAGATAGAAGGGTTAAGTTTGTGATTGTTTTCTTGTTTTCAAATGACAGAAAACCCAAATCAGATTGGTTTAAACCAAAAGAGAAGTTGCTAGCAGAGGTGTGTGGCTTAATATATAGATTCAATATCACTGGGACCCAGTCTCTCTCCATCTTAGCTCTGTTCTCCATGTCGGCTTCCTTTGTAGGTTCTATAAAGTCATGAGATGGCTGCCAACACCTACAGAGAAACATCTTTTAGGTTCCAGTCCGGTGAAAAAGAGAACACCTCTTTTCCCAAAGTCCCAGTAAGTCTCACACCTCTCATTGACTCTCGCTGGGTCCCACACCCCTGGCTAGCCCAAGACTGTGGCCAGGGATTTGCAAGGCTAGCCACAGGGCAGAGGAAACTCTGCTTGAAGCATGTGGTCTGCTTGCTGTGGATCACAACGGTTCACTGAGGAAAATGAGGGAAGGCTAGATAGGATCCAAATGGCAAAACCAAGAGCTACACCTTTAGTTTTTTTTTTTTGTTTTTTTTTTTTGTTTTTTTTTAATCTTCTCTTGAGAAACCTCATTGGTCTCCTTCATTCTTAGTGTCAGGTGTGATTTGCCTTACAGCTGTCTCTTAGCATATTCCTTCCTACCATAGCGAACTTCTAATTTATCTGTAGTGGTACAAGTGTCCAGGTCAAGCCTTCCTGTATAGCCTACTCCACATACAAAATGGTGCATCCAGTTGGGACCACCGTGCATTATCTATGGAGAGGCCCAGTGCTTTTCTCCTTCCAAAGTACCTGGGGCCGGAGGAGCTGCTTCAAATTTGGAATTAGATGTTTCGATGTGAAAATGTAATGGAAGAGTTTTTAATCCTTCATGTGTCTGGGGAAAGATCATGGGTTCCCAGAGAAGCCCTATATTCTTAAATTCCTCTCATTGTCTGAGCTAATTATTAGAACTTGATTTCCCTAACTTGAAACACAAGGGTTATAAATAATTATGTGTAAATGTGCTGTGTATGGAGACCCTCAAGCTGGTGTGTGTATGGGTTGGCAGGATGGTTCCAGCGGGTGAGGGAGAGAAAGGCCACCAGCTGTGGCAGCTGAGATTGTGGAAGAGTTGTGTAATACCAGTCACTTTTGGGTAAGAGATGGCAGCAGAAGCCAGGCCAGGCCAATGAGGAGTGCAGGGATCATGGTCTGTGGGAGTGACTTCTAAGGGGTGGAAGGTAGAAGAAACGGAGAGTGATGGCTTGGCTCCTCGTTTGAGCTACTGAGGCGGGTGAGGACTACATGGGCAGCAGAAGTGGTCACAAGCTAAAGCACTTATCAAGGAACCATATGAGACAAGTGTGTCAGGCCCAGAGGAGAAGACTTAAGGAGTGAGGAATATTCTGGAACATATTGTATGGGCAGCCAAACAAAGTGGATAACAGAAAACCGTCTTTCTCTTTCACCTCAGCCGATGAGCTAAACATTTTACCTCATACCATGGGGGAGTTTAACTGTATGCCTAAACAAGCAGCAGGGAGAGGCATAGCCAAGAAAGGTAAGACCTTCAATGTGGGGGAGGATGGAGTCTTTGAGAAGTCAACTTTTTCGATGTTATCCCAGAAGGTGACAGGGAAAAGAGATGTCTGACATGAGCCAAATTTTGCCTCTGTGCCCAGATCTGTGAGGGTAGGGGTTGTGGTGGGGCAGCAAAGGCACCCCCTCCAACTCTGCCCCACACCCATTGGGCCTTCCTGGAGCAACAAAGCCCTGGCTGCTCACTGCAGAGGTCCACGTGAACAGTGACACATGATGTCTGTCTTCACCTCATAACTTGCCGAGTTGGGAACTGGGCATTTAGTGTGTTCAACGGAGGTGGGAACCCATGCTACCCATGCTAAAGCTGAGCAGTCTCACTTTCACCACTGAGGTGAACTCGGGGCTCCTCAGTCTCCCCTGGAGCCTCATCCTTTACTTCTTCAGACCCAGAGGCCATGTTTCCGTGAGGATCTTCTTGGCCTCTGCAGGCTGTGGAACAAGACTATCTGGCCTTGAATCTCAGCTCCTACATCGGTTATGAACCTTGAATGAGGAGCTTAACAGGACCATCAACATGTCGATTTCTTAATCTGTGAAAGAAGAATGTGAATGCTAATTTGTGGTGAGTTATGTAAGGCAATACAAAAAAAAGGTGTAACACAATGGACATAGCTGAGTATTCGGTAAGGTCAGCTCCTTACCGCCGGCTTTCCTGTTATAGCCCGAATCAGGTCTCTCCTGTTCCTTGTCAAACATCTCATTTTTGTATTTTTCCAAGGTGGTGCCTTGGACCAATTCCCACCGATGCATGTGTGCATCCCATCGTGTGTTTCCTGAACCTTAGAATCGAGTGCCGCCATTCCAGAACATTCCACCACCAGGAGTAGCTGGCACTTGGGTGGCTTTGGGCTTCACAGAGTGGGCGGGGCGGGGGGGGGTGGTTTATTCAGAGTTTTTGAGGAGGATCCTGTGCAGAGTAAGGGCAGGCGTACACTTTCCCGGACTTCTCTCTCTGAGAGGTGGGTTATTAGACGTTTCCGGGTGTTAGGGAGACAGACACATAAGCATTAGAAGCATTTTTTTCTCAGGTTCTCCCCGAGGGCTTCGCTCCACCAATGCACCTTGACAGTTTCTCCCAGATCGACAGCAATATCCTTTGTCTCATGATGACTCCATGACGGCATCTCAGAGCCCAGGCTGGTCGGACTCTCTCTTCGCTGCTTGCCTTTCCAGCTCAACTCATTGTAAAGAATCAGCTTTTAAAGATTGCAAAGCCTGTGCGTGCTGCCCAGGGCCTCACCCTCACCCCCCTCTTTTCTCTGCGCGCTGGAATCAGGCTTCCAGAAAGTACTCTTGTGCCACTCCCAAAAGGCTGCACCTGATTTATATCCGTAGCGTCATAGAGGATCATTAACTTCTCTACACTTTCTCAAACTTATTAAATTATGAAACATGTGCTGCACCTGAGTGCACCTTGGTCTCCCGTGGTGATTGGAGGGGTGAGGAGAGACGTCTGGAAGCCCCACCCTCCCCAGAGCCAGCCCAGCCCAGGATCCCTCTCTTTCTCTCTCCCTTTTGGCAGACAGTGAAGACGTTAATCTCTTTCAGCGGAAGCAGGTTCCCTTCGTTTCTGTCCTGAGAGGAGGCCTAACAGGAGCGGACCCCAGGTCACCATGAGCTCTGCCATCACCGGCTGGGAGCACCCCGACCCTCTGGTGAGTGCTGCTGAAAGAGAGGGAAAGAGAAGAGAGGAACAGGCAGAACGGAGGAAGGGCATGGAAGTGGGGTCCCGGCTGGGGGTCCCGGCGCCCTAATTCACTATTCATGCTCAGGACGTGTGGCTTACGTTCGAGGCAAGATTTTAGATTATTAGACTGGTGTGCAGCTGCCCTCCAGATCCCCCCATCATGAGGCCAAGACTCCTCCCTGAGCACGAAACCCGGTGAGTGCATTCTCAAGCAGGGAGGAAGCGCTGGAAGGTTCTTTGAGTTTTGCCTTTATTCACAGTTGGTCTCTGCTGAATCTAAATGTCTAAATATTTGCTTTCTGGGCTCCTCCGTGTTATGATTTCTCTGATCAGAAGGACTTTCTAAAACAAAGCAAAGGGAAAGAGAGAGGGCATCAGAGAGTGAGACAGAGAACCAATATTTACCAAAGCACCAGTACCCCCCGGCCACTCTCTGTGTTTTATTTTCCTCCTTCCAAGCCAACGAAGCAGGTGCTTCTGTTCCTGGATGAGGAACCTGAGGCCCAGAGAAGTGACAGTGACACCTCTGGAGGCTTCTCCGGCGAATCCTTGAGCCCCGGCCCCACCACCTTCCCAACCCATTATTGAGCACCTGCAAGGAGCAGGATAAACGGAGTGAAAGAGTGAAGACACTCTTGTTCGAGCCACTGCTCCGCAACAGGTGGCAAGAGCTCCTCTGCGTCGGGGCCGGACAGCAGCCCCGGGTGCCTGGGGGCTGAGTGTCCCCTGCAAACCCGGGCCGGATCCCCGCAGTGGTCCTTGGAGGCTACCCACAGGGAAGAGGCCCCTCAGCTGTCTCTTCCAGGAACTCTTGGGAGGCCCGTCAGACATCTCTCTGCTTATCTCTTCAGAATTCTTTCTGCCCCTACTGTCATGGAAACAGAATGAAATCAAAGCAAACAACCATCGTGGGAAATCAGAGACTTCCATGCCGCGGTTCACCTGCGGCCACGGGAGCGGGGCGGGTCTGGGCCTGCACCCACCCTCTTTCCAGCGGTCCGTCTTCTCTTCGTCTGCGGCCACACTCTGCGGGGATGTGTCTGGTTTCGCATGCCTGTTGCCCTGCTAGAAACTTTGAGGGACATTAAGGAGGGGGAGACAGCTTCCTGACCCTGAAAACTTATGGCCTAGCTAGGGGAATGCAGGACACGCAGAAATGCTTCTGGTCCAAGAGAGAGGACGGGGAATTATGCAACAGAGAGGCAGAGCATGCTGGGAGGTGTGGGGAGAAAAGTCCTGTGGGTGCGGGGAGGTCCGCAGAAGTGATGGGGAGGAGGTGATGAGCTCTTGCAAGTGGGAAGGGGAAGCAGGGGACTCCAAGGGGGCCCCAGGGGGAGCTAAGATGCTGACGCAGGATAACAGAGGCCACATTTGGAGAAAACTAGACAACCCCATTGGCTAGCGCCGGGTGCATGGGAGTGTTAGCCAACAAACCTAGAGGGCCAGGCCGGTGACCAGAAGCTGTGGGGGGTGTGAGGGGAGTCAGTGGGGCAAGGGACCCCTCTTCCTCCCGGGAACCCCACTGCTGTCCCTGCACCTGAGTCTCCCCCTGCCTTGCCTGTCTGCCCCGGGCCATTGGGTGCTGCTCCCACTTACACGGGCACGCTGCTTCCACTCGTTCGGTCCACACTGAGCACAGGTGTTGGCTGCTGTCGAAGCCGGGCCACATGGAGGAATAAGGCCTAATCAGCGCATTCTAGGACCTTCCAGCCCCGCAACAAAGATGGGTGCCGTCTGTTGGGGTAACTGCACCCTGAGGAGAGCTTTGGCAGGTGTAGACACAGGGCCACGGGAACGCCTCTGAGGGCAGCTCCAGCATTCTGGGGCCAGGATCCCCAGCTACCTGTCTGGAAGGGAGATCTGCTCCATTTTCTGACCTTGGAGTTGGCCCCCACCCCTTTTCCACAAAGCGGCAGCTGTGCAGACGGGCCTCAGGCAAAGCAGCCTGTCCCCTCTCGGGACTCCAGACCGTACATGCGGGCCCTGCTGATGTACAATGTGGAAAATACTGGTCTTTTTTTTTTTTTTTTTTTTTTAAGATTTTATTTATTTGACAGAGAGAGAGAGATCACAAGTAGGCAAAGAGACAGGCAGAGAGAGAGGGGGGAGGCAGGCTCCCCGCCAAGCAGAGAGCCCGATGTGGGGCTCGATCCCAGGACTCTGGGATCATGACCTGAGCCGAAGGCAGAGGCTTATACCACTGAGCCACCCAGGCGCCCCAAAATACTGGTCTTTTGAGTTTGGACCTCGACATCTCAGACTGGCCAGCCATGATCCCTGTGCCATGGCCTCTTGCCCCTGGCAGGCCATCCATCCCCCGAGATGAGACCAGAAAGTCCACTTGCTTCCTTCTAAAATGCATAGGTATGTCCCTCTCTTGTTCCCAGCAGAGGGCGGACGACGGGCTCAACTGTCACCATGATGGCCAAGGCGGGAAGAAGGCCGGGCAGGCCGGGCGCTCCAGCAGCAGCCAACCAACCTATAGCGTCCTGGATGTCCCCCCGTGGTACCTCTGCATTCTCTTGGGCATCCAGGTAACACCACCCAGCAGGCATGGGGCCCAAGGAGGCTCTGCCTCAAGAGCCACACGCATGACACCGGGGCCGAATTGGTCAAGAACCACAGCTTCAGTTACTAATATTCTTGTCTTCCGCATTGTTGACCACTGGGGGAACGCCAAGCTCCTCCTGTCTCTCTCATTCTCATTCATTCTCTCTCTCTCTCTCTCTCTCTCTCTCTCTCTCTCTCTCGGTGGGGGTGGGGGGATGGGCATGGGGGGTTGGAATTAGCAGAGGATCCTCCCTCATGCTGAGTGGATAGGTCACACCAAGAACACCAACTGCATCATTTTCACGAGACTCATTTCAATTTATATGATTCCCAACAATTAAAAAAATGTGATGAGCAGCGCTTGGGGAATTTGGGGAGACAAGCATAGTCAAACACTTGTGTTTGAACATACCAGATGCAGCCTTCCCAGATGACCACTGGTGGTTTCTATCAACGTGTAAATCATGTGCCCTTTAACCCAGTCCCCAGCACTTAAGAATTTCTCTGTGGGTATGAGGGCAAGACCTGTTAAGATAAGTACAGAGATGGTCTTGTAACGTTATTGGTGCTGGTAATATCAAACCCCACAACAAACAAATAAGCAAAACCCTAGAAACTACCCAATTATCCTTCAAAGGGAATGGGTCGAGCAAATTGTGACACATTCGAGCAGGTGACTTTTGTATGCAGCTGTTAAAAAGAGATACATTTATCATGCAGTTAGGGAATATTCCCCAATGTGTAGATTGCTTTGGGTAGTATAGACATTTTAATGATAATCTCTTCTTCCTATCTACGAGCATGGAACGTCTTTCCATTTCTCTGTGTCCTCTCCAATTTCTTTTACCACTGTTTTATAGTTTTCAGAATATAGGTCTTTCATCTCTTTGGGTTTATTCCTAGGTATTTTATTACTTTTGGTGCAATTGTAAATGAGACTGTTTTCTCAATTTCTCTTTGTGCTGTTTCACTATTGGTGTACAGAAATGCAACGGGTTTCTGTGTGTTAATTTTGTATCCTATGACTCTACCAAATTGGTTTATCAGTTCTACTAGTTTTTTTGATGGTCTTTTGGGTTTTCATGGTATCATGTCATCTGCTAAGAGTACAAGTTTGACTTCTTCCTTAGCAATTTGGATGCCTGTTATTTTTTTGTTGTCTGGTTGCTGTGGCTGGGACTTCCAGTACTATGTTGAAAGAAAGTGGTGAAAGTGGACATCCTTGTCTTGTTCCTGACCTTACAGGAAATGCTCTCTGTGTTTCCCCACTGAAGATGATATTAGCTGTGGGTTTTTCATATGAGGTATGTTCCCTCTAAAGCTCCTTTGCTGAGGGTTGTTGTTCTTTTTAAATCATGAATGGATGTTGTACTTTGTCAAATGCTTTTCTGCATCCACTGAAATGATCATATGGTTCTTACCCTTTCTCTGACTTATTCCTTTCCTCTTTATCCTTTCTCTTGTCCTTTCAATGTGATGTATCACATTGATTGATTTGGGAATATTGAACCACCATTGCAACCCAAGAATAAATCCCACTTGATCACAGTGAATGATTTTTTTAATGTATTCTTGAAATCAGTTTCCTAGTATATTATTGAGGATTTTTGCATCTATGTTCATCAGGGATATTGGTCTATAGTTCTCCTTTTTAGTGGTGTCTTTATCTTGTTTTGGTATCAGGATAATGCTGACCTCAGAGAATGAATGTGGAAGTTCTCTTTCCTTTTCAATTTTTCAAATAGTTAAAGAATAACAGGTATTAACTCTTCTTTAAATGTTTGTTAAAATTCACCTGTGAAGCCACCTGACCCTGGACTTTTTGTTTGTTGGGAGTTTTTTGCTTATTGATTCAATTTCTTTCCTGGTTATCAGACTGTTCAAATTTTCTGTTTCTTCCAGTTTCAGTTTTGGTATTTTGTGTTTCCAGAAACATATCCATTTCTCCCAGGTTGTCCAGTTTGTTGGCAGAGAGTTTTTCATGATACTCTGTTGCAATTGTT
The DNA here is from genome assembly GCF_964662115.1 of Mustela nivalis. Lineage (NCBI taxonomy): Eukaryota > Metazoa > Chordata > Mammalia > Carnivora > Mustelidae > Mustela > Mustela nivalis. The sequence goes on from NC_139031.1 coordinate 16,924,057, forward strand.
TGTCTTTCTGTGGTGTTAGCTGTTATTTGTCCTCTTTCATTTGTGACTTTATTTTTTCATTTTTGATAAATCTGGCCTGAGGTGTATCAATTATATTGATTTTTTTTTCCCCAAAGAACCAGCTCCTGGTTTCATCGACCTGTTCTATTGAGTTTTTTTGTTTGTTTGTTTATTTTTAGCTTTTCATTTATTTCTGCTCTAATCTTTATTATTTAATTTTTTTTTTCCTGCTGGTTTTAGGTTTTGTTTGTTGTTGTTTTTTTCTAGCCCCTTTAGGGATAAGGTTAGATTATGTATTTGAGATTCTTCTTGCTTCTTGATCTAGGTCTCTATTGCTGCAACCCTTCCTCTTAGAACTGCTTTTGCTGAATCCTAAAGTTTTGGATTGTTGTGCTTTCATTTTCTTTTGTTTCCGTGTACTTCTTTTTTCTTCTTTTATTTCCTGTTTAACTCATTCACTGTTTAGTAGCATATTACTTAACCTCCATGTGTTTGTGATATTTCCAGATTGTTTTCTGGTAGTTGGCTTCTAGTTTCATAGTGTTATGGTCAGAAAAGGTGCATGGTAGGACTTTGGTCTTCTTGAATTTGTTGAGGCTTGTTTTGTGGGCTGATACATAATCTATTCTAGAGAATGTTCTATGTGCACTTGAAAAGAATGTGTATTCTGCTGTTTTAGGATGAAATGTTCTGAATATATCTGTTAAATCCATCTGTTTCAGTGTGTCATTGAAAGCCACTGTTTCCTTGTTGATTTTCTGTTTAGCTGATCTATCTATGGATGTAAGTGGGATGTTAAAGTCCCCTACTATTACTGTATTACTATTGATTAGTTCCTTTATGTTTGTTATTAGCTGTTTAAATGTGTTTGGGTGCTCCCATATTGGGTGCATAAATATTTACAATTGTTATATCTTCTTGTTGGATTGTCTCTTTTATTATTATATAGTGTCCTTTGTCTCTTTGTTTTGAAGTCAATTTTGTCTGAAATAAGTATTGCTACTTGGCTTTCTTTCTTTTTTAAGATTTATTTATTTATTTGAGAAAGAGAGAGAGAGAGAGCATGAGCAGAAGGAGGGACAGAGGGGAAGAATCCTCAAGCACACTCCCTGCTGAGGGTGAAGCCTGATGCAGGAATCTATCTTATAACTCTGAGATTGTGACCTGAGCCAAACCAAGAGTTGGATTCTTAACTGACTGAGCTGCCCAGGTGCCCTCCTCCTGTCTTTCTTTTGACATCCATTTGCATGATAACTACTTCTCCCTCACTTTCAATCTGCAGGTGTCTTTAGGTTTAAATGTGTCTCTTATAAGCAACATATAGATGACTTTTTTTTTTTAATCCTTTCTGACACCCTATGCATTTTTATCGAAGTGTTTAGTTCATTTACATTCAAAGTAATTATTGATGGATCTCTGTTTACTGCCATTTTATTACTTGTTTTGTGGTTGTTTCTGAAGATTTTCTCTGATCCTTTCTTGTCTTTCTCTCTGTCATATTTTGCTGATTTTCTTTAGTGACATATTTGGATTTATTTCTCTTTATTCTTTGCATGTTTATTAGTGGTTTTTGATATATGGTTGTCATTAGGTTTGTCTATAACCTCTTCGACAAATAGCAGTCTGTATTAAGTTGGTGGTTGTTTAAGTCTAAACCCATTCTTTTCTCCTCTCCTCCCATGTGTGTGTGTGTGTTTTTTTTAAGAGTTTATTTATTTATTTGCCAGAGATCACAAGTAGGCAGAGAGGCAGACAGAGAGAGAGAGGAAGGGAAGCAGGCTCCCTGCTGAGCAGAGAGCCCAATATGGGGCTCGATCCCAGGACCCTGGGATCATGACCTGAGCCGAAGGCAGAGGCCCCAACCCACTGAGCCACCCAGGCACCTCTCTCCTGCCATGTGTTAAGTATATGTTATTATATTTTATATTTTTGTGTGTATGTGAATTCCTTGACTTACTTTTTATAGAAATATTCATTGTTACTGCTTTTGTGTTTCCTGCTTTTGTACTGTCACTTTTGGTCTCTCCTTTCCACTCAAAGTGTCTCCTTTAATATCTCTTGAGGGGTTGGTTTAGTCGTCATGAACTCCCTTAGTTTTTGTTTGTCTGGGAAACGTTTTCTCTCTCCTTCTGTTTCTGAATGATGTTCTTGCTGGATAGGAAGTATTCTTTTTTTTTTTTATCATGATAATATTTTAATATCATACTTAACTGCCCTACACTGCTCAGGAACCCCTGGAGTATTCTTGGCTGCAGATGTTTCCCATTCAGCACTTTGACCAAATCATGCCTCTTCCTTTCTGGCTTGCCATGTTTCTGTTGAAAAATCTCCTACTAGCCTTCTGGGTCTTTCCTTGTAAGTTAATGACTTCTTTTGTCTCACTGCTTTTAAGATTTTTTCTTTATCACCATAGTTTGTGAGCTTAATTACACTGCATCTTGGTGTGGGTCTGCTTTTGTCGATGTTGTCAGGAGTTCTCTGTGCCTCCTGGATCTGGATGTCTGTTTCCTTCCTCAGATTAGGAACATTTTCAGCTATCATTTCTTCAAATATATTTTCCGTCCCTTTTTCTCTCTTCTGCTTCTTCTGGGACTCCTATAATACAAATGTTATTACATTGGATGGATTTACTGATTTCCCCAAGTCATTCTTGCTTTGTGTAATTCTTTTTTCTCTTTTGTTCAGCTTGATTACTTTCCGTGACTCTGCCTTCGAGGCCACTCATTTGTTCCTCTGTTTCTTCTATCCTGTTTTTCATCCCATCACATCTGCCCTCATTTTGTTTACTGAGCCCTTATAGCTCTGCTGTGTTATTCCTGATCTCTGTGTTAAGGGTCTCACTCACATCTTCCACTCTTTTCTTAAGTCTGGTGAGTATCTTTATGATCATTGCTTTAAATTCTCTGTCAGGCAGGTTACTTACATCTGTTTTGATTAGCTCTCTAGCCATGGCCTTGTCCTGTTCTTTCATCTGAGATACGTTTCTCTGTCTCCCCATTTTGTCTGCCTCTCTGTGTCTGCTTCTATGTGTTAAGAAAGTCAGCTATGACTTTGGCTCTTGAAAGTAGTGATGTGGGTGCCTGGGTGACTCAGTTTTTAAGTGTCTGCCTTCAGCTCAGGTCATGATCCCAGAATTCTGGGATCGAGTCCTGCATCAGGCTCCTTGCTCCATCGGGAGTCTGCTTCTCCCTCTGACCTTCTCCGGTCTCATGCTCTCTCTTACTGTCTCTTTCTCTCAAATAAATAAGTAAAGTCTTTTAATGTTTTTTAAATAAATAAATAAGAGAGTAGTGACTTTATGAAGACAAGGTCCTGAGTGTCTTGCAGGGCAGTGTCCCCTTCTCACCAAGACCCGGCCCTTCAGGGGAGGCTCCGGTGTGTTGCTAACACGTTGCTGTGGTGTCTGAGTCACTGCTCCTTTCAGCGCATCATCTGCGCTGCTGTTTGGCTGTTGTGGGCTGTGCTTGCTCTCCGTGGTGTTAGTGGGACCCAGGCAGGCCAGCTCTGAAGGGGCAGCACCACCAGCTCCCTCGTTTTCAAAGAAGTCCTCCAAGCACGCTCCACAATCAGTTTGGACAGACCTGTCTCCTCTTTGCTCCAGATGTGGTATAAACTGCTGTGTTTTGTTTTTAAGATTTATTCATTTATTTATTTGAAAAAGAGAGAGACAGAGGGAGAGCGAGCTTGGAGGGGGAGGGGCAGGGGGTGGGAGAGAGAGAGTCCCAAGCAGACTCCCTGCTGAGAGCAAAGCTCACGACACAGGGTTTCGTCTCACAACCCTGAGATCACCACCTCAGCCCTGAGCCGGAACCAAAGTCGGTCGCTTCCCCGACTGTGCCAGCCAGGCGCCCCTAAACTGCCACTTCTACGTTGCGTCTCCCCACAGGCTGCTGGCTCTTTAAGGGCGGGGACCCGGCTGTCACGCGCCCTTCTGATTGGCCCAGGGCTGGGTCAGCTGACTTCTGCCGCTCTAGGCTTCAAGTCTCCTCAGGATTTACAGGCTCCTGGAGTGCAGCCGCTCTGGTGTTTAAAGCCGAAGGGTATGGGGATTCGTCTCCCCTGTGTGAGCTCCCTGGTGCCAGGACCCATTGCTCCGCCCTCTCTGTGTGCCCAGGTCGCTCCCCGCGGCGGGCAGCCTCCCGCCATCTTTCCGACCTTCCTGACCTTTCAGACGCAGCTTCTTCTCTATATTCGGTCGTGGCATTTGTTCTGCTGGTCTTCGGGTCACTGCTGGGTTTCTTGACTGGGACGGGGGTGATAGCTCGCTGTGAGCGTGGAAGGGGGCGAGCTCAGGATCCTCCGCCCCGCTCCCCGGCCTCCCGAGCTCCAAGTCTCTCGCCCACTTTTAAATCAGATTATTTGGGTTTTGCTGTTGAGTTCCTTAGATATTCTGGATATTACCGCTGTACGGGGGTGGCTCAGTCGGTTAAGCATCTGCCTTCAGCTTAGGTCATGATCCCAGGGTCCTGGGATCGAGCCCTGCATCCGACTCCCCGCTCAGCGGTCCTGGGATTCTCCCTTTCCTCCTGGTCGTGCTTTCTCGCTCTCTCTCCTAAATTAATTAATTAATTAAATATTTAAAAATTTGGATATTAACCTCTTATAGATAGACGGTTTGCAAATATTTTCTCCCATTCTGTAGGATGCCTTTTTATTGTGCTGACTGTTTCTTTGGCTGTGCAGAGCTTTTTACTTTGATGTAGTCCTGCTTTCTTATTTTTGCTTCTGTTGTTGGTGCTTTTCGTGTCATAGCTAACAATCTTTGCCAAGACCTGACGTTAAGGAGCTTTTCTGCTGTGTTTTCTTGTAGGAGTTTCACAGTTTCAGGCCTTAAATTTAAGCCCTTAATCCGTTTTGAGTTCATTTTTGTGAGTGGTGCGAGATAGGAGTTCCATTTTTCATTCTTCTGTGTGTGGCTGTCTAGATTTTGCAGCACCATTAATTTTTTTCAATTTATTATTATTATTATTGTTATTATTTTTTGCAGCACCATTAATTGACGACACTACCCTTTCCCCCACAAGTCTTTTGGCTTCCTTGTCAAATATTGGTTGACCATATGTGCATGGGTTTATTTCTGGGCTCTCAATTCTGTTCTTTTGGTCTATTTGTCTACTTTTATGATAGTACCATTCTGGTTTCTCCTTTTTTGTTTTTTGGATTTTTGAAAATAACATGCTTCCAGTTTTCAAAAACTGCTATCAAATTCAGCAAAAAATCTGCATATGTCATTGGTAAACGAATGAAATCCGGTATATTTTTATTATTTCATTTTTGCTGTACTTTTTAAGGTAAAGGAAAATAACAGCCAGTTTTCAGGTACAATGCTGTTTGATTACAGTAGCTTTATAACAAAGTTTGAAATGAGGAATTATGATGGCTGCAGTTTTGTTCTTCTTTCTCAGGATTGCTTTGGCTATTTGAGGTCTTTTGTTGTCCCATACAAATTATAGCATTGGTTTTTTTTTTTTTTTTTTTCCTATTCTTGTTAACAAGGTCATTGAAATTTTGACAGCAATTTCATTGACTCTATACCTGGCTTTGAATATTATGGACATTTTTTTTAAAGATTTTATTTATTTATTTGACAGAGAGATCACAAGGAGGCAGAGAGGAGGCAGGCAGACAGAGGGGGGAAGCAGGCTCCCTGCTGAGCAGAGAGCCTGATGCCAGGCTCAATCCCAGGACCCTGAGATCATGACCTGAGCAGAAGGCAGAGGCTTAACTCACTCAGACACCCAGGTGCCCCAGTATGGACTTTTTTTTTTTTTTTGAAGTATTTATTTACTTGACAGAGAGAGAGATCACAAGTAGGCTGAGAGGCAGCCAGAGAGAGAGAGAGGAAAGCAGGCTCCCCGCTGAGCATAGAGCCTGATGTGGGGCTTGATCCCAGGACCCTGAGACCACGACCTGAGCGGAAGGCAGAGGCTTAACCTGCTGAGCCACCCATTTAATGACATACATTCCTCCTCCCTTCTGCTAACTTTAGGCTTACTTTATTCTTCTTGTTCTAGTTCCTGGAGGTGTAGAATTAGGCTCCTTGAGATTTTTCTTCTATGCCTTTATCACTATGAGCTTCCCTCTTAAAACCACTTTCCTGTGGCCCAGGAATTTTGATATCTTGGGTTTCCATTTCTGTTTTTCTCATTTTATTTTTTTGTCATTTCCCTTTTGATTTCTTCTTATTCCCATTGGTTTCTCAGGGGGATCTTGCTTATTTTCCACAGATTTGTGAATTTTCTGGTTTTCCTCCAGCTTTATACCATTACCATCAGAAAAGACCCTTGGTATGATTCCCTTCTTAAATTTGCCACGGCTGTTTGTGACTTAACATATGATCTGTCCAGGGGAATGTGCTTAAGGCTTCCTGGTCATTAGTCTTGCCCTCACCTTGTACATTGTTTTAATTATGAGCCTCTTGTCTTGTTCTTCTTTTTTCCTTAGATTTTTTTAAAGAATTTTTTAAGATTTTTAAAAAAGATATTATTTATTTATTTGACAAAGAGAGGGAGCTCAAGTAGGCAGAGAGTCAGGCAGAGGGAGAATGAGAAGCAGAGGAGGGAGCCTGCTTCTAGGCTCGATCCCAGGACCCTGGGATCATGACCTGAGCTGAAGGCAGACACTTAACCGACTGAGCCACCCAGTCACCCCTCTTGCCTTGTTCTTATTCTTTTTTTTTTTTTAAGATATTACTTATTTCAGTCTCAAGTAGGTGGAGAGGCAGGCAGAGAGAGAGAGAGAGAGGAGGAAGCAGGCTCCCCACTGAGCAGAGAGCCCCATGCGGGACCCTGAGATCATGACCTGAGCCGAAGGCAGAGGTTTAACCCACTGAGCCATCCAGGTGCCCCACCTTGTTCTTATTCTTAAGACCCCCTCTTTGGTTCCTGTTATGTCCTCCTGTTTTGTGTCCTTGCCTGGGTTTCTTACCCAGAATATCAGTTCCCAGTGTTGGGGTTGTGCCCTTGAACCCCAGACCCTCTGGCTGGGTCTCTGTTTTTACTGCCTGGTCTCCGTCATTCCCACTGTTGATCTGAATGTCTGCCTGTCACTCCTGGTCAGGCTCCTCTGAGACCAGAGGTAGAACTCTTTCCTCTGGCTGGGGACCAGGAATGAGGGTTGGGGAGGCATCCGCAACACCGACGTGCTTGTCCACTCTCTCTGCTCTGCCCACAGCACTTCCTCACGGCCCTGGGGGGACTTGTGGCAGTGCCGCTCATCCTGGCCAAGGACCTGTGCCTGCAGCATGACCCCCTGACTCAGAGCTACCTCATCAGCACCATTTTCTTCGTCTCTGGCCTCTGCACTCTCCTGCAAGTGTTTTTAGGAGTCAGGTAGGTAAAACTTTTTTCCCCTGGCTTATGACTTTTCCTTGCTGGAGTATCAGCGAGATTTGCTCTGCTTGCAGCTGGAGAGGTGGTTAGGCAGCTGGTGGGACCTGCTAAAGGGAACACGGGACTAGGAATCAGAGCCTGGGTTCAAGTCCTTACTCCAACACTTAACTGTCTGTACTAGCTAGGATTCTTGATTAAAGTTACATAAATCCAGATTAGCTTAGGCAAAAATTCATTCTTTATTAATGTATAAGATCAACGTAGGAGAAAGGCAAGGTGCATCACATGTCAAGAACAGGGACTCGGAAGATGGGACTTCTCTTGTTTCTATAGAGGCCTTCCCCTAATGTTTGTGAGATGCAGGGCAAGAATACAAACAGGTTCCCACACACTGTGTGTCTAAATATTGGAGAGTTACAAACCGAAGTTACAAATTCTTAGATAAGATCTGTTCTGATCATTCTGCCTGGAAGGCCAGGTTTGAATTTAGAATTCTGCCACCGCTCTAAGTTCTACTTTAGGACTTAACCTCACGGGAGGCAGGGGCAGCCCCTAGCCTGTGGCCTTCCCCCTTCTTTTCCTAGCTCAAGCTTTGCTCCAGAGCCCAAATGGTCTAACATGCATGAATGTGGACACCCCAGCCTGCTTGTCCAAGCTCCACACCCAGCCCCAACACACACACGCGCATACACACACATACCACATTCCCCAAACAGCAGACGCTTGGCCCTCCTTAGGCTTGGGGGTGTGCACATTTGCTTCATGGTCGGCCTTCAGCAGGACAGACCTGGGGAGGAGACCCAAGCAGCCTCTGGAAAAGACTCAGGGCCATTTACACTGAGAATTCTTGGCTCTCAAAGGGGAGAGGCACATGGGTTTGACGTGGACATGTCTCCCAGAGAAGGCAGAGTGGAGCCCTCTGGAGCGTCGGGCTAGGTGCAGGGGGCTCTTCTGTCCTGTCTGAAGATAGTCTCCTCATCACACTGCCAGTGCCTGACTATGTTGGCGCAGACAGGCACCCCGCAGAGGAATGTAGACAGGCTCTGGCAGTCCTCGCACTTTTCTCCCAAAGCAAGTGAGATCTGCTCTGGAGAGTCTCCCGTTTTAAAATCCCAGGGAAGAGCACTGATTGGTGCAATATAAGCCAAATGCCCAGCTCTCACCCACCGGGGCGACAAATATGGAGACTCCCCTTGAGCAGTTTCCCAAAGAGTCAGGGAAGAGGAGTTCTGTTCTGAGGAGACGAGTTGGCAGAGGCTCACTAGTGGGGTACGTGGTTTGGGACCCATAAAACAAGGTCGATGCCGGCACTGTCTTTCCTCCCTTAGAGTCCCACTGAGATGAGCAATTGTTCAAATTGGTGCAGTCACCTTTTAGAAACAAAAAACATCCAGTCCCTTGTGTACCTATGTAGGCCGCTAAAATTAGCCCGAGTAACATGGAGTTTTTTTGCTCTGGCGCTGGCCTGGACAAAATCGTGGGGCCAGGAAAATGTTTTGTTGGAGCTTTCCTCCTCCTCACTTCCATACCTCCCCTCTTCCTGCTCTCCACCACTACCCCCTGCCCCACCTTGATTCCCAGAGTTCCACACTGGGACGCAGTGTGGGGCTGCCATCTGCTTGGGAAATCCCTCTCTGTGGCCTTCTCTGGCCCTCTTCCGCTCATCCTCTCACCTCAGACCTGTTAGTCCTGTGTCTTCTTCCTTTAACATTAATTGAGCATCTAGTTCAAGGACAGATCCGGGCTCTGTTCCGCCTGAAGCTTGCACAGTTTTTGGTGTCCTCTTTAAGGAAAAGGAATCCAGAAGTATGAATACAAAAGCATATGTGAGAGAGAATATTATTAACTTGGAAAAAAATCACAACAAATCACAAATTTTGAAAAGTAGATAAACACCACAAATGCTGTAAATTCCAAAATACAGCATGGCATTTTTATTATTTAACATTCTTACGGCACCCTATCATATTTCTCCCCCACATTTTATGCCTGCGGACTCTTTTCTTCTTTAATTGAAGGTTGTGTACTCTTTGATCACCTCTTCATTTTATAAAGAGAAGGAGAGATCATTCAGTCACTCCTCTAGCATGGGTTCATCCAAGTTTGCTTGGAAATACTGGTAGCTGAGATACAGAAATGCTGCTGTAGATTTGTGCCCTGCAAACACAGAAATTCTGTTGTGTTTGATTTCTATCAAAAAATTTTAAAATGTGCGCTGCATTTATAAGTGTATATGGTGCGTTGTTAAGTATATTCTTTTTTTCAAGAGTTTATTTATTTATTTGACTGACAGAGATCACAAGTAGGCAGAGAGGCAGAGAGAGAGGGGGAAGCAGGCTCCCTGCTGAGCAAAGAGCCTGATGCAGGGCTCGATCCCAGGCCCTGAGATTATGACCTGAGCCAGAGGCAGAGGCTTAACCCACTGAGCCACCCAGGTGCCCCTATTAAGTATATTCTTGAGAGGAGACAGAGTCCATCTTGACTGCATAGAAATGAGAACCAAATCTTCTCTGGCAGTTTCACATATCTGACGGTGGTCAGGTTTTCCACAGACTTGCTTCTGGCGCCGTGCATTTCAGACCTTGTTTCTCATCCACCACCCACATATGTCAAATGCCAGGTGCAGTGGGACACATTCATAACATCATGTGACCTCAGGTTCTGTGCCCTCATGCCATGAAGTAGATCGAGCTGGCGTGGGGTGGGGGGTGGGGGGTAGGAGCATTGCAAGAAACAATCATGGCACCAAGGTGGCTAGAAATAAATTAAGTATCCGTGGGTGGCTTAGTGGTCTCAAACCACATAAATACATCCTACCACACTCAAACTCAATTTATCCTGACTCAGCTTCCCCTTAGGCAGATCCTAAAAGTGCTTACGGTATTTCAAATACCGTCTGATGCAAGATTCAGGGTCCGCAAGGTGGCGGTACAAAGAGATAAGAGTTGTAGCCAAATGTGGCTGAAACTGTTCACTTTTGCAAAGTCGACAAAGACATATGGCTAGTGAATGCAGGGTAGGGACCCCTCCCCGGACTTTAGAAGGAGTCAGGCAAGTGAAAATCCCTTCGCCAAAAATCTCCATTTGACCTAATTGTGCCAGGCCTGTGCTCAACCCTGGGGTTGTGAAGGGAAATGGAAAATATTTCCTGCAGTGGGCTTCTGGCCTGACCTATCTTGACAGGAAATGACTGGACAGGAAAACATTAATATGCATGTCTTCTTTGTCAGTTATCTGAATTAAACCACACAGGTCTAGATGATATGGGGCTGGCCCCTACTTTCCAGGAGAGGCTGACTGTAGATAGCGTTCCGAGGACTGTATTCACTCTTGGCATGGCCATTTTGCCTGAATCCAATCAAAGGCACTTTGCAAAGTGCTTCCTTTGCAAGTCATTTCCAGGTGATATGCCAAGGCTTAAGTTCTTAACGATCTCTGCTGAGGAGTGGGACACACCTGCCCACAGCATTGGTGGGTTAGTTCCCTGCTCTCTTTCTTCTGTCACCATCTCTTAGAGCCAAAATTTCTTCCAGATCCCTCATCAAGGACTCAAAGAGGTATAGGGTTTGCTCTGGTTTCTCTCTCAGAACCCTAAAATGCAGATACCTTCCCCCATTTTCCAGGATTGGCCCTAGGTATGTAAGAGGCTGCATTAGCATTAGGGAGGCCTTGCAGGAACCTGTCTGGGGACCTGGGGACCCCACCCCTGTCCCGGCCCCATGGAGAGTTACAAAGGGAAGAGCATTGAGCTTCGAAACTGGAGGCCTGAACCCTAGTCTTGGCTTCTGTGCCATGGGAACTTGGACAAGTCACTTACCCTCTTTAAGCCTCAATTTTCTCATCTATAAAGTGAAGGAGTTCAACTATACAGTGTCTGAAGGCCTCTTTGATCTCTGTTATGGACAGCTCTGATGTTGACAGAGAATATGATGAAGTGCCCTATTTTAATTGGATTACCGGTAGTAAAAGCACCTGTGGGCTTAGCCTGATGGTGGGTTTTGTGAGAAACAAACTCATCAGGAGTTAGGATCCAAAGAACTTGAACTTACCCCTTCATTAAATATGCAGAGAAAGAGGGAAATAAAATTAGGACATAAAATCACCCTAATGTCTTTAGACTAAGGTGAGGGCAGGAATAAATGTGCCTTTGGCTCTACCCATGGAAATAAGCTCCCCTCCCCCCAGATGCTGATAAGTAACTTCCTGAGACATTATGGATTATAAAACCTAGCTGATAGTCCATGACTCAAAGGCCAAGTAGATCTGATTGCTGTTTATTTGGTGATAACCCAAAACAGGCTGATGTTGCAATAAGATTTCAGAATATCTTAGTGATTAAAATGACATTAAATAATAAAAAATGATAAGATTTGATAACTGCTGCTCTTTTTTTTTTTTTAAGGGAGTGCACGTGCAGCATGGCGGGGGGGGGTGGGGGCAGAAGAAGAGAGAATCTTTAAGCAGGCTGCACGCCCAGTGTGGAGCCCAGTGTGGGGCTCCATCCCACTATCCTAAAATCAAGAGTTGGACGCTGAGCCAAAAATCAAGAGTTGGACGCTTAATGGATTGAGCAGCCCAGGTGCACCACTGCTCAGTATCAGAGCTCACAGTCACTGCACCCAGTGTGGGGCGGGCAGCTGTACTCCTTGGCAACATGGATAGCTGCTTCCCTGGTATGACTTTAGGGGTCTTAGGTGCATCCCCCCAGGAGCCTTCCTCACTTAGGCTGGTTCTATAGAAAGGCCATACCGACCAACAGGCATATATAGTTTTGTGGCCACTTTGCTCCTGCCTTCTTGACAGCCAGGTCACCAGATGTACCAATGGAGCTCTGGCTGGAGCAGGAACAGTGGTGGCTTTGGGGGTAGAAGAGTGACCGGGCCATCCATCGCAAAAGAGGAGTCCCGAACACGGGGCTGGTACTTCTGCTTCCTCTGGGTTTAAGTTGAGTAGTTACCAATAGGGGAAGGCACATGATGACATTTCCTTATCTGGTCCAGGGAGCTCTGTAGAAAATGAACAAAGTGCTCCATGTCCAGTAGGAAGTAGCTGGGACTCAGAGTGCTCACTAATTCTTACAACACAGTGACCCCTTAAAACTCAAGAGGAATTCTTCAGTCCCATCTTATAATCCTGGGTCTCTGCTCCCCGTTCTGATCGATTTCAAAGAAAAGTCCCCGTGACATCATCCTTTACCCACTCATTGGATTGACTCAAGAAGGGAACATCAAAATGATGACATGGGTGAGGTTGGATTCCAGCAGTTCACCCTCCAGACACATCTCTCCCCAACGGTTGACCACTTCCCCATTTACCCACAGGCTTCTTGAATTGCACATGTCCCAACCCCAGACCTTCTCAGGGCAATCATCCAGGTTCTCAAGTGCATAAGGCATATTGCTCTCCCTAGAGGAGACTTCATGCTTCCTTTCCTCTCTACCCTGGACAATATTTGCATTATTTTCTCCTGAAGTCCTCATGTTTCTGTGAAGAGGAACTGTTTTTTTAATTTTTCTAAAGCCTAGAGAATTATATTAGAAAATGCACACAAGGAGCTTAGCTCAGTGCCAGGTACAGAAATTTATTTTTCACATCAAGGAAAGGATTGTACTATACACAAAATTTTGTACCCTCCCTCTCCTTTTTATTTTTATTTATTTTTTTTTTTTTTCTCTCCTTTTTAATAAGTAAAAAATTTTAATTGTAAAAAACAGCTCTCCTTTTGCTCTTGCTCTTTAAACATATACAATGCACTGTAATATTTTTCCATTTTAGCAAGCACACTTCTGCAATAGTATTTTTTAAAAAATGATCACTTAGTATTTCATTCTCTAGAATATATAATTATATTCCAATTTATTTAGCTATTTCCTATTAAAGAACGTTTAAACTGTTTCAAGATTTTCACTATGGTAATAGCAGCCAATGTAATTTATAATTATGAGAGGTAGAAATTATATGTATACTGAGAATCATTTCTCTGTTTGAAGACAGAAAAAGACTGGTAGAAATCTTTAAGGTTATTGGTGGGTGGTTTACATTATATATGAAAGGTATTTATTATGTGAGTGCTGATAACATTTATCTGGTTAAAAATAAAAAAAGGCTAGAACAAAATGTTAATCATTTCCAGGTTATAGAATTAGGGTGATTTAAATTTATTCTTTATATTTTTCTTTATTGCCATTTATTTTCCTTCAATGTCCATGTATTACTTCATGACTGAGAAAAGTAGCAACCATTTAAAATGTATTTTTAGAACAGTTTTGGGACATGTTTTGTGAGCCATACCCTTTGAACCTGTGCCTGAGAGCAAAAGTCCAGTAGGTTGCCTCTTACTATCTTGGAGGAGGGACTGAGAGCTATGGATGTAGGCCCCAGCCTTGAGACAAGTTCTGAGAGCCTACACCTTTGCAACTTCACCTTCTTTCATCTTTGTTTCCCCAGTTCATTTCTTCATGATCGGGGTATAGCTCAGGGGTAGAGCATTTGACTGCATTTCTCCATGATCAGCATGAAAGCCCTAAAAACAAAGATGGGCAGGTATGTCTTTGGGGAAGAACAGAAGGGAGAGCTGGAGCAATGGCTCCCAATCCATCACTTGCTTTGGGCAGAGGGATGCAGTGGGGGGACTGGGGTACTCTCAGGGTAGTAAGCAATGATAGGTTTAAAGAAGATAGACAAACAGGCTTCCCCTTCCTACCAGAAGTCTTCCTCCCTCCTTTTTTTTTTTTTCTAGACTGAGGCAAACATTTCATCCTTTTAAGCTGATTATTTAGGTACTATCCTCCAAATCTCTAATTAACACACGTCCCTTTTAGGTATTACTAATCAATGCGCCAGTATCGATGTTTGAGGTCTCCTCTTCTTTCACAGACCCTCACTCACCACATACAAGCAGACTTCCCATCCTCTTATTCTTCTATGCTCCCAGCTTAGTTCAATATTCCGTGTCGACATTATAATTAATGACTATGATATTATTTGGAGCTGAATCATGTTCCCTTTTCCTGCCCAAATTTTTGTTTTCCCTGGAGTTTACATCTTTCTTGTTTCTAATATACTTACTTTTCTATGTACTTATTTCTAATTCAATTCTATACTCCTTGCTTATTGTCTAAATTTTTTCTTAATAATTTCATTCACAGGGCACCTGGGTGACTCATAAGGATAAGTGCCCAACTCTTGATTTCAGCTCAGGTCATGGTTACAGGGTCATGAGACCAAGCCCCACTCCACACTCAATGTGGATCCTGCTTAAGATTCTCTCACTCCCTCTTCCTCTGCTACTCCGTTCCTCCCCTCCTCATGCTCTGTCTCTTTAAAAAAAATTAAATAAATAAAATATAAATAATAAATAAATAAAATAATTTCATTCACATTACCTTCATCTTGATGAACTATCTCCTGGAACTCTCTTTCTCTATTTTGAATGGTTGCTGTATATAACTGGTATACATTATATATGTCATCCTCAGATGCCCTTACATCCCTATCCTGGAATTCCCTTCATGTCAGTTCTCAAGTCTAGGTCTCTTGTTCCCATATATTTTTCTTTTTTTGAAGGAGCACAATAATCCAGTAGCTTCCTGAGAGAGAGAGAGAGAGAACAAGAACACAGGAGATAAATTTTGTAAGACTTTGTTTATAAGAAAGTATCTGGATTCTACTCTCACACTTGATTGATAGCTTAGCTGGGTATAGAAATTTAGGTTGGAAATAATTTTCTTCCAGAATTTTGAAAGCATCGTTCCATTGCTTTGTAACGTTCAGTGTGATTTTAAGAAAGCCAAAACTTTATGTAATCTCTCCTCCTTCCCCCAACCCAGAAGCTGGAAAAAAAAGAAAAAACTGCTTTATAATCCCAGTGTTGTAAATTTTTAAGTTATTTGTCATGGCCTGAGTTTATTTTCATCCATTATACTGTGTACTCAATAGTTCCCTTTAATATGCGAAGAGTTATTTTTCAGTTTGTTTGAGTTTCTTTCTCAATCTCCTTTTACTCACATGCTGGATTTCCTGGAATGGTCCTCTAATTCTCTTACCTTTTCTTACCTATTTATAACTTTTTGTGTTTTTGGTCTTTGGGGAGGAGGAAATTAATCAACTTTATCTTCCATCATGCTACTGAATTTATTTCTACTCTAATACTTCAAGAATTTTTTTTGTTTTCTGAATATTCTTGTTTTATGCATCCTATTCTTGTTTTATGAATGCAAGATCTTCTTACTTGCCAAAGATATAAATGAAATGAGAATGTGTTTGAAAAAAATTATTATCTCTTGGGGTCCGTGAGTGGCTCAGTTGGTTAAGCATCTGCCTTCAGCTCAGGTCATAATCTCAGGGTCCTGGGATTGAGCCCTGAATTGGGCTCCCTGCTCTTGGGGAGTCTGCTTCTCCCTCTCCTCTCTACCTGTGCTCTCTCTCACTATCTCTTTCTCTCTCTGTCTCCAATAAATAAATAAAATCTTTAAGAAAATTATCATCTTCCTACAGGACAAGTTACTTTCATTATTGTTTCTTTATTTGGTTTCTTTATTTGGTTCTCTGTCATCTAAGGTCCTGTGGTTATCTTGTGATCCTTGTATATCTGCTCATATTTAAAGGTTGGGTCTCAAAAGTTTGACTGTAGGTTCTGAGCCTGAGACTGGATCTTGTTCACTTTGGACTTCATTGTTGCATGATACATAGGAATGCCACATAAACCAAATGCAAGGGCCACCATTTACATTGTACTCTTGACATGTTGTCATGAATTTCGAGTATGTTTATACTTTTCCTAGCATAGTTGGGGAAGCCTAAATTTCAGTTACTTTATGCTTTTCCACTCAGGTTGTCCTATCCTCCAGAAAAGGACCTTCTAGCCCCTTGCCTGGAGAGTAAAGGGCTGGCTGGAAATGTGCTAGAAGCTCAGTGGGAAAGTGAGCTAGATGTTTTAGTGTTCTGTGTGTATATACTAAATGAATCACCCCAGTGTTCAGTATGGTATCTCCACTTCACCTGTGCCAGTTTCTCTGCAGAATCCATAGACCCTGTGTCTTGCGTTTTCTACAGAATAAACTAGTCTTCTGCCAAGATGGGGAAAGGACAGTTACCTGACTGGTACTGAAAAAGACATTAGACCTGTTTTAGCTCCACATTTACTCTTACATCAAGAGCCAGTATTTGATATGTTGTGAGTTTTTCAGTGTAATGTCATTTACCTATTGCTAGTGTAGAATACTGATTCCCCGGGGGCAGTCAGATCAGTTACCACTATCAATCTACTCTCTATCTTTCAAAGATCTCCTGCTCAGATATTCTTATCTTGTGGTTTATCCCTCTAAAATATATTTTAAGGTCATTTTATTGGAGTTTCAAGAGAGGCTGATTGTATAATCTCAGAAGTCAACAATTTTCTTACTTTGCAAAAAAAGAAAAATCCAGTACACATTATGAATATTGAATCTTTGTGTTTATTAATTGCCATAAACGTTTTTAGTGTGTCTTTATTTTTTATTAAGAAATTTTTGCCATATCAAAGCTTTTATGTTTCTTTGGTAAAATTTATTACTTTTTTCCTTTGCTATTTCTCGATCTACTTTTAGACTTAGAAATCCTTTCTATATTCAATAGATAAGACACATAATCACCTTTTTAAAAAAGTACTTATATGTGTGTTGTTTGGGTTTTTAAATTTAACTCTTGAATTTATTTGGGATTTAGTTAGGTGTATTGTAGAAGTGAGTCCTCAGATTTATTTTTTCTCCCTAAAAGCCAATTTTTATCATTTGTTGAATAAATGGGAATCGAGACTATTCATTACATACTAAGTTCCTATATATCTGAGCATCTGTTTGTTTCAGGGCTACTGTTTTCTCCCCATTAATTTCTTTGTTGTGTCTTCAACCATTACCACACTGCTTCGTTTTTGGTTTTGGTTTTAAGATTTATTTATTTATTTGAGGAGTGGGGGTGTGCAGAGTGCAGAAGCTGATGACCCTGAGATCATGACCTGAGCTGAAACCTAAAGTTGGATGTTTAACCAACTGAGCCACCCAAGTACCCCCCACCCTGTTTTAAAATTGATAAGTTTCTACTGTACTTTATTCAGCTGGGCATGCTTTCCTCATTATTCTTTCCTTGAAAAGTCTTTATAAGTTATTCTAATTTTTAAATTCTTCCAGATGAATTTTTAAAGCATTATATGAAATAAAATATTCTCATTGGGATTTTGATTACATTTGCATTATATTTAAAGATTAACTTGGAATAAGTGACACTTTTATAATATCGATTTTTCCATTCAAGGAACATGCTATATGCCTCATTTAGCTAAGTCATCATATATTTTCTATTAGAATTCTGTTTAAAAATATCCCAAGAGGACACCTGGGTGGCTCAGTCGGTTGAGTGTCTGCCTTTGGCTTGGTCATGATCCCAGAGTCCTGGGATCTAGCCCCACATGAGGTTCCCTGCTCATCAGGGAAGCCTGCTTCTCCCTCTCCCTCCGCCTGCTTGTGCTTTTACTCTTTCTCTTTAATAAATAAGTAAATAAAATAAAAATATCAAAGTGGGGCTATAAGGTGGCTTAGCCAGTTAAGGGTCTGACTTTAGATTTTGGCTCAGGTCCTGATCTCAGGGTCCTGGGATCGAGCCTAGTGTTGGCCTCCATGTTCAGGGTGAAGTGTCTCTCTCTCTCTCTCTCTCAGTCTGCCCTTCCCCTCATATTCATTCTCCCTCTCTCAAATAAATAAATAAATCTTGAAAAAATATTGTCCCGAGTTATTCTATAATACAGGTATATCATTTGTTATTTTTGAGCATACTCAACAATTTTCACTTGCTTCTTAAAGGAAATTTTTTTCTCTAAATTTCAGAGCAGGGAAACATTTCCCCTCTTCTGCGGGATCTTTTTCAGGCCCAAGTCATGCTGAGTTTTCTGTTTATTCATCACTTAACTGGAAGAGATCTATGTAGTCATAATGTCTAATGGACAAGATCAACTATGACCATTCTCTCTTAAGTCCAACAGACACTAAGTCTGACTTTTGAGTTTTCATATTGGTCTCTGCATTTTCCAATTTCAGCAAGAATCTTGCTAATTCAGTATAGTCAGCATCCTCACCTTCCACATCTGACTGGGTTCCTCATTCTCTACCATCGTTCAGGTGATGTCTGATCACCCTGGCCTGCCTTCAGCAGGATTTCCCCACCTCCTACCTTATCCCTGATGTTTCCTCTTGGTCATTTTCCAGCCCCTGACCCATCCCTGCTCCTGGGCTATAAATTCCCACCTTTTCTTATGGTATTCGGAGTTAAGCCAGATCATTCTCCCCTACTACAGAACTACATTGTAGTCGTCTCCTTGAATAAAGTCACTAGAATGTCATTAACTAGTGTCATGAATACCTTTTTCTTCAACAGGAGAACCTGAGAGCTCTGAGAGAAGGGTGGGAGTTTATCTTCCCAGTGCTTTCAAAAGGGTAGATATTTCTGTTTCTGGGTTAAATCGGGACTACAAAGAGAGGAAGAAAAATGTCTCCTCTACTCATTAACATAAGCTCTAGTTTGTTCTTAGCTCATGCCTTGTCATCAGTTGTTTTTATAACAAACACGCTGTTGCAATTTGGTGGGTGACTCAGCCTTTCTCATCAGGGCTTCCCCACTTCCGAGCTGAGCCCTCCTACCACCACTTGCCCTCCCCGCCCCCAGCCCCCAGTCTCTTCCAGCCCAAGAAGTGCAGCGTCACTTCCCTGAAGGGCTCTTGAGATAACTTTTGTACCTTTATAATACTATGTAAACGTAGATGTTAATAGTAGCCCTGGGGACACATTCCTCTGGCTCTGCCAACCCAATATACCTATCCTATAAGACATGTGATATACATATTTTGACATTTAACCTTTTCTTAGGAAATTTGCAAGTCATTGTAAAGAAGAATGGCAGGGCATCTTCTCTTCTTCAGACTCAGCATCCTCATGAGACAGTGAAGGCTGGAAGGATAGCCTGGGAAAGTCTGCCCACATTTTATACCGGATGTTGTGAGGGCAGCAATGGAGAGTTGCAGCCAGATCCCACTCTGAGCCCAGACTGGCTCTTCCTGTAAAGGTTCATGAGGCTGGGAATGTAGCGAGTGGGGCTGGGAGGAGGAGAGGAAGAGCCGGAAGGTAAAACCGGGTGGTCTGAGTGTAGAGTGGTAGGTCCTTACTATATTGTGATATAATTGTAAGTCCCTTCAATCCTATTTGACACAAGGTGATGTGTAAATGTTCAAAGTAATACACAGCGTGTTGGAACTTGTGGGACATGGTCAGAGCACCTCCTTCAAATCAAATGTGACAAAAACAAGAACCAGGGAAGGGGGACCTCTGAAATAGGTCCAACAACAATACTAGAGTAATAAGCTTCAAAGTGATGAGTAGATGCAACAGAAGCAACTCCATCCCGACAGACACGTGTTGTGATATCATACGAAGAGAGCTGTGCCTCAGACGTTAACCCTTAAATGTTAACACAAGCCCCTACAGTAGAGAGATTGTGTCTGTTTTAAGAACTGGATCAGTAGTAAAGTGGAAGCTTTGGAGCTCTGTGCAGGTGACGCTGTACAACCTGCAGGGCTGAGTACAGTGGGCCACAGAGCAAGGGGATAATTAACGTAAAGACACAGCCTTGGACCAGCCCGAACACAGGAATTCCAACAACACAAAAGAAAACAAAGGATGCAGAAAAACAAATCTTAGAGAACCCACCTGCAAGAGTTGGAAATGCCAGACAACAGTTTTTTTAAAAAAACCCACAATAGAGCATCTGTAAGAGAAAACACAAAAGAAAATGTAACATACACCACCTTCTCGGGAAGTACCCACACATTTCTGAGGGAGTCATAAAGTAAGGACAATAACTGCTGTCTGCTGAGCTCCTCTGGGCCCCAGGCACTGGCCTCCACATTTATATATATTTAATCTTCATGGCTATTCCCCGGGGAGAGGACTCTTAGTTTGTTAAAGATGACACTAAGGCTTGCAGAAGTTGGGCAGCATGCCTAGCTAGGTCACACAACTGATAGGAGGTAGAGCCGGATTTAAACTTGCTGTAGGTGTGTTTCTGCTCTTTCTCAGTGTCATAGGGCAGTGAGGAACCTGGATGAAGAAGGAGGAGCCCTGAGCACTCCTCCTGGTTAACTCTATGACCTCAGGTCAAGATCCTCTACCTATGCAAATGACAAGGCCAAGCTGGATATGTTTCAAGAGGCTCTTCCGGATCTAAAATGTTGAGTTGGTTCCAAATCAACAGTCTATAGTTTATAAGAGAAACATGCAAGTCAGAAGGCACATGTAGAATAATAGTGAATCATACCCATGTGCAGATTTTAAAAATATAGAGATTGTCATCATGGTCGGTGATAAATGAATCAGGAAGTTGACAAGAATATAGATAGGCATCAAGGTCACCACCAAAGGTAAGACATACATATAACAACAAAAGCCTAGAATAGTACTGAGTGCACATATCCTATACACATACTGGGGACATGCATAAAGGAAGAACTAGCAGAAATGCAAGGTGTGTATGTAGATCTCTCTCTCTCTTACCTATATATGTAAAGGGTACTGATAAGAAGTTATGTCTGGGGTGCCTGGGTGGCTCAGTCCATTAAGCATTCAACTCTTGCTTTTGGCTTGGGTCATGGTCTCAGGATCATGAGATCCAGCCCCACGATGGGCTCCGCACTCAGCACAGAGTCTGCTGGAGATTCCCTCTCTCTACCTCCCCCTTTGCTCCTGCCCCAGCTCGCACTCATGCACTCTCTCTCTAAAATAAATAATATCTTAAAAAAAGTTATACCTAATAAAATGGGGGTGGGAATGGGGCAGAAGGAATAGAAAATGGAACTGGAAGGTGTAAGGATAAAATAACAAGGGAAAAATGTATGGATATGTCGTGTGAACATAAAGGTAGAACATAATAATACCCTTAGACAAATAAATGAAAAAAAATTCATCTTGCTCTTGGACATAAAAGATATTTAGCAATTACCAAAAGGCAGAAAGTCCATGTATCATATTATCCCAATGACATGTAATCATCTTGGAAGAAAATAACATGAACAGAATTAGAAAGGAGCTCAACTGCTTGAAAATTTGGAAATGCTCTCTTTAATGATTTCTGAACTGGGGACGGATTCCTGCATATAGTAACAGAAAGCATTTTTTTTTTTTTAATGAAAAGAAAGCTCACTGTCCTAAGAATTGTTATGAATATATTTTGACTGTATCCAAACCCTATGTAATGAGCAGTTTATAGAGAACAGACAATATACCACACGAATGGGTGCACATCTCTCCTAGCTTAATGAAATGCAAAATAACCCTTGCTAGGACTTCATTCCATGCCAAAAAACAAAGGATAAGCCCAATGTTGGGGTGCCAGGCTCAGCGCTGGAGGGATGGGAATGAAAGATAACAAATCCCTGCCCTTGTGGAACCCAGTAGAATGGACATGGCGGACATGGCAGACTGTATGTGAGCATTGTCATGAGGTGTTTAAAGTAATCCTTGAGGGTAAGTTACTGGAAGTGGTTATTTTGTTAGTATGAGGCTGAGATGTGTGTCCCTAAAATGTAAATGGGAGTTTGGTTTCACTTGCCGTGCTGTCCTCAGTGTCATGGCAGCCACTGCCCACCAAGAGCAGATCCTCACTAGACACTTGGTGAATGAGTGCAACATGCGTATGGAATTATAGCAAAAAAAAAAATTACAACACAAGTTCTGTTTCACGTCACTCTGGTTATATCCATATACAAAGGTTTATATGTTCACTTTGGAAGCTCAAGGGGATTTTTTAAAGATCAAAGTAGAGCAGGTTTCCCTTCTCTATCAAGATATTTAGAGTCATGGGAGGCCTGGGAAGCCTAGTTGGTTGAGCAGCTGCCTTTGGCTCAGGTCATGATCCTTGGGGTCCTGGGACTGAGTCCTGCATCAGGCTCCTTGCTCGGCGAGGAGCCTGCTTCTCTCTCTGCCTCTGCCTGCTGCTCTGCCTGCTTGTGTTCTCTCTCTCTCTCTGTCAAATAAATAAAATCTTTTTAAAAAGATAATTAGAGTCATAATTTTTAAATTGAGAAGGTATTCACACATACCCATACCATCCCCTGTGTATTCCTGCTTCGTGTGGGCAATGTATTCTGTTCTATCGTGGAACCTTGCGGGTCTAGACTTATGGAGGTAGATCAGCTGTCCTCCACCCTGGCTGCACACTGGAATCCCCTGGAGCTTTACGTACACCCCGTACCTGGGCACAGTTCTAGACAAGCCCACCAACTCCTCTCAGGCTGATGCCCAGGCGTCATCGACTCTCATGTTCAGCCAAGAGACCAAGGCCACTTAGGCAGCCAAATTCTTCCATCAAATTTATATTTTCAGGGGGTGCCTGGGTGGCTCAGTTGTTAATCATCTGCCTTTGGCTCAGGTCATGATCCCAGGGTCCTGGGATCGAGCCCCACACTGGGCTTCCTGCTCTGGGAAGCCTGTTCTCCCTCTCCCACTCCCCCTGCTGTGTTCCTTCTCTCTCTGTGTCAAACAAATAAATAAAATCTTTTTAAAAACCTGTAAGAAAATTTGTATTTTCATTACATAGGATGTACTGAGTCACTCTCAAGAATAATCCTCCAAGAGGTTTTTGTGAAATTCTGAGTATACCTTTCTTGTATTGTGAAGAAAAAATATCTGAACTGGGTGTAGCAAAACGCTGGGGTGCCTCTGTGTCACCCTTCCCCAATATTAATGTCATGGGTGGCAGACTAGGCTAGCCCAGATAGCCTCTGACCTAATAAAGAGAGGCTTGTTGGAGGTTGACTTATCAGGCTGCATTTACCTCAAAGGGAAGAAAGTTCTAGGAGTTCTCAGAGGCCAGAGGGGAGAGGCTGAGCAGGAGTCAGAAGGGCCTGGATGGAAGGAACTTGCCCTGATAATTGACCTAAAAACTCTTCTGTCCATGGGATAAAAAGGAAGCTTGGAGGTCAAGGTCTGGGATTGCTGGTCATTTTGAAGACACAAAGGAGTCTGGCAACCCAAATTTTAGGCTGTGCTTCTCTTGGTGGGAGAACTTCCCGTGGGAGCTGTGTTTTTATCCTGGGCCCTGGGGAAGATTCTCCGGGACCAGGGTAGACATGTTATCTGTCCAAGGTTCCTGGGTCTGACTGGGAGCCCAGCAGGAGCTCCTTGTATACTGAGACCAGCTGGGTCATGGATGGCCTCTAAATCAGGCTAGGGGTTGGGATTAAAGGACCGCCACTGGGCCCGGTTTCAGACCCGGGCTAACAGATCTTGTGGGTAACTGCTTCCTTGTCCCCCTCCTCCAGGCTGCCCATTCTCCAGGGAGGGACATTTGCTTTCGTGGCACCCTCCCTGGCCATGCTCTCCCTTCCTGCTTGGAAGTGCCCTGAGTGGACATTCAATGCCAGTCTGGTGAACACCAGCTCTCCTGAGTTCACCGAGGAATGGCAGAAGAGGATCCGAGAGGTAACGGGCCAAGGGGAGGTGGACTGGGTGATGTTATACTATGACGATGTGCTTGATAATTTTGCTCTATTTCTATTTATCTCTCGCCTCCTTCCGAAGTCTGCACTTGTCCCTTTGTAAATGAACCTTAAAATTTTAATTAGGACATAGAGAAAATAACACGATAAATTTCCCAAGCTGAACTTGCTCCTGTTACCAGCAACAGGATCAAGAAACAGATGAGTTTCCATAGATGAGTTTCACCTGGTTTTGAACTTTCTATACAGAACTCCTCAGCACATACCAGTTTGTGTCTGCCTTCTTCATTCACCATGATTTTTACAAGAGGCTTTCCCCCGGTTATATGTAAGGGTAGACTCTTCATTCTCTTTACTGAGTAGCGTTCTGTTACATAATTACGCAGTAATTTACTTCTCTATTCTGCTGTTACCCAAACTGTGTTTAAGGGTAGCTTCCAGTTACTGGCTTCTATAGATAGTATTGCTATGGATGTCTGTGTATTTGGTACTTTTGGGTGAACATATCTATGTTTTCCACCGAACAGACATGTAGGAATGGGCTGGCCGAATCATAGGGTGTGTGTACCAGTCAGGGATCACCGGAGGAGTAGAACCAACGGGACGCGTAGAGGTACATGCAGGAGGAGATGTGTTGTAGGAACTGGCTCACATGGTGACGGAGGCCAGGAAATCTTTGAGCTGCCTGCTGCAGACGTTGATCTTCATGCCGGCGGGCAGTCTGGGCGGCCACAGTAGTCTGGGCTGGGTCTTCAGTTGCAGAATAAGCAGAGCTCAAACCAGCAACACCGTGAATACCAGTTTTTAAAAATAAAAAATCCTTCCATACTCTGTGAAATGTCAGGCGTGGGCAGACTGCCAGCTCCGCGATGGGCCACACACACTCCTGGTCTCCCACCAACGGCGCACGTGCCCATCACTGTTGACAATCTGGACCACCGTGGGCAATGCAAGCGCCTTCAGACGGAGATAGGGATTCTGTTGTTCGGGGGCCCCGTGCGCGTGGTTTGTGGCCCAAGGTATCAACTCATAGACCCTTGTGACTACATTCTAGGTCATACTTCCTCCCTCTTTTTAAGACTCGGGGGTATCACCATGAACCACCAGTACTTGAGATTTAACTATAAACCCTATCCCACACAAGGTAAAATTTCAACAGAGCCTTGTACGATCCACTTGTCAGACCGGACTGCTAGTTGCTGGCCCTGCCCTGAGCCCACAGGGGCAACCCTGGGCATTTATGCGCGTGCGTAGTATCACACATAACTCAGCCCACAGGCTGCATTTAGACTTGCTTTCTTTTTCCCACCAAGGGCCTTCTGTGGAAGTGTTAAATACTCTTAACAGCCTCCTCCTTTGTCCATTAGGTGAGCGGCACCCATGCTCTCTGAATTCAGGGACTCACATGGTGAAACTCAAGTCTTTGTTGCTTGAATTAGATTACCTTGTGAGGTAATGTCTGTCCTGGGGGGAGGGACTGTCACTGGCTCATGAATCCTAGGAACTCCTCCTATGTAACTGCCTTTTCTTTGCCTGACCATAACTATTTCCTTTATTTTTAAAAAAGATTTTATTTATTTTTGAGAGAGAGAGAGAGAGTATGTGCTACAAGCGGGAGGAGGGGATGTGGGAGAAGCAGGCCCCCACCTGAGCAAGGAGCCCGATGCGGGACTCGATGCCAGGACTCTGGGATCATGACCAGAGCCAAAGGCAGAAATTTGACTGAGCCTCCGAGGAGCCCATCAGTATTTCCTTTAATCAGTAAATGTTCCTTTAATCAAGCAAAAACTTGAATGTCTTTCTGGCCCTACTCGAGATAACGGTTGGGGTCTCTGATTGGAGCTACTGATGCTATTCACTAGTTGTCTAATTCCAAACAGGGTGGACTGGTTAGTAAGGGTCTGTGAAAGGGAGGGGGTGGAGGAGCTGCGCCAGACCCCAGCCTCACCCGAAGCCCCATGGCAGAGCGGAAGCTCCCGGCTTCTGACAGGGTCTGTCCTCATTCAGTGTGGGGTCCGTGGTACCTCAGGGAGCACTGAGCTGTAGGGGCAGAGGACATCCATCTGAGCCAGACCCGTGAGTGTCAGCTGAACCTTCTGCGGTTCTTCCCTTTCAGAAGCAGCCTTTTTGCACCCACCTGTGCACTGAGAGGCCAAAAGTGCTCAGTCTCTCCATCACCCCCTCAAGGCCTTGTGCTTCCTTTTTATCTCAGGTTAGACCCAGAGTTAGTTAACAAAGCTCTTGAATCTTTAAAGAACACTCCCGTGGGAGCTCTGGACCAAGATATTCCCTAAGAATTTCACTTGTCAAGCTGGTGAGTCCTGGATTTTTGCCAGTTACACTGGCCAATCTCAGATGCCACGTGTTATAGTGCCTTCTCCAAATTAGGCTATGCTTCTTCAGGAAGCCTGGTTTTATGAGGCCGTCGACAGAATGAGTCACAGAACACGTGCATGGCTTGTGGGTGTTTGTCTATTTGTTTGTTTTTGCTGTGCCCCCGGGGAGCCCATATTTGGCTTCATTAAATCCAAATTAAAACCAAGCAAAGAACAAGAAGTGGGGGTTCCTCACCCTGCTCTGCTAGACGCCAGGGAAGGTTTCCCTTCCACGCAGACCAGCTGAGCTCTGGAATTTCTCCTGCAGGAATCTCTTGCCTGCACAGTATCCGAGAAGAAAGATCTGATGCATTCATTTG
Source organism: Mustela nivalis (assembly GCF_964662115.1). NCBI lineage: Eukaryota > Metazoa > Chordata > Mammalia > Carnivora > Mustelidae > Mustela > Mustela nivalis. The sequence continues at coordinate 16,950,599 of NC_139031.1, forward strand.
TCTCTTCTCCTACCTAAGCACGTCTGCTCAAGTCTTCCCTGTGTCCTAACAAAGCATCTGCCTCCAGCCCTATCATAGCGCAACTCAGAAACCTTTGGCACATTCGGAAGCCGTTGCCTTGTGTTTCAAGGACACCGGGCAAGAGTTCTGGAAAATAATTTCCCTGGAGCTTGAACAGTATTAATAGTGAGGGAGGTGTTTAGGGATATGGGTCATGCTGTACCTGTGTTAAACATGTAACCCCAAGTGGCAGAGATACCATATTCTCTTTAACCTTTATTATTATTATTTTTTAAAGATTTATTTATTTATTTATTTATTTGACAGAGATCACAAGCAGGCAGAGAGAGAGGAGGAAGCAGGCTCCCTGCTGAGCAGAGAGCCTGATGCGGGGCTCGATCCCAGGACCCTGGGATCATGACCTGAGCCTAAGGCAGCGGCTTAACCCACAGAGCCACCCAGGTGCCCCTATTGTTTATTTTTCAATTAGCAATAATTGCTCCTCGGACAAACCTCAGTGGCTACAATATTGCCACTGCACAAAGCTTATTGTTTATTTTTGTGTTTACGATATACAGAGTCCTTTAAAGTTCTTTAAAGGAATATGAAAACGTCGGCTCTGGGACCAAATCCAGCCCGAGGTCTGTTTTTTAACTGCTCACGCATTAAGAATGCTTTTTACAGTTTAAAAGGTTGTTTAAAAAAAAAAAAAGAAAAAAAGAAAAGAAAATGTGGTAGAAAGCACACAAAGTCTAAATTATTTACTATCTGGCTTTTTACAGAAAAAGTTTGCCAACTCCTGCCTGAAACCCAGGGTCCAGGGTAGGGATTCCTTTTGCCCTAGGACAATAGTCTCCACTATTTTTTTTTTCCCACGTTATCTCCAAGGGTCTGACACAGTGAGCCAAACCCGAGTCCTTATCTGTGGCCGTTGAGCTCCATCTGCTGGTCTGATGCATTTCACCAATGCTGTAAAGTCTGAGAAAGTTCTTGCAAATTTCAACCTTTCATTAATTGGATTGATTGGTTGAATTCACGTAACTAGGCTATTGGAACTTAAGGTAGTGTCTCCCTGTTCATTTGAATTGTATTTATCCACACACATCTCAAGGACTGAAACCACTGGTGGTCAGCACACCACATGTATCTCCTTACACTAGTCCCCAGTGAAGGTGATGCAAATGCAGGACCAACAGGGAAAGTTGTTTCTTACTGGGCTCAAGTAATGGGGAAGTGAAAGTCAACAGTGAATCTAGTTTAAGGACATGGTGGTAGCAAAAAACAGTAAAAAACTGGGAAGAGAAGGCAAGTTCAGTTTTCAACACCTTAGAGCAGTTCAAACTTCACCTTTCAGTATCATGGTAGTTTTTATGTACCTACTTATGTGTCCTTAGGTATAAGTGAGATGAGTGACAGCAATGATAGAAAGAATGAGAAGGAGGGATTACAATTATTTTGTTATTATAAGGTGCTCAGACTACCCATGAAGTGGCATAGTGTTCTTTGAAAGTGGACTTGGATTAATTGTAAAAGTACATTGCAAATTCTAGGGCAACCACTCAAAAAAGTAAAAAAAAAAAAATAATAATTAGTGTAACTGATACACTAAGAGAGGACAAAAAATCGAATCCTATGAAATGCTCAATTAAAACTACAAAAAGAGAGGAAGACAAAAATAGGAACAAAGAACCAAGGTCAGCAAGTAGAAAACAGTAACAAGTATGGTAGATATCAACCCAGCTATGTAGTTGAATCTCAGTGGATTAAATATACAAACTAAATGACAGAGATTGTCAGAGGGGATACAAAACACAGGTGACCTAACTATATGTTGTCTATAAGAAGCCTACTTTAAATGAAGACACATAGGGGTGCCTGGGTGGCTCAGTCGGTGAAGCGTCTGCCTCGGCTCAGGTCATGATCCCAGGTCCTGGGATCCGATCCCTGCTCAGCAGGAAGCCTCCCGCTTCTCGCTCCCCCTGCTTGTGCTCGCATTCTCTCTGACAAATAAATAAATATCGTTAAAAGATAAATATAAAGACACACAGAGATTGAAAGTAGGTGGATGGAGGAAAATACACCATGCCAACACTAATCCAGAGAAAGGAGAAATTGCTCTGTTACTTTCAGAAAAAGCAGACTTTAAAATAAGGAAAAGTTTTCAAGGATAAAACGGAATGCACAATATCCAAACTAGGAGAGTAAGAGAGGAGCCATTAAGTAAATTCAGTCGGTCCAGTCGAGTAGGGGTGGGCAAACTACAGTCCAGGAACGAGATCTGGCCTGCTGCTTGTTTTATATAGCTCACAAGTTAAGAACAGTTTTACACTTTAAGTGGTTGGAAAAGAAGACTACGAATTCATGATGTGTCAGAATTATATGAAATTCTAATTTCAGTATCTACACATGAAATGTTATTGGAACACAGCGAGGCTCATTTGTTCACAACTTGTCTGGGAAAGTTTCGACAGAGCCCATATGGCCCATCCAGCCGAAAATATTCACTATGTGGTCCTTTACGGAAAAAAAAAAAAAATTTTTTTTTGCCAACTCTTGCAATAGAAAGTGGGCACACAGAAAAATAAAGCAGCAAGAGGTTCAGCACGCTATGGAGTGACGTTAGACATCACCACCATGGTCACAATGACCAATAAATACTTTTGAAGGCTATTTCCAGAAAACCTTCAAATGAAGTGAACATGTCCAACAGGTAGTTGGAAATCCAGAACTGGAGAGACAAGCAAGAACAGGGCTCTCCTTGCCTCCGTCACTCTGGGATTCAGCTTTGATCCTGCAGTGCCTCTGAGGGCCCCCCTTGTGGGGGTAGCCCAGGTTGAGAGGTGGCCTGTGCCCCTGGGTCTGCCATGATGGCCCGGGCTGGGCTGAGGCCCACAGTTCCTGCAAGCTTCAAGGTGTCTGAGCTGTACTTCTCTCTCCAGTTGCAGGGTGCCATTATGGTTGCATCCTGTGTCCAGATGCTAGTAGGATTCTCAGGCCTCATTGGGTTTCTCATGCGCTTCATTGGCCCCTTGACCATCGCTCCGACAATCTCCTTGGTGGCCTTGCCTCTCTTTGATTCTGCGGGCAGTAACGCTGGGGTCCACTGGGGGATTGCTGCCGTGTAAGTACTCCCTGGGAATGGAATGGAAGCTCAGTTCTTTCCGGAAGATCACCCAGTAAGAATAACGTGTTCTGGATATTGGCAAACTCTTGTGGTTTACAGATACCACGACTATTTATTACATGATTAGTCCTCAAAAACAATGAGTTAATCATGGGCAGTATGTAAGGATACTTAGTGTCGTGTTTACAAAATATTGATACTGCGGGTCCTCTGCCTGCTAGGTTTTCATTGAGCCAATCTTTGTAGACCTCTGGCACCTGGGAAGGGTGCAAAGGCAGGGCTCCAGCTCTCTCCATAATCTTGTAGTATAGGAGAGAGAGGAGCCTTGGGTCCAAGGAGCTGTGACACCAGGAGACAGTGATAAGAATCATAGAAGGCCATGCATGGTCCAGGGAAGGGGGCCATGACAGCCAACTGGAAGGATCACGAAGGCTTTAGAGAAAGAAGAGGCCTTAGGCACTTCCACAGAGCCTCAAAGGGACTTGGGGTTGGCACCGGACACACTCATTCATGCCGCTATGATGGTCGGACCACGAGGACTTGCAGAATGACCTGAGAGAGAAGACAGTCCCTGACTCTGGCCTCACTCTCTCGGTCTGCTGGGATCTGTCCAGCAGCTGACCCACAGAGAGGAATGGTCCCCCTTCCCGGTGTTCCTCTCCAGCCACCAGCAGCTCTGAAAGGGAACAACAACCCATCTTCTCAGGGATGGGGCCTGCCTCCTTGGGGACCCTCCCGGTGCGGCCCTGGCCACCCCCTTCCAGAGATGCATGGTGGCTCAACTTCCTGGCCCCTTGCTCAGGACAGCCCCAGCTAGCCAGCCTGGGCATGGTTTGTTTCTGTTTCAGGACCATCTTCCTCATCGTACTGTTTTCTCAGTACCTGAAAAACGTCGCAGTACCTGTGCCGGTTTGTGGAGGAAAGAAGTGCCACACGTCTAAGTTCTACCTGTTTCAGGTCTTCCCGGTAAGAAGCACTCCCCACGCTTCTGGAAAGAAGCACTTCCCTTCTTAGTGGACTCGCCCGGAGGGTGAGGGTCAGGGTCAGCCTCTTGCACTCCCAGAAGGTCCCCAAGGCAAATACTTCCCCGTGTGCAGGTTCTCTCCTCCCTGACCCCCACCCCTCTGCTGTACAAGGAGGTCAAGGGGAGCCCCGCCATCCACGGGAACACTCCTCTGCTTTTGGTGTAATGCAGTCCCCATTGTTCATGAAGCTTCTCACCCCAGAGCAGAGAACTCTGCCCTAGGTTGCTGCTCTGGGTACCCGTGTGGGACAGCCTTGTCATACGTTCCTGGGGCCATCCCCAGAGCAAGGTTCACGGCTAATTATACAAAATTGATGACCTGGTTGCTCAGATCAAGGTCTTGGTGGCTTGTGGGTAATCTGGACTCATTGCAGTGGGGCTGGTCCCTCCCTTTTCAGACACTGCTCTGCTGGATTTGCATCTCGGTGTGAGATCTGTGTGGCTGCCAACCACACAGTATGTTTTCAGCCCTTAATTCCACTGTGAGCTACATTTCACATTGTAAAAAGATACTTCCACATTTCACTGATCCCTCACTGCCCTGCAGTCTGGTGGTCCTACCATTCTGCGTGCACAAGACTTCCTTGGGGGTGTTGCTAAAAATGCACCTTTCTGGGGCTCTGTCCCCAGGGATTAAATCTCAGTAGAGCTTCAGGCTCTGCAGCACAGTGATTGTCATTCCATTGTACAGATGAGGAAACTGAGGCTCAGAGGGTTTGATCCAAGGTCATGTGACCAGCCAATGGTGGAAAGAGAAACAGACAGTAATCCTTCTGACCCAGGCCGTGCCCATTTTGCTAGGCCTTTCTGCCTCCATTTGACCCAGGTTTTTTCCACAGTTTGTTTCCTACATTCCTTAAATGCACTAATGATGACACAGATTGCTGTTGGCATCGGAAGGGCCCGTAACCCAGCGTTTCCTCATTTCACAGAGCTTCCCTGACCTCCCTCCCAGGCCCAGCACCTCTGGGAGGTGTTGGCAGGGCCTGGGGCGGCCCTGGGCAGGGTAGTGAAGGGGGCTCCCTCTGCAGGTGCTGCTGGCGCTCTGCCTCTCGTGGCTTCTCTGCTTCGTGCTCACGGTCACCAACGCCCTTCCCACAGCCCCCACGGCCTATGGGCACCTGGCCCGCACTGACACCAAAGGCAATGTGCTGAGCCAGGCTCCTTGGTTTCGCTTCCCTTACCCAGGTAACGAGAAGATAGGGCCCCTTTCTACTAGGGACATGTGTTTTCCAGTACTGTCCGTGGGGTCAAGTGCACTGAATGGAGAGTTGACTAGAGGCAGGGGATGGATCGCCTCCAAAAGATCTGACAAGGAGGAGCAGGCCCTAGGGGGTCCATATGAGACCCCTAAGAGAAGAAGGAGACCCTTGGGTTGTCCTAAGAATCTTCTGGGGATGTTAGACCAAAGGCTCCCATTCCGGGACCTTCCTCTCCTTCCCTTCTCCATGTTACTCAGAACTCGTGGCCTGAGAGCAGCCAGATCGGAGAGGTCTCGACCTTCTAGCCGGAACTTTGGGAGTCTTCCTGGATTAGTTGGATTCTACCCAAGGGAGCCTTAGCCTGAATTAGAACATTTCTGGGAAGATGAGGTCAAGGCCATCCCTTAGCCCACTTCTGGTTGCCTTTCCCAGCACTTTTAGCTCAGGTGTATCAATAACCAGGTGCCAGGGTGGGCTGGCCGGGCCCCATGGACTGTGGAGCTCCTGCCTCCCTGAATAAGAATCTCTGCTTCCAAATGCTTCAGGATCTGCCCAGGAAGGGGCCCCGCTGCTGGCTGTTTTGGTGCACAGTGCCCTCAAGGTCTGGGTGTGTGCTTGCCCTCAGGGAGGAGTGGGTAGGGCAGGAGTCCATGCCAAAGCCTCTGGACAATTGTGGGGTTGAGAGATACACTGCCGGGTCTTGCAAGCTTCCCAAAGACCCCTTCCGGCACAGAAGTTATTTTGGGTGCAGCAACGCATGGTCTTCTGGATTAACATTCCCTCTGCATCGCTCCTGCAGGACAGTGGGGTCTCCCCACCATCAGCCTGGCCGGGGTCTTTGGGATCATTGCAGGGGTAATCTCCTCAATGGTGGAGTCCGTAGGCGATTATTATGCCTGTGCCCGGCTGGTGGGGGCCCCCCCGCCTCCGAGGCACGCTGTCAACCGTGGCATTGGCATCGAGGGTCTCGGCTGTCTGCTGGCGGGGGCCTGGGGGACAGGGAACGGCACCACCTCCTACAGCGAGAACGTCGGGGCGCTGGGCATCACCAGGGTAAGTCCGCCGACAGCAGCTTCAGGCCGGGTACCTACATCCATCATGCCCCTATGAGTCTCTTTTCAGGCAACTCAGATTGCTTATTTGATTGACCTGAAGCTCAGACGTCCAACACGGGGCTCAGGGCCTAAAATAAAAATATTGGCAGGGCTGAGTTTCCATTTGCTTTGAGGCAAGCCTTTTTTCTTGTTCCTTTATGAGGATTACAAACACAACCAAAAAATTTATTTTGACGTGGCAAATCCTTACCGCATGTCTTGTCAGGAGGACATTTAAATAAATAAGCTCTTAGATGGGAAAGAAAAATAAGCAAAGGCAGGATCTGCTACTTTCTTACCACAGCAGTTGCCACTAGAGTGTCTGTGGAAAGATACTTAAAAAAATACTTTTCATTGTGGTTAAAGACACACAACATAAACACTGAGACCTGCGGCGGCCACCAAGTCCTTATTCCCCTTTCTCCCCAGCACCTGTCAACCAGCATTCTAGTTGCTGTTTCTATGGTTTCGATGACTCCAGGGACTTCCTAACAGTGTAAGCCTACAGGACTGGTCTTTTTACGACTGGCTTATCTCACTTAGCAGCATGTCTGGGACATGTCCGTGGACAGATTGACACTGCATTTCGTTCATGCCTTGTGTTTGGATTTCATTCTAGCTCCTCTCTGTGGCTCTTACTGCCCTTTATGGTAGAGCCTAGCCTTGGTCTTCATCATGTCTGTCTCTGTCCCCCCGCACTCCAGACACACGGATTTTCCTTCCCATCACCTCCCCCGCAGCTTTACTGAGATGTACTTCACTATACTATAATATGGCTTAAGTTTAAGCTGTAAATGTGTTTATTTGATACACTCCTGATTTGCCACGGGATGACCATGAGCTAACACTCCCATCGTGTTACATAATTATAATTTCTTTTTTTGTGGTGAGAACACTTAAGATCTGTCCTCTTAGCAACTTTCAAATGTGTGATTGGGAGGCCTGGTTAACTGTAATCACAATATTGTACATGTAGATCCCCAGAACTTACTCATCTTTTAACTGAAAGGTTGTACTCTTTGACGAACATCTCCCCATTATCTGTACCCTGAGCACCCTGGTAACCACCACTCTACTCTATTTCTGTGCATTTAGCTTATTTACTTATTTATTTATTAAATATTTTATTTATTTATTTGACACAGAGAGAGAGAGATCACAAGTAGGCAGAGAGGCAGACAGAGAGAGAGGGGGAAGCAGGCTCCCCGCTGAGCAGAGAGCCTGATATGTGGCTCAATCCCAGGACCCTGAGATCATGACCTGAGCTGAAGGCAGAGGCTTTAACCCACTGAGCCACCCAGGCATCCTGCTTATTTATTTTTTTACTTATTTTATTTGTTCGTTCATTTGTTCATTTATTCATCCATCAATTAATTAATTTAATGAGAGAGAATCTTTTTTTAAATAATTTTTTATTTTTTATAAACATATATTTTTATCCCCCAGGGTACAGGTATGTGAATCACCAGGTTTACACACTTCACAGCACTTACCATAGCACATACCCTCCCCAATGTCCATAACCCCAACCCCCTTCCCCCAACCCCCCTCCCCCCAGCAACCCTCAATTTATTTTGTGAGTTTAAGAGTCACTTATGGTTTGACTCCTTCCCGATCCCATCTTGTTTCATTTATTCTTGAGAGAGAGAATCTTAAGGAGACTCCATGCCCAGCATGGAGCCCAAGGCGGGGGTGGGAGGGATTCGATCTCAAACCCTGAGATCATGACCTGAGCTGAAATCAAGAGTTGAACCCTTACCCAACTGAGCCATCTAGGCACTCTGATTTTAGCTTTTTTAGATTCCACATAGGAATGGTATCATAAGATATTTGTCTTTCTTTGACATATTTCACCTAGCATAATGCCTTCAAGGTCTGTCCATGTTGCTGCAAATGGAAAGATCTCAGTGTTTACGACTGATTAACGTTGCACATACACGCCACATTTCTTTCTCCACTCATCCATCATTTAGGTTGTTTCCATACCTTGGCTCTTGTCAATCATGCTGCAATGAACATGGGCTGCAGATATCTTTTCAAGTTAATGTTTTGGTTTCTTGACATAAAGACTCACAAGAGGAATTGCTGGGTCACCTGGTGATTCTATTTTTAATTTTTTGAGGAAAAGCCATGCTGTTTTCCATTGTGACTTTGCCAACTTACCTTCCCATCAATAGCACACAAAGGTTCCCTTTTCTGCACATCTCTACCAACACTTGTTATTAACTGAATTTAACAGATGTGAGGTGATATTTCATTGTGGTTTTGATTTGCATTTCCCTGATGATGAGGGATGTTGAGCATCTTTTCATGGATCTGTTGGCCATCTGGGAGTCTTCTTGGGAGAAATGTCTATTCAGTGTCTCTATTTTAAAAATCATTACTGTTGTATTATTGAGGCATACAAATTCTTTATACATTTTGGATATTAATCCCTGATCAGGTTGCCGGTTTACAAATATTTTATCCCATCCTGCAGGGTGTCTTTCTATTTTGTCAGATGTTGCCTTTGCTGAGCAGAAGCTTTTTAGTTTGATGGAGTCCCATTTGTTTACATTCGCTTTTGTTGCTTATACTTTTGGTGTCAAACCCCCCAAAATGCCAATACCAATTTCAAGGGGATTTCCCCCTATATCTTCTTCTAGGATTTTCATAGTTTCAGATCTCACATTTAAGTCTTTAATACATGTTGAGTTAAATTTTTTGAGTGGTGCAAGGTAGAGGTCTAATTTCATCCTTCTGTATGTGGTTTTCTGGGTTTCCCAACCCCATTTATTTATTTTTTTAAATTTTTTTAAAGATTTTATTTATTAATTTGACAGAGAGAAATTACAAGTAGATGGAGAGGCAGGCAGAGAGAGAGAGAGATAGGGAAGCAGTCTCCCTGCTGAGCAGAGAGCCTGACGCGGGACTTGATCCCAGGACCCTGAGATCATGACCTGAGCCGAAGGCAGCGGCTTAACCCACTGAGCCACCCAGGCGCCCCCCAGCCCCATTTATTGATGAGACTATCATCTCCCCCACTGAATATGCTTGGCTTTCTTGCCAAATATTAGCCGACCATATATGCATGGTTTTACTTTGGGGCTCTGAATTCAGTTCTGTTGGTTTACGTGTCTATTTTGTCAGGACCATACCATTTTAATTACTACAGCTTGGTAGTATCATTTGAAATCAGGCAATGTGATGCCTCCAGCTTTATTCTTCTTTCTCAGGATTGCTTTAGCTATTCAGGGTCTTTTGTATTTACAGACAAATTTTAGGATTTTTTTTTCTATCTCTCTGAAAAATGCCATTGGGTTTGTGTTAGGGACTGTACTGAATCTATAGACAGCTTTAGGTAGTATGAACATATTGACTTTAAATCTTATCCATGGACCCATGATATCTTTCCATTTGTTTGTGTCTTCTTTGATTTCTTTCATCAGTATCTTACAGTTTTTAGCACACAGATCTGTCATTTCCTTGGTTAAATTCATTCTTAAGTATTTGATTGTTTTTGATGCTATTGTGACCAGATTATTTTAATTTTCAAATATTTTGTTGTTAGTTTATAGAAATGCAACTGGTATGTTGATTTTTGCATTCTGTGACTTTACTGGTTCATTGACTGGGCCTTATGGTTTCTTGGTTGAGTCTAGGATTTTCTCTATATCAGATCATATCATCTCTGCTGTCATTTATGTATTGAGGTACGTTCCTTCTATATCCAATTTGTTGAGAGTTTTTGTTACAAAAAGATTTATTTAGTCTTTTTCTGCTTCTATGAGATGATTGTACAGTTTTTATCTTTCATTTTGCTTATGTGGTGTATCACATTTATTGTATATGCATGTTGAAACATCCTTGCATCCCAAGGCTAAATCCCACTTGATCACAGTGTATGGTCCTTCTAATATGTTGTTGAATTTGCTTTCCTAATTTTTAAAAAAGATTTTATTTATTTGAGAGAGAGAGAGCTAGAGAGAGAGAACATGCACACATAGAAGGAGAGGGAGAAGCAGGCTCCCCCTTTGAACAAGGAGGCCAACACGGGGCTCAATCCCAGGACCCCGAGATCATGACCTGAGTCGAAGGCAGATGTTTAAACCACTGAGCCACCCAGGTGTCCCCAAATGCCCCCCCCTTTTTTTTACCTTCTCCAATGTCCATAATTCCACGACCCTCTCCCTACCCCCTTACCCCCGGCAACGCTCAGTTTGTTTTGTGAGATTAAGAGTCTCTTATGGTTTGTCTCCCTCCCAATCCCATCTTGTTTCATTTATTCTTTTCCTACCCCCAAGCCCCCCATGTCGCCTCTCAACTTCCTCATTTCAGGGAGATCATATGATAATTATCTTTCTCTGATTGACTGATTTTGATAAGCATAATACCCTCTAGTTCCATTTGTCATCACAAATGGCAAGATTTCATTTCTTTTGATGGCTGCATAGTATTCCATTGTGTATATATACCACATCTTCTTGATCCATTCATCTGTTGATGGACATCAAGGTTCTTTCCATAGTTTGGCTATTGTGGACATTGCTGCCATAAACATTCGGGTACGTGTATCCCTTCAGATCACTACATTTATATCTTTAGGGTAAATACCCAGTAGTGCAATTGCTGTGTCGTAGGGTAGCTCTATTTTCACCTTTTGAGGAACCTCCATGCTGTTTTCCAGAGTGGTTGCACCAGCTTGCATTCCCACCAACAGTGTAGGAGGGTTCCCCTTTCTCCATATCCTTGCCAGCATCTGTCATTTCCTGACTTGTGAAATTTAGCCATTCTGACTGATGTGAGGTGGTATCTCATTGTAGTTTTGACCCAAATGCCCATTCTTAAGCCCTGCGCCACTGCCTCCAAGAGCGGCCTTTTGCCTCACTGGAAAGTCTTCCTGGGGAAGGAGCATTTGAGTCAGGACTTCAAGGCAGGGAGAGAGCAGTGAGTGAAGAGATGAGGCCAGATGCTGGGACACGAGGTCACACCCTCATCCTTTCCAAGCCCGTGTGGGGCCAAGGGGGGGCTGCATATTGGGGTCATGTCACCTAGAGTATTGTTTGCAGAGCAGGGTCGAGGCCCGGCTGGTACTGAGCTCCCCTCTTGTCGTCCTGAGCCCTGCAGGTGGGGAGCAGAATGGTGATGGTCGCTGCTGGCTGCTTGCTGCTGGTGATGGGCGTATTCGGGAAGATAGGGGCTGCCTTTGCCACCATCCCGACCCCAGTGATCGGAGGCATGTTCCTGGTGATGTTCGGGGTCATCACTGCTGTGGGGATCTCCAATCTTCAGGTGAGGCTTGGCGGTCTGAGAAGAGCAGCTGGTGCATCTCTTGAAAGGGGGGCAGGGCTGGGGCCGGGGAAGGTCCTTGGTCCCAGACACTACAGTGGTTTCCAAATAGAAGAAAGAAACAGCCAGAAGCATCCAGGCTTCTGAAAAACAGAAACTGCCTCGGTTTGCATTGGGTTGTCCGGACCACTCAGCTCCCAGGGCCACGTGGGAATCCGTGCCTGGTTTGTCCCCTGGGTGTGGTGCTGCGTCCGGCCTCGCTCCCCCACCTCTGATGGCAGCGGGTGGGGAGGGGACCCTGGTGCGGGGAGTTAGAGTGCCGGGCAGTACAGGAGCTGATGGCTCGGGCTGCTGTGGGGCCTCTCTCCTGCAGTATGTGGACATGAACTCATCCAGGAACCTCTTTATCTTTGGCTTCTCCATCTACTGTGGGCTCGCCATTCCCAGCTGGGTGAACAACAATGCTGAGAAGCTCCAGACAGGTGAGTCTCTGTGTTCTGAACTGTGACCGCCCCAGGGGCAAGGCCAGTGGGGACCTTGGTCCCTGGGAATCCCGGTTTCTTTTGTCTTCACTCCAGGGATTCTCCAACTGGACCAGGTCATCCAGGTGCTGCTGACCACGGGCATGTTTGTTGGTGGATTTCTGGGCTTTTTCCTGGACAACACCATTCCCGGTAGGGCTCGCCTTCACTCTGTAGGCTGGTGGTGTGGATAGACCAGCATCATCTGGCCGGTCCTCATGGCTTCTTGGACCCTTAGTACCATGTCAGGCTGAACATAGCATATCCTGAGCAGGCCCTGGGTCTGGGTGGGAGGTATAGGTCCGTATTAGCTTTCTAGGGCTGCTGTAACAAAGCAGCCCAGACTGGTGTAAACAGCCAAAGTGGATTTCCTCATAGTCTGGAAGCTAAAAGACGGAGATCAAGGTGCTGGCAGAGTTGGTTTCTCCCAAAGCCTCTCTCCTTGGCTCACAGATGGCCACCTTCTTGCTGTGACCTCACATGGCCTTTCCTCTGATGGGTGCCTCCCTGGTGTCTCTCTGTGTGTCCTGAGCTCTTTCTATAAGGACAACAGTTATATTAGATTAGGGTCCCCCCCGAAGGCCTCATCTTTAACGGAATTACCTCTTTAAAGGTCCTATCTCCAAATATATTCATGTTCTGAGACAGTGGGGTTAAGGCTTCAACTTATGATTTCGGGGCAGGGAACCACAATTCAAAGCCCTAAGGTGAGAAACACACCAGAAGCAGAAAGAAAAACAGCTAAGAGCCCAAAGTCTAGTTGGTGAGGGAGAGAACACATGCATTCTTTTCTTCCCTTCCTCTCTCTCTTCCTTTCCTTCTAAAAAACCCCCTGAACACTACTGTGTTCCAGGCTGTGTCCTGAGAATACAAACAGCAGAAAGACATGCCTCCCACCTTCCAGAAACCCATGGGCTGACAGGGGAGGAAGACAAGAGAACAGACAATGAGAATAGAGGGTAATATGTGAGGCGAGGAGCAGTCCGAGGGTCGGGCGCTGAGGACGTTGCAGTGAGGAGTGCAGGCCGCCCTCGTGGATGGCTTTCAGTGCTCTCTTCTAGAACCTCCCCACCCTCTTCGTGGTGCTCTCTTTTCCACATTTGTTCTCTCCACGTGTAAAGTGCACCTGCATTCTAGAAACAAAGCGTGGAAAGACCTGCCCTTTGACGGTGGGGCAAGGATGGTGCTCGTAGAAGATTGTTCCCTCCCGCAGCGGGAGCTCAGGGAACGCCCCTGCCATGGGACTCTGGATGGACCAGGAAGAGAAGGTGCTGTTGGCTCGGGGAGGGCACAGAGCAGAGACCCCACGAGTGCCTGCAGGGGGCGCCAGAGGCCTCCCCAGACCGGTGGTGCTGGGTCAGTGCCCGGGGCTGACTGCTCTGCTGTCTCCCATTAGGAAGCCTGGAGGAGAGAGGCCTCCTGGTGTGGAATCAGATGCAGGAGGACTCCGAGGAGACTGCAAAGGCCTTGGAGGTGTACCGCCTGCCCTGCGGGATCGGCACCAAGGTCTGCACGTCCTCCTGCACCCAGTACCTCCCCTTCTGGCCCAGGCTGGGAGCTGGGAGCCGGGAGCGGGGCCGGAACCTGCTGGCCCGCCTCTTCCAGGACCCCTCTGGAGCGCGCGGGAAGGGCGCCTCTGAAACCAAGCTGTGACAAGAATGTCCTCACGCCTGTCCCAACGTGCTCTTCACCCCCCTCCCCAACCTCAGGAGCTCATCTGCATGGCGAGGAGGGGTGGGCACCCTGCACGCAGGGCAGCCAGATGAGTACTGATTACGGCCATGAGGAGGGTGCTGCTTTGATATACTTGGACGCCACAGCCTTCCACGTGCTCCAGCGAAAACCAGGCCCCCACCTCCAGCGTCAGCCCGTGTGACCCAGGGTTCGCCCAGATGCGCTGGGCCCACACGTTCTCGGTCATACTTTGATGCCTTGGGACCAAGAGGCCTGGGGTGGCAGAGGGGACGGAGGTGGGGCTGTCTGCTGGAAGGCACCAGGAACAGTTGTCTTCAAGCCCCTCTTGTCCTCTCCTCCCTGGCACCTGCCCCTGGAATCTGGCGCCTCAGGAGAGATGAGGAGGACCCCCTGTTCCCCCAGCGCCTGCTCTAATCTCCTGGTGCTCCAGGCCGCCCCTGGCTCAAGCTGTTTGTGATGGAAGGTTCTTAACGTGCACGTTCTTGGAATCGAGTGCCCGGACTCTGGCTTAGGCTTTGCCCGCTCGTGCAGGCTGCCAAGGAATCAGAACCCACTCCACCAAATGGCCTCCCTCAAGAGTGCAGCATGAACTCCTGCCTGAGTTTCCAGCTGTCTGGTCTGCCCTGCAAATTTCAGATTTGCTGTCTCCACCATTAATACTTAAACTGATACCTACCCCCGTACCCTTACCTGTCCTCTGGGGTCTGTTTCTCTGACAGATAGGTGCTGACTCATACGGGACGATATCATCAGTCAAGACACAGGAAGATACCTTTGTAGGAAGAGGCCTCGGTGGGGAGGACGGCAGGGCAAGGCCCATCGGAGGGGGATGTTAAAGCGACACAGACGTCCTGGGCTGCACCACAGCCAGTGATCCCTGCGGGTGGGGAGCAGAGGGCTGTTGGATCTGAAGAGTGGAGGCAGGGACACTCCTAGCACATGGCCACGGGGAGAAAGGACACAGCATTCCCCTGAGGTCTGCCCTGGCCAGGGTCCGCTGCCACACAATGCTCCAGGACTGAGGGCTGCACCGGAGTGGGTGGGGGCCACTTGGAGCTGGCACGTGTTCCTTGAGGACCTACTCTGTGCAGGCACCTCTGTAAAGGCTGATTTCTCCTTTCCCACATACTGGATTGTCCTTGACCTTGTCCTTGGGGGCCTGGACGGGGGTAGGTGTGAGTGCTCCTCTCCCCTTCCTTCCCAGCACCCGTGTGGGCGACCCCGGGGGTAAAGGCCTGCCCGCGCCTCCTTTGGGTTGTTCATCAACAGTGGTGTGCTGTCCACAGTCCTTGCAGAGTGCCATGCGAGTCCTTGGGAGTGCGCTGCTGACAGGACGGAGGGGAGGCGTGAGCCCCGGGGCTTAGGGCAGGCAGACAGCGCTCAGGCCCTAACGCATAACCCACACGCTGGGTTCTTCCAGAGGAGATGGAACAGTCGAAGTATTCAAGAGGCCTTCAGGGCACGGGAGCCTCTGTCACAACGACGGGAAACTTGAAAAAGCCAGGGAAGCCGTTCTCTGCACGGCTGGCGGGTTAGTCTGGGTTCTCCAGAGAAAGAGAGCCCTGGGGATGTGGGACGTGGGTGTGTGTGCACGCACACACATCCACACACGACATGCATGCGCGTACACACATACACAGGGAGAGAGAGGTGTTCAGGAACGGGCTGTCCTGACAATGCAAGCTGGAATGTCCGTCATCAGCAGGAGAGTTGCTGCTCGGGTCTGAAGGCGCTTCCCTCCCCCTCGTGGGAGGCCAGTCTCCGGTTCGATTGGATCCTCCAGCTGACTGGATGAGGTCGACCCATTTCAGGGAGGCTAATGGCTCCACATTTATTCAAAGTCTGCCGGTTCAGATGTTTATCTTACCTCACTACACCATCCTAGAAACATCGAGAATAATGTGTGACCAAGTATGTGGGTGGCCTGGTCAAGCTGACACATAGACTCTACTATCCCATGCAGTGTGCGCGCCCTGAAACCTTGCCAGAAAGCACTCAGAACCCGGCAGGAGCGGGCTTGAGCTTCATTTAGGTACCAGAAGAGGCAGATGAAGCTCGTTCTACCCTGATGTCCTATAGCTCCTATAGCACAGGCACGGTCAGCACACTTCCTGGGCTGCCACAGCATGCATGATGAGCCAGGGGCCTCCAGAACTCTCTAGAACCCACCAGAACTATGCTCCAAACCCAACCTTTGCCAAAAGTACCTGGTGTCATGGTACCTCTGGGGACAAACCCTGCCTGTCCTTTCTTGAAAGGCCCATGGACTGGGCTTCAGCCAGGCTGCACCAGGTCCCCCTCAGTGGGAGCAAAAGAAAAGCAGGTGTTTACCTCGTAGCGGGCCAGGTGACCTGACGCCAAACAACTCTGAAAGACTGACACAGAGCCACACTACTTTTAAAGCCTTTATAATACAGAACCTCAAACCAACAAAATGCTCTGGGACATTCTGCAATATTCCGGAAGAGGGAGGTGGGTACAGCCTTGGCTGCCGGCATTAATACTTGGAAACTGCCCACCGCCTTCACTCCGTCCTGTCCCAGCCATTCCGTGTCACAGATCTTCATCGTCAAAGGTCTCCAGGCACCTCAGCATTACCAGCTCATCGTCAATGGGCTGGTCTGGTTCCTGCAAAACATAGGGTGGCAGAGGATCAGCGTGTAGTTAAGGAACCCAGGCCCCAGGCATGTGGGACAGCCCCGGCATCTTCCGCAGAGTCTACCCCGTCTCTGGCTGCACCTTCTTCTCCAGCTTCCGGCCAGGAAGTAAGGGCTCTGGCAGTGGGGCGGGGGCGGGGGCGGGGGATGTCCCATTTCCGTTCCATGCAACTGCCACATTCTATGATCTTCAGAAAGGGTTTTCCTGGACACAACGGAACTGGATTCTTTTCCATACGAACACTTCCAGAATCCCATAAGACAGAAGGGAGACCTCTCCAAGCTTTACCCAAATGCTCCTCGGTGGAGGACAGTGAATTACACCAGGGTGCCCGCCAAGGGGATACCACACAGCTGTTTGAAATAATAGGAATGAGATTGTTCTCTGGGGGATATACTATTTAAAAAGAAGAAAGGGGGCATCTGGGTGGCTCAGTCACTTGTGTCTGACTCTTGGGTTCAATTCAGGTCACGATCTCAGGATCCTGGGATCGAGGCCCCCCCACCCCCCTTTTCAGGACCTGTGCTCAGCGGGAGATCTGCCCGAGATTCTCTTTCCCTCCTGCTTGTGTCCTTTCTCTCATTTGTATTTGAAGGATTATATAAACCTCTGCAGGTTATCTCTGGGTGGTTGTCCCGAAACTAGTAATGGTGATCCCTTTGGGGAAGTGAATGGGCAGTCAGGAAGGGATGCTGGTCGGAGAGAAACTGAGTTTTCTTTGTATTTCTTTTGGTAACTTTAAAGTTTTAAAGTAGGTATGTGGGTTAACTACTAACTAATTGTTTAAGAAGTAGCTCTATGTTATTTAATTCCCTTTATAATGATCTTCCACTGACTTCTCTGACCCCCCCCCCATCACCTCTTCCCCTAAAAGGGTGTTCCTGGGTTTAGCTCTTCCTGTATTTCCCCATCTTGGCAGAAAATGATCCCTATAGTTTGTCATAGGTTGGTCCCCTGGGGCCCTGGGAAGCGTCCCGAAACCCAGTCAACCATCCCATGAATGTGGGACCCGGTCCCGGGGGTGACCAATGGCCAGGTTGGCAGCAGGGGTCTCTGGGAAAATCACATGGGCCCCCTCATTCAGGGTGAAGACCAGAGCAAAGCTTGAGAAAAGGCAGACTGGAGCGCAGGGGGCACCAGGAGGCCAAGAGTCCCAGGAGGGACGGCCCGTGAGTCTCTGTCACACTGACTGCTTGAATGTTGTTCAGAATGGTCCAGTTCTCTAAGCCCCTGAAAATGGTGTCTGAGGCATTTTTAAGCTACACGGTTGGGAAAGCAAGAGGCTGAGAGAGGTGCCTGCTGGTATTGGGTGCTGAGATATGTTGAATTGTATCCTTCCTACCCCGATTCATGCCCACCTGGAACCTTCTTCGGAAACAGGGGCTTTGCAGGTATAATTAGCTAAGGACTGCAAAATGAGCTCCTCCTGGGTTTAGGGTGGGCCCCTCATCCAAAAGACCGGTGTCTTTAGAAGAAGATGAGAGGGCTAGAGAGACTCCCAGAAGGCCTTGTGAAGACAGGAGGCCCTGGTGGGAGGGATTCCGCTGTGAGCTGAGGCCTGCAGAGGACAGCCGGGGGCCCCCGGGGCTAGGAAGAGGCAAGGAGAGACCTTTCCTGGAGCCTTCAGAGGTGGCATAGTCCTGCCAGCACCTTCATTTGGCCTCTAGCCTCCAGGACTGTGAGAGAAGCGTTTTTTGTTGTTTTAAGCTACTGTGTTTGGTCATTTGTTACAGCGGTCCTAGGTACTGTCCAGGAGCTGGTTAAGGTTTCATCCAATGACCTCGTGATGCTGATGGGGGAGAGGGTGGGGAAGAGAATGAGATTTTCCTCACAGCACCGCATAGCCAAGGCCAGGGGCCTCCCGCACCAGAGCCACCCGGACAGCTTGTTCAAAATACAGATTCCTGGGGCCCCACCTCGCAACAGTGAACGAGAGTCTGGGGTGCTGGGGCGTCAGGAATCTGCGTTTCCAGTTAGCTCTCAGGACGACTGAAGTTCGAGCATTTTACTTTATTCGGATACTCCAATCCTGTTTGAGCTTGCTTTTCTACTATATTCAGGGAAAGGAAGCAGGGAAAGCAAAGACTGTCCTGTTACTCTGTTCCACAGGCCTCGGGAAGGTGGACTGACATCCCTGTGTCCGGATGGCCAGGGAAGGACCAGACGGCCAGCCAAGGGCTGATGGGAGGTGGGGAGCAGCCAGAGGGGGGCCCTGGGCTCCAAGTGGAGTCGAAGTGGACCTGGCAGAGGGAAGCGAAGGATTCGTGGGAAAGGCCCAAATTATACTTTGGTCTGTTGGAAAGCTGCCCCAATTACTTTTAGACAAACCTTGCCATTATTACTGCTTACCTTTTTAAAGAAACCGTTGTATCTTTGCTGAATTAGTAGAGAAAATCCTTGGCTATGAATCTGAAAGGGTCTGTCCCCTTCAGGCATAACTCTCCTTCCCCCATGGAAGTTTCTGGGATGTCCCTTCTAATCAAGACACAACCAGCTTTGGGGAAGTGGAAATTAATACCCTTCAAACGCGGAGGGCAAATATTAACTCAGGGTCTCAGAAGACGACAGGACAGCGTAGCCTCTTGGAAACGAGTCACACAATGTTGACAAATGCCTGCGAAGAGTCAGGTCCCTGGGATCTGGTCGACACTTCCGGGGACCCCCTGTCTCAGTCCTGCCCTGGAGACCATCTGTGTGCCTCTTCCCTCAGTTTCCCTGGATGTCGCCCATCCCCCAGGATGTGTCAGGCGGATGCCCACCATCCACGGGACAGGCCGAGAGAACGAAGGGACGTCTGCCCCCAGGGTGAGGTGAGGGGAGGTGTGAGGTGAGGTCCCGCTGGTGGGGAGGCCTCAAGGGTCCTTCCCGCCATCCTAAGGGAGGTGAGACGAGGTCTCCTCGCGCTCTGCTCCGTCCTACCTGTTTTAACTGAGGGTTAATACAGCAAAGGCCTTTAAAAAAATCGATGATCTGCATGTAGAGCTGAAACTTCTCCTCCGGATATTCTGGGATGTGGCTGGCAAACACCGAACTGACGACAGAAAGGGGAAGAGACAGCAATCCTCAGAACCCTCCTCTTTGGCCTCTGCTGGCCCCCCCTAAAATTCCTGGATTACAGCGTGAACCAGGCACTCGTAAACGCCCCGTAAACAGCTTCCGTGTCACGTGTGGAACCCACGGGAAAAGGGAGACCCTGGGGAGACTGGCTCCTGTGCCCTAATTTAGTGTTCTGGGCTGTGGCCTGTGGAAGAAGGAGCAAAATGGCCTCTCTCCCTCAGAGTCCCCCTCAGAGATCCACGCCCCGCGGTCCTGGTCCCTGTGGCTTCCCGGAGAGCTCAGGTGGCACAGGCCACACTAGAGCTCAGTCCCCTGAGATGTCCCCCTTCCATGGGGGGGCAAGCCCCGATGATGCAGGGAGGTGGCCTGTGTGGCAGGCTCCTTCCCCCGGCCTTCCTGGGACCGGGGAGCAGCCCCACGACGTCAGGAGCCTGAAGTGCTGGGACAGCCTACATGTTGACCTCACATTCTCTCAGAAGCAGGTCCCACTAGCCACATAGAAACCCTCTGGCACCAATCCCTGCCTTCTCCAGGGATAGCAGAAAACATTTTCCAGTAGGCCGTTTCCATGTTCCATCAGCAGGGCAAGGAATTCCAGATCCTGCTTGGCAAGTACACTCTGGCCACTTCTTACCAAAGTTCTCATGGCCGGAGCCTGGCTCCGAAATAGGAAAGTCCACCTCCAGCCCATTTCAGCAAAACCAGACCCCACACACAGCTGACGGGAGCGGGAGTCACCCCCTAAAATCACTTTGGAGGGTTTTGGTGGAGTCTGTTGAGGCCGGATGGAGCTGGCTACTTGTGGGGAGACAGGCTGAGGTCCGGTGCCCCCCCACCGCCCCCCGGGCAGCCAGGTGACCAGGGGCTGCGTGGCTTCGGAGGAGAGTGGGGTTAGTTGTTGGAATATGAGGACAGGAATGTCTCCTCACTCCCAAAGCAGGAAAACAAAATGTTCAGGCCTTTTTCAGCCTTCTTAAGGGTCTGTGCCTGCAGGCTCTAAGCCCGCAACTTTTCAAATGGCCAGGGAACTTCAGTGCTAAACCAGCCCGGTCTTGCCTCTCCCCATATCCCTCTTTGTGTCTCTCACTCCACGGGGTCAGCTCTCCCCTGCTCCCTTCTTTCCACCTCCGTCCCCAGCAGCCCCTGCAAAGCAGCTTCCCCCTGCACGGCTCAGAGAAGCCCTCCACTCAGGGCACAGGCCCTGTTCCGTGTTGGCCCAGGCTCTCCATGTCCCAGAGCCCCTGCCCAGCTCACAGAGCAGGTGCTGTGGCAACGCCCACGGCCCCCTCCCTCTGGGCAGATGGAGCACGGAGACAACCCACAGCCCATAACCGGCTGCGTCTCCATGCTGGGCCAGGATGGGAGAGTCTCCTACGCGCAAAAGCCCCACACTGAGTCCCCCCACAGACAGCCGCACAGTCTTAGGCCCAGCCCGCTTTGAACCACAGACAAAGCGGATCTCTGAGAACTTCATGGAATTCTGCACCCCTCTGCGGGCAGCAGGGGAGCAGCTCCTAAACACCCCAGCTGCCCCCTCCCCAGATTGTGTCCTACCCCCTTCCTCACCTAGAGCTGGAGGTACTCGGAGCTTCGTTTTTGTCCAGGAAACTGGCCACATCGAAGGCGTCTTCAAAGAGTATCTGGAGGAAGGCACAGAACATGGTCAGAACTGCAGACCAGCATTTGCTCTGGGCTCCTGGCAGCGATGAGGAGAAAGGCTCTGTCCTTCACCCTCGTTCCCAAAGGGTGGGTGGAAGCTGGGGCCCAAATGCAGGGTCACTGTCTGGTGACCTTCCTAGGCAGTACCTAGTGAGCTCTTGTCTGCCCAGAACAAACCAAGACCCCAGAGGTGGTTACAAGGGATGGGGAAGCCCCCGGGGACTGTGGTCTCTCTTCCTTCTTCCTTCCTTTTTTCTTTTCCTTTCTTTTTTCTTCTCTTTTCCTTCCTTCCTTCCTTTCTTTTCTTCTTTCTTATTTTTTTAGCGAGAAAGTGTGCAAGCAGTGTAGGAGGGGCAGAGGGAGAGGGAGAGAATCCCAAGCAGGCTCCATGAAGTGAGGAGCCCAAAGCAGGGCTTGATCTCATGGCCCTGAGATCATGATCTGAGCCAAAATCAAGAGTCGGTCACTTAATGGACTGAGCCACCCAGGCACCCTTAAATCTCTTTTTTTTCTAGAAGGTGGGAGCTCAGGCATTCAATGCAACAGCCAGAGCTTCCGTGTACACCAGAAGAGGGCTCATCTACACCTCCCAAGAAGCAGAGGCTCTTGGCGCCCAGGATCCGCAAGCTAGCAGTCTCGTGCCAGGACAGCGGGATAAGAGGTTGGTGGTTTGGGGTTGGGCTGCAAGAGAGCCAGCTCCCAGTCCTGCCGCTCACTAAGCTGTGTGACCTCGGGCAAGTGACCTCGTTTCTCAAATCCTTCTCCTATACAAAGGGAATCACAACAGAACCTACCCATAGGGATGTTGCAGGAATTAAATAGATGAGTTACGTGAAACACCGGGCACATAATAATGCCCAATTTGTTGGCTATTATTGAATATTACCAGCTTTATAAAAGAGACGCATGTTTATTGGGCAATTTTGGAAAATAGAAACAGATAATATCACTGAGAAACCATCCCAGCCAGAGAGGTCCATTGCTGACACACTCACCTATTTTCCTCTGGTCATTTCCTGAGGCATATTATAGCCTGTATTTCCAATTTTGCAATCTTGTTATTTAGATGGTTTTTTAGTCCTGCTTGGCTTTAATTCTTGAAGACTATTAAATATTCCACAGGAATGTGGTATACATTTAGGGAATATGCAAGATTTAGCAAATAAATATGCAGGGTGCTGAGTTAAATTTGAATTTTTAGTTAAAGAATGAATCATTTTTTAGCATGAGAATGGGCCCAGTATTGCATGGGAGGTTCTTACATCCAGACTCTCACTGGGCACACCTCACTGTGTCACCCTGTTTCTGAGCACAACCATCCGGAGGAGAGGGAGCTCTCTGGCCCCAAGTTGGCAGGTTCCGGCAGGTTCTGGCAGGTTCCACAAGGTCTCTCCTGTCCCCTTATCTGGGACACACTGCTCTTTCTCTGGAAGCCTTGTCTCTGTCCTTCTTGTCTTCTCACAATTTGCTTCCCCTGAACTGAATCCTCTGGGACTCGGGCCATGTAGGTGGCCCTTCTTCTGATCTTCTGGACATTTCATGGTGTCCTTCTTTTTAATATCACTTTGTTCATCTTTTTTTTTTTTTTTAAAGATTTTATTTATTTGACAGACAGAGATCACAAGCAGGCAGATAGGCAGGCAGAGAGAGAGAGAGAGGGCAGAGCAGAGAGCCCGATGTGGGACTCAATCCCAGGATCCTGAGATCATGACCTGAGCCGAAGGCAGCGGCTTAACCCACTGAGCCACCCAGGCGCCCCAATCACTTTGTTCATCTTGAAGAGGATCTGGAAACAGGCCACTGAAAGGACCAGTCCAGAAGCTCATCCATCCAGTGTGTGTGCTTCCCCAGCAGGTCTGAGGCTGGGTCCTGGGCCCTAAATTCCTGCCTTAGCCAATCAACCACTGAAGTTCTGGGCCACCATCCTCACCTGTGCACTGCCCTCTTGCCACTAGCCTGGGAGGGGCACTGCCAGGCTCCGTGGTCGTCCCGAAACGCCCAGCACACTTATGGGGCCATGCTTCTCAGAGCCTCCCGGCACAGCTGTCCCTGCACACAGGGGCCCGCCCCAGACACCACCGTCCTGCTGTACGACCTCTCCAGATGGACCAGGAGCTACAGAGGTTTCACTGCAACTGATCTGGAAGCCAACGTGGGAGTAGCTGTGTCTCTGTCCCTGCCCTGCACAGAACCACACTCTGTCCTGCTTACCTTGTCACTCAACCCTGGCTTGGCCCAAGCTTGGGGATGGTGGTGTGGCAGAACTCTGATCCGGGCACAGCCGAGGGACTGCTGCCAGCTTTCCCCAACAGCAGGAGAATGGGAGCCCTCAGCCATTCCCGAAAAAGGTAAGAGAAGCTGCTTCCATGATTTGGGGACATGAGACGGTGGCTTGGGTCAGCTCTTTCTTGAGGAAAAGTTCATGCTGCAAAGGCGCAAACATAGTCAGGTTCCAGTGGGACAGACTTGTCCGCACATTTGGCAGATGCTTTCCTTTTGCTTTGTGTGAGCCTCTGGGAAAAGGCACGTCAGGGTACAAAGACATCCAGGCCGGCTGACATGGGTGGGGGGTATGAGGTCCTTAGCTGTTGCTTTCCTGGCCCTGCTTGGACTGGAGGAGAGCTCAGGTTCTCTCCTGGTGGACCCCACAATAGTGGACAAACAGATGAGAAACCACAGCCCCCGGAGGGACGGCTGGGGAAGGGGAGCAGATGTGGATGACTGTTTCTTGTCTGAACTGGGAGTTCCTTCCAGCGATGCTTTGTCCACTGGTCACCGGGGCTGCCTGTTTAAAATGCAGGCTCTGAGCTGCCCCCTCAGGAACTCTGATTCAGTGGGTGTGAGGTATTAGCCAGATACCTGCCTCTTTACTAAACTCCATTTAAGAAGCATCAGGGGAGACGGTGAAGGTTGATCAGACACAGGTGACCAAAGGGTACAAAGATTTGAGAAATTCTGTGGTGAAGGAGATCTAGGAGTTGGGCCTCCTGGATAAGTCACCCCACTCATTAGGCCTCATCTGTCAACCAGCAGCAGTGGACTGGGTGACTGGCATTCTGTTGTTCTCCAGGCCCAGGGCCCTGAGGGCTGGGAAAGTTCCAGAAGGATGGGCCTTTCAGGGCTGTTCCCCAGGGTCATGGGCACTAGGACTGTGTCTGGCTCTAAGGGTCCCCAGAGAGCCACAGGACATCTCCTGAAAGGGACCACCCACAGAGGGGCATTTGGGAGGTCAGGGCAAAGTGGAGTGGAGGCGTTTTCCTGGTGGAGGCCTGGGTACTGAATGTCCTACAAGGCACAGGACAGGCCCGGAGAGCAAGGACCTGCCTGCCCCAGGCTGGAGAAGCAGGTCAGACAGACGTGGCCCTTGTGGTAGCCGCAGGCTCCGGAGGCCATCCTAATTCTGGAAGTGCAGCTGAGGGGCCCACGCAGATCTCAGCACTGAGTGACCCCCCTCAGGCCACCAGACACACGGCACTGCTGTCCATGGCTTCCGACAACTGGAGCTCTGAGAAGTGCGTTTGTGATGAAGGTATGGCTGCCTCTCCACGTGCATTCCTCTCCCTTCACTGAACGGCAGCAATGCTCTCTGCCATGGGAACTGACCTCCTCTGAGGGTTTGGGCCTGACGGGTCCACACACAATACTGTCTCCATGATGTCAGTCATTGGCTCAGTCATCTGGCCTGTTCTGGCCAATGAGAGGACAGGAGAGGTATGGCAGAAATTTCTGGAAAAGTTCTTCCTTGAGCTTTAAAAACAAGCCACTGGAATCTTTCTCTCTCTGACCTGACGTAGAGGAGGAGGGACGAGGGCTCGGTTGTTCCCAGCTGCCATTCCCCAGTCACGTGGGATAGGGAACGTAGGGAGGGGAAACAAGGTGAGAAGCCAGGTTTACGATGAGGCAGAGCAGGGAGAGGGGAAGAACCAGGTCTGTTTTGATGTCCCTGAGACCAGCAGGAAGCCCTCCTGACCTTAGGCCCTCCCTGGCTGTGAGAAGTACGTTTCTGCGTGGTTTAAAAAAGCAAATAACTTGTAGTCAAAATAATCCCAACTGATACAACCTTCTAAGCCTTCTCTTCTATAATCCCCATGGAAAGGTCCAGAAGAAGGAGAAAAAGAAAGGCCATTCTGTGGTTGTGGAGTTTACGTCAGGTAAATCAGAAACTCACTGTGGGAGTCAGAATCCAACCATTACTTCAAACTCGGTAAATGACCCCAAGCAGATCCCTGGTGCCTCCAGGCCAAAGGTGACCGAGTCGTTCCTGCACCTACCTCCACCCGGCCCAGAGAGGGTCTGCTCACCTCCTCCGGGGTGGAGACGAGCGAGCAGCTGGCGCCTTGGCTGTCAAACCCACTGTCCTTCATGCTGCCGTCGGCACAGGCCGGCTCCTGACAGGCCCCGCCAAGGCCCTGGAGGTCGCTGTGCCTCTGTGCCCAGGCCTGCAGGAGACTGGCCTTCCTCTCCTCAGAGAGGTTCTGCCACAGGTGGGAGATGGCAGCAGAGACAATGGGGAGTGTCACCTCGTGTAAGGAGACAATCCCGCTCTCGATCAGAAGGTCCATCGTCTGCTTGTAAAAGTTGAGGTACCTGGAACAGAAACAGCGTCATCTCCCAGACCTGAAGCCAGTGGCCGAAGGTCCCTCCCCAAGCCGTCTCCTCAGGATTCCGTTAGCAGGCTATGGCCCACCACACATGAGCCTTGCCACAGCTCTGTGGGTTACCAGGGGCTTTGCCTTCCTAGTCTGCCTGCCGCTGAGCCTTGGAGAGCAGGAGCCATCAGGGATGACATAACTCTTGCCCCTGGGTCCTTCCCCAGAGTCCCCATGGAGCTCTCTGCCTGACAGAAGAGAAAAATAGGAGTGAGGCCTGCTCGGTTCTCAGTCCATGGGAAAACCACTTCAAATTACAAGCCCTATGAATGTGCCGACACATTCTTGTTTTACTTCAGGGCCTGAAATTCAGGCTTAGCTGTGGAAGGACCCTCCTTCTATTGGGCCCCTACCTCCAGAGGCCAACATGGCCACCATGGGTCTTGAGTCTGCAGAGAAGCTGTGCATGGCCCTCTGAGTTAGTCATTCACCTTGTTTCTTACTATGAGACCAGGAATACAGGTAGGGCTTGTGTGTTTGTGTGAATGGGGGTGTCTGGTCCTCATTATCCCCATCAACAGTTCCTCCAAAGTCAACTCCAAATAGGGAAGTTTAAGGAAGCTTAGTGTATATGTTGTACGATGTAGCTTCAAGATGATTTCTCTAGTCCTTCTGCCAACCTCATCCCCAACCCCTCCCATATGGAAATTCTGGAGCTTCCTTGATTATGGATCTTGTCCGAGAGTGAACTGAGGACACTGTGTGCCTCAGACAGAGCCTCTGTCCCCTTCCCCACAGGCTCCATGTGAAGCCACCCTTCCCAGCCGTTCACACCGTTCAAATTCCATGAGGTCTGGCAGCAAGGTGACTGGGGAGTTTAAGAGCTCCACTTTCTTCTCTTCCACCTCCTCCTCTTCTTCCTCTTCCTCCTCTTCCTCCTCTTCTTGGTCTTCCTCCTCCTCTTCCTCCTCTTCCTCCATTTCAGCATCCTTCCCGACTGCCTGGATTGGGCACCAGATGGCAGAACCTTTCTGCAGAACCTTATTTGAGACCAGGCTAGTGCGAAAACAGAAACAAGACAACTGCGAACTAATGCTCCTCATGAACACCAACACTGAGATTCCGAACACAATTTTAGTATTGGGACCAAGCGGGGCTTGTCCTAGGAGTGCAAGATGGCTGGTTCAAACATTGAATGTCAAGTAGTGGAACTCAACAGAGCAACAGGCTAGAGAAGAAAAACCATACGATCATCTCAACAGATTCAGAAAAGCACTCGGCAAAATGCAACATCCATTCATGACAAAAACTCTCAATAAACTAGAAGTAGAAGGGAACCTCCTCCACATGATAGAGGAAACCTACAAAAAACCTAGAGCTAACATCATACTTGACAGTAAGAGACTGAATATTTCTCTGCCTAGGTCAGGATCAAGACAAGGATGTCCACTCTTACCACTTCTATCCAAAATCGTACTGGAGATCCTCACCAGTCCAATAACGGGAACAGAAGAAATAAAAGATAAACAGATTGGAAAGGCAGAAGTCACACACAAATATGGGACTAGAACTAAGAAGGGTGTTTAGCAAGGTGGCAGGATACAAGGTCAATAAAGGAAAACCAATAGTGTTTCCACATATTAGTAATGGACAACTGGAAATTGAAATTATAAGAAGTACCACTTACAACAGCACCCCAAACATGAAATGCTTAGGTTTAAACCATAAGTTCAGTCTGAAAAAGAAAGAGTGGATAAGTTAGACTTTATCAAAATTTTTTAATTCTGCTCTTCAAAAGGCAGTCTTAATGGAGCAGAATGGGGGGTGGTGCAGTTGGATAAGCGCCCAGCTCTTGGTTTTGGCTTAGGTCATGATCTCAGGGTCTCGAGATCGAGCCCCACGTCACTCCATGCCCAGAGTTTGTTTCAGATTCTCTTTCTCTCTTCCTCTGACCTTCCTGCTCATGCTCTCTCTCTCAAATAAATAAATAAATATTTAAAAAAAAAAAAAGAACGGAACGACATGATATAATTTGGAAAACCAGGACTTGTACCCCAAATCTCTTCATCCTGATAGGAATAATCCCCAAGGAGGTATCATGTTGAGTCAAAATACAAGTGCACCAGAAGAAAACCAAGGAGGATCCTTCTTAAAAGAGAAAAAAAATTTTTTTTCCATTTCAGAGCAGAGGAAGCCTTTCTGTATTCTCCCAAGCCTAAGTCACGGGGGCAGGACGGCAGATTAGACTTCATTTTTTGCATGGCCGAAACAACAACAACAACAAAAAACAAAACATCAAAAGCAAAATAATAAAACAAATGACCAAGGGATAATTATTTGCAAGTCATGTCCTAAAAGAGAGCTAATTTCTTGGTACACGTAGAGGGCTCCTACAACTATGTGAGAAAAAGACCACCCACCCAACAGGAAAATGGGCAAAAACAGTCACAAGAAGTTCCTTTGCTCTTGAACAAAGGCACTGAATTTCCCTCACAGTGTAATTAATTAAAATTTAATAATTATGAAATGTAATCTGTTCCCGAGCTGATGCCATACTTTTCATTGTTGCGGGTTTAAAATACTGATAGTGAAAAATCCCGATTATTATGATTTTAAAAGAAATTTAGCCATTCTCATGTGGGCCCACGATGTTAAGTATTGGTAAGATTTTAGTATGGGATAAAGCATGTATCTTCAATCGGTAAAGAAAAGATGGCTTACGTGATGAGTGTGGCTGGGATCAGTGGCTAATCATTTGGGAAACCCCAGTGCAACTGTCCGCCTCACTGAAACCACCTTGCCCATCACGAGGTGACGCTTGGGAGTCTTACCTGGGGTTGCCAGAGTACATGCTGACGTATTCGGCCTTGACCTCCTCTAAGCTATTTGCATTCCCATCCTCCAGGTTGAAGGACTCTGTTGGGAAGGCGAAGGCAAGGGTCACAAAGAGGGAAGTCTGGTCTTTGTCAAGTCTCTCCCACCCTCCCTATCCAGGTGGACTGTGAGTGGTCCCTGAGCACCCCCAGATTCAATAAAAGGGAGTCAAGGGTTCAGTTTCCCCTCTCCTTCTAGATGTGAGCTTCTTGAACTGGCCCTTTTCCATAGACACTGAAAATCCCCTTCAGAGCTCAGTTTCCACCAGTTTCTGAGACCCGCCTTCCCAGGCCGCCGCCTGTCCCAGACTGAGTGCCAAGAAAAGGAGCCATGTTTTTGGCTTTGCTGTTGAGTGTGACAAGCGCCGGCTGGTATCCTCTCTGGTCTCTCAAGATGGGATCAGGTACCTGACAACATCTGTCTGTCCTGCCAGACTATAAGGTCCCCAAGAGGGGGGGCATGACTCTCCTTGTAGCCCTGGGCCCAGCCCAGCGTCCGGCACACGGTAGGCACGCAGTAAGTGTCTGTTCACTTGGCCTAAGGCACTCTCTCTGCTTTCGATGGAAAAACCAACCATACTTTCTGTGGGAGGAGATGGGGGTGACGGATGGGGGTCTATTACCTTTCAGCTTCAGCAGATTATCCAAGGTTTGTTCCAGCTCCTGGATGTGGTTCTTCGCCTTATTCAAAACCTGCCACTGAGGACAGAGACAGACGCTGCTGCAAAGCCAGCCTTCCACCACCCAGTCTATGGTTTGAGGGACATAGGAGTCCATTCCCGGTCTGAGGCCATCCTCCCTCAGAGGCGAAGCCACATTCCTTGACGTGGTCAACAAAAAGGGTGGGAAGCGTGTTCGGACGCACAGAAGGCATGAAGTTTAATTTGTATTCTGGAAATGGTTCTCCCAGAAATACTGGAATGTTTAGAAACAAGCCGTGTTCCGCAAACTACTAGGGCTTCTAAAGGGCAAGCAACCATATACGCATCTCTTCGAAGGTGGAATGAACAGGGAGTGAAGAGCATCTCCGAATGTTGGGGGGGGGGGCAGAGACAAACATACACAGAGGGAGGAGGAAGTGAAGACACAGGGAGAAGGTGGCCATGTGATCAGAGGGCGGCATCTCTAAGCCATGGAACGGTGAGGAATTGCCAACAAACACCTGAGCCTGGGAGGCAGGGAGGGCTTCTCTCAGAGGGAGCGTGGCCCTGTGGACACCTTGATTTTGGACTTGGAGCCTCCAGATGTCCACCACAATAACTTCCTGTTGCATCAAGCCGCCCAGTGTCTGGTATCTTGTTATGACAGCCCTAGGAAACTGACAGGACCTGCTTACACCTGACTCCTGTAGCTCAGATCCTGCCTTCTTGGATCTTACAAAGGCAAAATTCAGGGTTGTCCCTCCAGCAGGACCGAGACAGGAGGAGAACAGAGAGAACTCCTGGTTTGCACACTGTTTCCCAGCTGTGCCGTTCTAGGCAAACGGTTTGACTTCCTGACGCCTCTGTTTCCTCATCTGTAAAATGGGGTGATCTGAATGGAACCGCAGGGACTAAATGAGCGAACATGCTGGGAAGCAATGCTAACACTTAAACCACTCTGATGGCGCCACACCTTTGCACACAGCCACCTCATGAGAGGCCACCACAGGCTCCTGAGGACCCCGTTACTATTGTGCCTGTTTAACAGACGCGGTAAGTGAAGCCTGGCCCGGAACATGTCTCCCGAGGATGGAGGCCAGTCCGCCAGGCTTTCAGCCACCACGTTGTGAGGTACAAACCGTAGCAGGTGCAGGTGAGTTTTCCTCTACATTTACTTCCATTCCTTCCTTCTGACCCCTGAACGCATGGTCTTTCTCTGGTTACACTCCCAGTCTGTGTGCACTTCTTCATGGGCCAGTGACAGGGACTTTGGGGTTTTCCACGGACCCCTGGGAACAGGCAGCCTATTCCTGTCCATCCAGGGGACACGGCGCAGAGCCCTGCCAGACAGGCTCTTGGCCCTAAGCCCCTTCACCTGGCTCAGTAGAGGGAGGAGGAAGAGCCTGCCCCACACCTCTCACCTTCCACGCCCTTCTACGAGAGCAGGTGGGAGCTCCGCTCCGATTCTTTTGGTGGGAAAATGCTCACACCCCTACCTGGTACCTTGCACCCAGGGGTTCGGGGGGCCACCACTAAAATCAAGACACATTCCCAGATGCCGTGGCTCTGGGCACGAGGCCCGGAGCTGGAAACAGAGGCTCTTCTCCTCATCCTGCCCCCAGCCAGGCTGATGCATCCTTTCTGACTCCAGTCCCTCCTCTGTTATGAGAGGGCGAGGAACAGGCTCTCAGAGCCCCCTCCCCTGCTGGAAACCTCCTGTAACGCTCCTCCAATGATAGGAACTCATGCCTTCCAGCATCACCCAAACCACCTGGACCTTCCTCCGTGCTCTGACAGAGGCACAAGTAGGCAAGAAAGAAGCCACAGAAGGATAGAGGTGAAATCTAGAGCAGGAAAAAGTAACTGCTGACCTGGAGAGCTCCAGTGCCTGCAGAAGAGACCTGGTTGGTGGACAAAACCAAGCTGCACGTGTGTGTGTGTGTGTGTGTGTGTGTGTATGTGTGTGTGTGAAAGAGAGAGAGAGAGAGATGGAGTATGGCAGCGTCCAGAAGCTGCTGCTGGAGACTCGCCCCGTCCACTGGAGGGCGAGGCTGGCCAGTCCCTATTATTTCCCTTCCAGTGCCAGGCCTGTCTGCCCCAGGTGGGGAAGGCCCAGCTCCTGCTGTACCCACATGCGGCCACAAACAGCCGATCGAGATGCCCACAGCGGATCCCTGACCCACCCGGGCTGCCGCTCTTGGGGAGGGGACCGTGGGAGTGGGAGCGCCGGGCCACTCCTCCCTCCCCTCGCCCCACGGTCCCTCCCTGTCTGGAGACTGTTTCTCCCACACCCAGCTCCCCATACCTTCGAGGCTGTGAGGTCGGAATGGGAGTAAACCGTTTTCCTGAGGCTGCTGAACAGCCCTGCCAGGGTGGCTCGGTGGCGGGCCTGGGACAGGCGTCGGCGGGCCACCCGTGGCTCGAGCTCCTGTAGCTGTGCCAGGGGCCAAGGGGGCGCTCTGCCACTGGGGTTTCCGCCTTCTCCGGAGGTCGCCATGGGAAGCTGCAACGTAATATTATCCCCTTTGGGGGCCCTAAATAATAAAGATGCAGTGTTAAAGAAAGAGGAAGGCAAGATCGAAGGAGAAAGAAAGGGGGTACCATTCCCAAGGAATGGGGCCCCAACCAGTGAATACAATCAATAACAGATACACAATAATAGATGACACAAAACCCAAGATTTTAACTGGACTCCTAGAAACACAAACCACTCCTATTTGACTCAACAGTCAAAGGGCGCTGCTGCTTCAGATGCGAAAGTTTCCGGAACACTGCCAGTAATCACCAGACACTTGTTAGTTGACAGGCGGTGGCCGAGGAGAGCCAGCCGGGCCCTGAGACCTCGTTCCTCACAGTCTGTGCGACGCTGAGCAGGCCCGTGCCCCACCCTCTCAGGGCTTGCCCGCCATGGGAATCACCCCTCTGATCTGAGTAGCGGTTACACAGGTATTTATACAAAAGAAGATCCATCTGTGTTTCTTGGAGTCATGAACCTTTTAATATATAATATTACATATATCTGATAACTCAAATAGAAGAGATGCAGCCTTCTACCTGTGAAAGCAAAAAGTCACATAAGGACAGAGAAGTGGAAGCAGGCTTGCCTTGTCTTGCTTCTAGTGGGTTCTGAAGATGATACTTATGTGGTCTCTTGTCCCATCTGAGTTTACAGACCAGGAGCCCTTCCTGAGGAGAGGCCATTCCAGGGCTGATACAGAACAGTTTTTTGTTTTTTGTTTTTTAAGATTTTTTATTTATTTATCAGAGAGAGAGAGGGGGAGAGAGCAAGCACAGGCAGACAGAATGGCAGGCAGAGGCAGAGGGAGAAGCAGGCTCCCTGCCGAGCAAGAAGCCCGATGTGGGACTCTATCCCAGGAGGCTGGGATCATGACCTGAGCCGAAGGCAGCTGCTTAACCAACTGAGCCACCCAGGCGTCCCGATACAGAACAGTTTTAACAGAAGACAGGGACCCTGCCTTCGGGTGCTCACCCCACCACTCAGAGGACAGGCAGCTCTGTGAACAGAGGGCCTGCATCTTCATCACCCCTGTCCCCCCCCAAGAGGTGTTCAGGGGTTTTGAGTGAATTAGAACGGAAGCCCTCCGCTGGGTCCACATGGCTCTGAGCTCAGTCCGGCTGCGTGGGGACCATGCACGACCTCAGCCAGGGCCTGCCATTTCTGAGGTGTGCCAGTCCCCTGGGGGGCACTGGAGGAAATACACAGGCCCAGGCCCCACTTCAACAACACCGGCTCTGAATCTCGTGGGGTAAGCCCAGGCATTTGGGGGGCAGCCTGTTCCCCAGCTGATGCAGCCATGTTCACAGTTGGAGCCACTGCGAGGCGCACACCCGCACACAGCGACGCATCTCTCCACGAACCACAGCTGGGAGCTGGGAATGGATTCTCCTCCGTAGAGGGAGGAGCCAGGCGAGAAGGCTTGAAAACGCTTTTCCGATTAACTCTGGGGGGAGAATTCAGCCACAGAGACAGTGAAGCTGACCAGGCAGTGTGGGATTTTAAAACACTACTTAGCATGGGGCGCCTGGGTGTCTTTGTTGGTTAAGTGTCTGTCTTCAGCTCAGGTCATGAGCCCGGGGTCTGGGGATCGAGCCCTGCATTGAGCCCCACATCGGGCTCCTTGCTCTGTGGGGAGCCTGCTTTGCCCTCTCCTCTGCCTGCCACTTCCCCTGCTTGTGCGTGCTCTCTGCCAAATAATTAAACAAAATCTTTGAAAAATAAGATAAAGTAAAACACCATTTAGGGCAGAAAGCGAATCTCCTACGGACAATGTACTCTCCTCCAGCGGCGGCGTATCTGCCCTCGCTTTGCTTCTCAGAACAATGTCGGAAGGTGGTGAGTGAGTGCCGCTGTGGGGGGTCTGCCCTGACCTTGAAGTTCCTATAACATTTATTACCAGCAAAGGCACCATCAGCACGTGGAGGGCAGCCGCGGACTCCATGCAGGCCCATCCAGCTTGGGGACACATCTTTAAAGGGAGGCAAAGCGAAACAAGGGAAGTTTTGAACGGCCTGGAGAGCAATGGGAACCTTTTGAACCTAAGAACATAGGTTTTCTTTATTTGCTTAAATTTGGGAGAAATGAATGTGCCTGGACCCCAGGGAATTTAGGTCGACGAACAGAGGTAAAAACGCCACGGTTCTCCCAAGATACAGAATTCTCTAATGAACTCAGAATACTGACACCAAAGGTCCCAAGCTTGTGGGGAATCTGGAGTTCTCCAGGTGCCGATGTTGATAATTCGGTTTTCCTCCTAGGCTTCCACCCAGACATGCTCCATCCCAATTCCAAAATGGCTGTGTGGTTTCAGGCCTGCGTAAGTGTGCAGCTCCCTGCCTCTCCCACAGGGGACAGACCCTCCCGTTACTTCTACCCCAGGGGACAGCGTTCACTGCCTGCCGCCGCGGGTGAGGATGGTCCCAGATCATTCTGCCCACCTCAGCCCAGAGTCAGAAGCTCTTGAGGTGGGGAGGGGGCAAGCCGCAGGGATGGTGAGACGTATTAAGCAGCTATTAAGCCTGACATTAAGGCTGATAAGACCTCACACAGTTGTAAATGTCTACTCCTAATTGCTGCATCCTGCTGTCTGCTAGGAACGATCTGCTGTGATCTCCAGAAGGCATTCTTCTCGAGGTATCTTTGCAGACTTGTGCCCGGGACCTGACGGGAGCTGAGGTGGGTATTTTTCAGACCGAGCTCTTTGTCGCCATCAAACCGGGGGGTCTGTGCCGTCTGCACCTGTGACCTGTGTCAAGGGGTGGCTCGCCCAGGAAGGAGTACCAGAGAAGCCACAGTCTCGGTGGGGAGGGGAGGCAGGACCCTCCTCCTGCCTTTTTTCCATGTTGGCTCTTTTGCTAGAAAAGGGAGAACTAACTGGAAAAATGAGGTTGAGAAGGGATGTTTTCTTTAATACAGAACAAAACAAAACCTTTTCTCTTAAATGTCCTGTGCGGGTGCCAAGCGTGCTAAGGAGAGAATATAGTCTGAGCTGTCATCCCCAAGGCCTGGAAATCTGCATTTTAAGAGCAGCCACCGCCCCCCCCCCATTTTCCCTTCTCTAACTACAGCAACAGAAACATGTGCTCTCCTGCCCACCACCCTCTATTCTGCGGCCCATTGCCTGTCCTCCCACTGGGGACACGGCCCCTCTCTCTGTCCCCCACCCCTAGTCTCTTATGGAGAGCCAAATTGTCCTTCAATACCTAGGGTCGGCCCCATCTCCTCTAAGAAGTCGCCCAGTCCCATCCACAGCAGTTTCTAACTTAATTTTGTTTTGCCAACAAATGAGTATGATCCTTGGTCAGGATTCACATATCCAGCATCTAAAGTATCCCTCCCCAGGTCGAGTCAGAACAGGGTAACGACAGGAGAGGATTAAGAAAAGACTCTGGGGGCAGGGAATAACCCCTAGTCTGACCCAAACCCAAAAGACTGCTCTGGAGCCTAAACATTAGATCTCTTGAATTCAGTTCTCAGCCAGACTCACAGTGAGAAGCACGCATTTGAGAAGTTTAAAAAGCTTTGGGAACACTGGCCAGTTGTCCCAGAAGACGGCTGGGGAGGGCTTACCCAGGGCAAGAACATGGATATCCTATTCTGACTCAGGAAACCTGCCATGTTCGGAGGCTGAGTTTGAATGTCTGGGCAAATGGAATATGTGCGAATCTAGGGAAGTCAGTACGGAGCTGGTAGGTGGAGGGAAGCTAGTCCTAAGGACCCGCCGTGGGTGGGGTGATGTCTGATGCCACACCTGGAGATGGTGCCGGCTAGTGGGATAAACTGGTGTAGGGAAAGGCAGGCTGGAGTGGGGACTGGCTCAAGATCTGGGCTGTAATTCCAGCTCTGTGTTAAGCAGACATGTGACTTTGTATAAGCCAAGAAGCCTGAGGTCTTACTGTCTTTATCTGTAGTAAGGAGGGGAGAAAGCCTTTCACAAGATTATAGTTTAAACTCTTCAGCCTCTCTAAGGCCATTGTCACGATTCTATGACTATCTGGGGCAAAGGCACAGGCGGCTCATATCCCATTAGACATGGATGGAGCCCAGAGCTGTCCCCTAACTGGTCCCACAGCAGCGTGGGAAGCTGCATCTGCAGGAATTCTGGGTGCTGTGGCCCCAGGGACAACTGTTCACTGGGCACTTTCTCTGAGCAAACCCCATTCATTCTTCAGGAAACTGGGGCCAAAGATTCTAGGCATTTCAGAATGTGCAGATCTCTGATATATATCCCCTTTCAAAAGCTCTTTACTGTGTCCAAACCTGTTCATCAGATCAGCGTGCTAAGCACACTCTTCAGTCTAACAAAGTCAGAGGACCGCTGCCTCCATGCATCCTTCTGGAAAGAAACTGTGATGATTTACATGGTCATGCCTTATCTTTTATTATTTCTCATCTATAAGGGAAAGCATACTTTCATTACCAAATACTTAGGTATTAAAATGCCGCTTAATACCCACTGGAGCTGACATTTTTAAAACTCCCTAAATGAATTTTTTTTTTTTAATCTGACCTCACCCTCTCTGAGACTCAGAGAAATTTTCATCATTTTTAAGCGCCACTCCACAAAACATCTGAGGGTGGTTCTCTTCAGCAAACCCTAGGCAAACGTACACAATACGCTGAATAATGTTTTGCAACCCACAGGCATCTTCCACGGTTCACTATGCTTATGAGACCATGTCAGAGAAAAAATCCAGAATCATCCTCAGAACGGTCTGGTTTGTGGTGGTGATACAAACGCTCACTGCAAGCCTGGCCCCAGACCTCAGTGGTCGCCCGCTTGGATCCGCAGGCATGGATCCACCGCAGGTACGGGAACAAGCACATGGCCAAGGGCATCTTGCCAAAGATGCTCAGGCACGGGACCTGCAGCGTTTAGTCCATGCTCACGCACCGAGGGAGGGAGGCGGGCACCCGGGCTCACGACGTCCCCCCTCCCCGGACATGCGGGAGGCTACCCGAAGCCCTGACACACATGACAGTTGTCCTGAGGGCCAGCCAGCCTGGGGACTATGGCTCCGCCCCGGCTGGGAGACAGACCTGGCTCCTGGGCACTGGGTGCAGGCCAATCAGAGCGTGTCTCTGGCCCCCACAGCCAATGGGGATGCTCGGTGGCGGGCCAATGAGGGTGCGGGCCATGGAAGCAAGAAAGTAACGAGTTGTCTGCAGGGGACGCAAGAAGGGAAAGCTGACCTTCTCACCTTGGGGTGGGGGTGGGAGTGGTAGCTCCCTTTCAGGTGGAGGCGGTGGGGGTTGGGGGGGACTGCCTCTGCCCCCCCAGGTGCCCCATGCATCCTCTTTGTGCCCACAGAGGACAGAATGGATATCCCCTAACTGGTCCCACTCAGCTGGCATGGAGCCCAGTTTCCTCGTCTCTCAATTGGGTGATGACACCTACCTTCTAGAGTTACCTTGAGGCTTACAGAAGACAGCTTAAATACGGGGTCCAGAGAACCAGGGGCTCCCCATGTCAAGGGAAAAGATGCAGACATGTAGGTGGGAAGAGAGCAGATGCATGTAGGAGAGGAGGCCCAGGGGAATGACGTCTTACAGAAGGTAAGAAACAACTGGGGACGGCGCACGAGAGCCGTTGCACAGAAGAGAACGTCCAAAGCTCAGATTAAAATAGCAAGAAGAGGTGGAAAAAGGAGTCACTCTTTGGGACAAGAGGAAGCAGGTCGTGTTCCAATTTAAGGAGGAAAAATTCCTTTTCTCCAAACAGAGAATATACTCTGGCCTTTTGGCCACTTTTCGCTGGATCCCCCTGCCGCGGTATTTCCCGGTGGCCTGACATTGTCCCGAGGGTCCACCGCCTCGGCCAAGTACGAGGCCATGTATGAGGAGCACCGGCCGGGCAGGCGCCCCCTTGTTGTTCTCTGGGGGTGAACTACCTCACCCCGGGGCAAGGGGCTACACAGGGGTCAGGTGCCCAGCAGAAGCGGCACAGGCTTGGGGGCACGCGGATTTGAATCTGATCCGGAGCGCCCTGGCCGTGACTGTGTGGACCGTAAGTGAGCCCTACCTGAACCTCGCCCATGGGGCACCTGCCATTCAGAAGACCCTCCTGAAATTCAGCTGCAGTGAGTGGCAGACTAATCTTTAAAAGGCTTTTGGTGGACCATTAAATTATGTGTTATGTCTAAAGAAACTGTCCCATCGAAAGCACCTGCAATTTCAGGGTAAGTGTAAAAGGTTCATTTCAATCCAAATTCCACTTGGGTTGAGGCCCTGTCCCTTCTGGCTCTGGGGCAGCCTTGGATGCAGGGTCTCTGAGCACCCCTGAGGAGCTGCTTTTTCCCCTCTGCCCCCACTCCCTGGTTTCTCTCCCCTGGTCCTGCTCCTGGCCTCCCACCACCAGCCCACCCACAGCTCTGCTGGGGCCCCCGGGAGCAGAGGCTGTGTCCTGGAGAGCCTCGTCTGGGCACTGAGAGGACACAGAGAGGTTCAGAAACCTACCTGCCCCAGGTTTTTATCGAATCACCCCTCCCCAACATCATCCTTCAACCACTACCACACATACCTGCCTCCCGGATGTGCCCCACTGGGGGACAGATCTGCACCCAGAAGAAAATGCAGCCCTGGGACAAGGGGGTATTACTAAGAGAACTCCTTACCTGCAGCCGCCTGATTTCTTTCTTGAAAATGGAGATCTCTGTCTGCTCAGCCAACCTTCCCCACAGCTGTGAGGAGGAAGGCTCTGCTCATGAACCCTGGTACCTCCTGGTGGCTCTGTTCGGTTTCTGATACAATCACAGTTCTCCCCGGCAACATCCACACACGCTGTCACCTTTTGACCCTGACCCCTCCCTCCCAGTGGCATAGATCCCACCCTGAAATATCTCTCCACAGTGACAAAAGATCCTGCCCTGAAATATCCCCCCTTACACAGCAGCATAGATCTTACCCTGAAATATCTCCCATACATGGTAAAATAGATCCACTCTGAAATATCCCCCATAGTAACACAGATCCTGCCCTTGAAATACCCACCTTACCCAGTAGCATAGATCCTGTCCTGAAATATTCCTTCACAGTAACATACATCCTGGCCTGAAATACCCTCTTGCAGTAACATGGCTCCTGCCTTGGAATATGCCCCCACCATAACATAGATCCTGCCCTGGGTGGAGGGTCGGGGGCACTCCCACCTCCTGGATCCAGCTCAGCACCAGGTCCACTAGCAAAGATCCCTACATTAATGCCAACCTAGTATGGCTTCCCCTGGTCTGTGCCCCATGGCCCTGACTTTCTGGTTGGAAGGACAGCCTATGTACTTCTTCCCCATTGCTGGTTTTTATCCACCTCATGTGATAAAGGGCAGGGGCCTTAGACTCCACCATTTTTCTTATCCTTCAAATGAAATGAGAGAGTGATGGATTGTGTCTTGAGTCTCTACTATGTTCCTAGTCCTTATGGACAAGCCTGTGAAGATTCTTACCTCCATTTCCTGGATGGGGAAGCCAAACGCAGAGAAGGGCAGTGATTTGCTGAAGGTCCGCACATCTAAGGTTCTTTTGGGTTCTCTGCTCTGCATGCCTTTTGGGGTGATGGTTAGTGAGATGAGTATCAGCTACCTGAGGCCAGAGAGAAATTTACATGATAAGTTTCAGAACAAAAGACCCACAGCTTTGAACCAAGGTTTGTGGCTAGTGACTCTTAGGAAGGGATGAAAATCGTAGAGGTCAGCAGAAGGGCATACTCTCTGACTCCAGGTAAGGGCTCTCCTTTCTGCTAAAAGAAGCCTGGAACACAATCCCAGATGGGCTCTTGCCTACCATCTCCTTGGCACAAGGCCAGACTTTGGCTTCCGGGAGAGCCTCTGGATATAGTAAGCTCCTTCATGGGATCAGGATGGCTAAGCCAGCGTGGCTCCACCCTTTCCAGTAGGAGAGCTGATAGAGGATTCCCAAGACATGTCCTAGGATGAGAATTCCCATCCTCCCCTGACCTCCAGAGTAAAACTCCCAAAGGCTCAGAGCCTGTCATCATGACGCAACACCAACTTCCAAGGAACCTCCTTCTGAGATTTCTATTTTAAGGACTTAATGTATATGAAAATGTTTTGCAGTGTAGAAAGACCTGTACAAATACTGATAAAGAAAGTTGAGGCTTGAAACTATAAAATTCCTCAGAGAAGATGTAGGGGGAAACCTTCATAACATTGGTTTTGGCAATGGTTTCATGGATATGATACCAACAGCACAGTCGAGGAAAGCAACCATAGGCAAGTGGGATTAGGTCAAACTAAAAGGCTTCTGCACAACAGAAGAAACAATCAACAGAGTGAAAAGGCAGCCTACGGAATAGGAGAAAGTATTTTCAAATCTTGTATTTGATAAGGGATTAATAGGGGTTCGTACCCAAAGTATGTAAGGAACTCCTATTACCCCATAATGAGAAAACAAATGACTTTTAGGTCAGTCAGAGAAAGACAGATACCATATGATTTCACTCATATGTGGAATTTATGAAACAAAACAGAAGATGATCGTAGGGGAAGGGAAAGAAAATAAAATAAAAAACAGAGGGGGGCAAACCAGAAAAGACTCTTCACTACAGGGAGCAAACTGAGGGTTGCTGGAGGGAGGGGGTTGGAGGGATGGGGTAACTGGGTGATGGACATTAAGGGGGGGCACGTGATGGAATGAGCACTGGGTGTTGTATGCAACTGATGAACCACTAAATTCTACCCCTGAAACTAATACTACACTTTATGTTAACTAAATTGAATTCAAATTTTAAAAAGTGGGCAAAGGACTTAGACATTTCTCTATTTAAGATATACAGATAAACACCAGATACATTTAAAAAAAAGTGCTCAACATCACTAAACCTCAGGGAAATGCAAATCAAAAGCACAAAGAACTATCATTTCATGTTGATTAGGATGGCTGTTATATATTAAAAAAAAAAAAAAGTTTGACAGGGATGTAGAGAATTTGGAATCCTGTGCACTGTTCGTGGAAACGTAAAATGGTTCAACTACTGTGAAGAACAGTAGGGAGTTTCCTCAAAAAATTAAAAGTAGAACTAACTCCCCTATGATCCAGAAATGCCAATTCTATGTATTTTATCCAAAAGAATTGAGAGCAGGATCTTAAAGTGATGTCTGCCTCCTGTGTTCATTTTCCATTATTCACAATAGCCAAGTGGTAGAAACAACCTTGATGTCTATTGGCAGAAAAATGGATAAAGAAAATGTGGTCTTGGGGTGCCTGGGTGACTATCAGTTAAGTCTCTGCCTTCGGCTCAGGTCATGATCCCAGGGTCCTGGGATGGAGCCCTGCATTGGGCTCCCTGTTCAGTAGGAAGTCTGCTTCTTCCTCTCCCCCAGCTCATGCTCTCTCTCATTCTCTTTCACTCTCTCTCATATAAATAAATAAAATCTTTAAAAAAGAGAGTATGTATATTACAGAGAAAAATAGGGAGTACAGGGGAGGGGGCCCATTTTAAATAGTGTGGTCAGAGAAGAGCCCTCAGAAAAGAGATTTGAGCCAAAACTTGAAGGAGGCCAAGGAACAAGCTGTGTGTTTATCAGCGGGGAGAGTGTTCTGGGCAGAGAGCATAGTGTGTGCAAAGGTCCTGGGGCAGACTGTTCTGAGTGCAAATCAAGGAGTCCCTGTGGCTGACAACAGAGTGAGGGATTGAGTACAAGGAAAAACAGTGAGATATGGGGTCAGAGGGGGTAAAGGACAGGGGTGAAGGGTTTTCACGCTGCACAGTATTCCATGTGCTGGACAACAATGAAGGACAGGTGAATTCCTATGAAAGTGAAGAAATATTTTGCAATGTGTATTAGGGTTCTTGAGAGAACTAAAGTACCTATGGACATTCATTCATACATATGTGTATATACTCATATGTATATATGAGTGGGCCGCAGAGGGGCTGCCCCAGTCAGCATAATAGATAGAAGCAAGATTGCAAAGGTCAGGGAGCTGTTTTTTAGGAAGTGTGGAGATAGGGTTGGAATTCCTTCATGCAGGCTTCCCCTGTCTGTGAAGGCGGTATTACTTATTAACCTGGGAGTCTTGGATTGTCCCAGCAGTGAAAGTAAATGATTTTATAGACTCATAAACCTATGGATCCCTGCTCCTGGCAGCCTAAGGCCATTATTGGTTGTTTACTACCCTGTGTAAATGGGACTTGGCTGCCTTCTGGGGTGGAAGATGGAGGCGTGGCTGGGGTGGGAGGGCAGGTTCTCACTCTGATCTGAGCTACTCCTCAGGGGATATGATCACAGTGGTCTGAGAAAGGTGATTCATTTTCAGTCTCTGGGGCTCATTATCACTAGAAAGACAGACCACGGTTCCCAGCAGGTGCCTTATACCAGAGGGAGGCCCATGG
The DNA here is from genome assembly GCF_964662115.1 of Mustela nivalis. Taxonomy (NCBI): domain Eukaryota; kingdom Metazoa; phylum Chordata; class Mammalia; order Carnivora; family Mustelidae; genus Mustela; species Mustela nivalis. Next base: position 16,992,869 of record NC_139031.1, read on the forward strand.
CCTGGAAAAGCTGGGAGGACCTCAGGGTCTTTCTGATCTGAGATCTTTATTACAGATGAGGAAGGCAGAGAAATGTCACAACTTGATTATCAGAGTTCAGGTATGAGGTCCTATATTTTGTTCCAAAGATTGAATTGTATAAGCACAGAATTGGGAATTCTCAGTTTGGCAGCAGTTGGCAGTAAAAGTTTTGGGTTGATAAGATCTTTGTGTGTGTCAGCACTGAAATATGGTTCTGAAAAACGAACCTGCTATGTTTAAAGATATTCATCATAACTATAAAATAGTATCAATATGTGTTTATGGTAAAGAATTTGAAGAATATTAAAAATCCTAAAGATAATATCAGAAATCACCCATAAAATTCACACCTCCAGCATGTATAGCCAATACTTATAGACATTGTGTGTGTACATATATATCAAAGATATCATATAAGGCAACCATTTAATATTTACAGTTGTGTAGCACACTTCTCAAAATCAAACTTTTTATTTATTTATTTATTTATCTATTTATTTACATTTATTTTTAGAGATAGCAAGAGAATCCCAAGCAGACTCCACTTTAAGCACAGAGCCTGACTCAGGGCTCCATCTCACGACCCTGAGATCATGACCCGAGCCGAAACCATGAGTTAGGCACTTAACTGACTGAGCCACCCAGGCGCCCCCAAATTAAACATTTTTTATTTTGAAGTAATTGTAGACACACATGTCGTTGTAAGATATAATACAAAGAGATCCATGTACCAAGTTTCCCCCAGTGGTAGCATTTTGCAAAGCTAAAGTACAGTAGCACAACCAGAATATTGAAATTTATAATCTAGTATTATTCAGATATCCCAATCTTACTTGTACACGTGTGTGTGTGTGTGTGTTCTCTACAATTTTTCACACATGTAAGTTCACACACACATGAGCACCGAGAAGATGCAGAACACTTCCATCCCCACAAAGAGCCCTTGCTGGACCCTTTTGTAATTATACCGCTGACCTCACATATGTGCCAACTCACCCCTGAACCCTGACAGCCACTGATCTGATCTCTAAATTCTAAATTTTGTCTTTTCCAAAGTGTTATACTCATAGAACCCTATCTTTGGTATGCAGGTTACCCTTGGAGATAGGCTTTTTTCTCCAGCAAATCTCCTTGAGATCTATCCAGGTCGTGTGTATCTTACTAATTCATTTCTTTTTCATATATGCGCTGCCAAAGTGAGCTCCTAATTCGTTTCTCTTTATTGATGAATAGGATTCCACAGTATGAATGGACCACAGGTTGTTTGTCTAGAGGAGGTGAGGTAGGACGGCTTGACTCTGGGTTCTCAGATCGCCTGTTGGCCCTGCTTATTTTAGCTTTTTAGCTTCTATCAAGAAGAATTGAAGGAGGGGCACCTGGGTGGCTCAGTGGGTTAAGCCGCTGCCTTCAGCTCAGGTCATGATCTCAGGGTCTTGGGATCGAGTCCCGCATCGGGCTCTCTGCTTAGCAGGGAGCCTGCTTCTCTCTCTCTCTGCCTGCCTCTCCATAAAAAATTAAAAAAAAAAAAAAAAAGAAGAAGAATTGAAGGATATTTGAGTGGTTTCCAGTTTTCTACTATCAGGAATAAAACTGTTATACATTTTCATGTACAAGTTTTCACATGAAGGTAAGTTTTCATTTCTCTGGGATAAATACTCAAGAGTACCCTTAGGGAGTCCTACAGTAATTGCATGTTTAATTTATAAGAAACTGCCGGAGTTTTTTCTGCAGTGTGAATCATACATTTTTGACATGCTGTGTGACTTTTTCTCTTAAGTAATTAGTCTTTAAAGAAACATGACTCTTAACAATGATACAATATTTCATGGGATACATGTAGCATGATTTAAGTTTTCCCCAAATGTGGAATATTTTGATTATTTCACATTTCTTTTTCCCCGTGGAAATCACGAATAGACTCCTGCACGTGGAGGTGTGGGAAAAGGCCGGCTGAAGCCGGTTCTCACATTGGCCAGGGGTGAGCAGGCTCTGAAGGATGGATTCGTGGTGACTTGGCTGCACATGGCCCCGAGAGGGAGACATCGCAGTGTCCCGTGTTTCATTGTTCAATGAGCAATACAACTGTCATGGGGACAGGGAGGGTTCATGGGAGCACTGACATAAGCGACATCCCTTTCCACGTTCGTGGGAAGGCTGTCATAACCGGAAATTCCCTTTTAACTTGCCAGGAGAAAGACTTCACGATGCCACAAATCTTCATGTAGTCAAGTGTCAGGAGAATCAGATGGGACCTTGGTGAACTTAGAAGCAGGAAAAGGGGAGTGAGGTGTCTTTAATGGTCTAGCTGGAGGTGGTCTACAGCCTCCTTCTCATCTTGAGGAAGACAGAGGACAGAACACAAGGACATCATCCACTGGCTGAGCTGGGCAGGAGGGTTTCCGTGGGCTCTTCCCATAGTACTTCTCTGGATTTCTGCATTTAAAACCTCTTTTGACTGACACCATATTTATTTTGTGAGTTGATGCCGTTCAGTCCAGTCCTGTGAGCCCGGAGTTTGTGTCTTTGGTGTCTGATCATTTGAGAGGGTTTTGCAGTTTGACACTCAGTGGGAAGTACAATTTCCTCATTCAGTTATTGGGGGACATACCATTCTGGCCTCCAAGTACTTACAACTTCCACGACTGTAAATAACTTTCGTTGTTACAAATAACTCATACTCTTAGAAACAACCCTATTGGACACGAATCTTGTCATTTTTTATTATCTCTTTAAGGGGAATTTTAGGAGTAGAATCATTGGGTTCAAGAGTAAGAACATTCTGGGGGGCTTGGTCATTTATAAATTCATTCCTGGAAAAGAAGTTCATGAGAATACCCTTTTCATTTTATTTTTATCCATACTGGATGATATATTTTTTTAAATGCAATTTTGATAGGTGGAGAGGGGATTTTTTTAATGTGCATGCTATTAACTTTCAGTGAGTTAAACATTAACGTATAAACAGGCTGCCTTCTGAAGCAGAGTCCAGGGGCATCAGTAAGGAAACTGAATTGCTACATGGGTCATGGTAGACCTCTTCCAGTTGTCAGAAGCACTCATAGTTTTTATGGCACTGACCACAGGTAGAAAAGATTCCTCTGCCCTTGCCCTTGGCACTCTGTATTGCATATGTAACCTAACGTTCCAGGCCATACAGTCACATGGACTTTATTTCCTCACTAATTCAACAAACAGCTATTGAGCACGTACTTTCTTTTTTTTTTTTTTTAATGTCTTTTTAAAAAATTATGTTATGTTAGTCACCATATAGTACATCATTAGTTTTCGATGTAGGGCTCCATGATTCATTGTTTGCATAGAACACCCAGCAGAGCATGTACTTTCAAAACACCATGCTCGTCACCAGAGACACTAGGGTCAGCAAGACATACTCTCTGCTCTCTGGAGTTTACAACCAGGGAGAGAAGACAGACAGATGGTTACAAAGCAGTGCGATCAGCACCTACAGGGTGCCACACCATGGGAACAGAGAGAACTCCCAGTGCTACCAGATGGTAAGGGCCAAGGATAACCAGGCCGAGTGTCAAAGGACGAAAGGAGTTCAAGTGAACAACCACGGACTGTAGTCAGGCAAAGGACTGGGTGAAAAGGAATCGCAGGAATTGTGCGATGTACAGACTTGGGCTGTACAGATAATAGTTGAAGGCTCCATGGGAGGGAGATGGAAGAGCCACGCTCCAGGACCTAGTGTTATATCCTGTTTCTGGGTCTCTGTTTTAGTGGCCACCAAAACCAGTCGGGAAGTCCCACAGTCTCCTCTTCCTGAGTTCCCCCTGCCCACGAATGGCACTGTCACCCAAGCCAGAAACCTGCCAGTCACCGAAGACCCCTGCTCCTTACTCACCTGTGTTAGGCAGTTCCCAAGCCAACAAGATTGCCCTTCTCCGGAATTCTCAAATCCTCCCCCTGCTCTTGATCCCCACTGCTACTGGTCTAGTCTCATCCCTTGCTGGAATGCCTCGGCCTCCTGTCTGGCCTCCATCCTCCTTCCAGCCCTGGCCCCGTCCTATCCAGCCTCCATTCTGCAGCCAGTGTGTGTGTGTGTGTGTGTGTGTGTGTGTGTGTGTGTGAGATTCAGACTTCAGTTGTCTGGCTTCTCCAACCCCCAGGAGAGCTAGCTCTGAGGGCAGACACCCTGGGCTTGCTTATTAACATGTCCCTGACACCTAGCACAGTGCCTGGCATCGACTAGGTGCTCATTAACTATTTACTGTCCCCACCCCCACCCCCATCACCAGCCTTGTTCTCCCTTCTCTCCCAAGTCAGAGGCAAAAAAGAGATAATTGGATTAGAAGAGAAGATAATTTGTGGTTCACCTGTGGGTGCCACATAATTTGCTTTGTGTAATGGGAGTGCTGCAGGCTCCCAACAGCACCTTCTTAAAGGAACCCCAGGCTACTTTCGGAGCAGCAGTAAGCAGTGAAAGATTAATCAGACCAGCTAACTAGAGCTAATGAATGAGTTGGAGAATCTAGTGCCCTCTCCAGTTACATAAAGAAAACTCAGCTGAATGTCTCCAGAAATCTTTAAAGTGTAAGCAAAATGGTACGGAGAGAAGACGGGAAGATGGAATGCTCTGGACAGGGACCAGGTTGGCCAGAAGCCCATGGAGCCCATACATGGGAGTGATCCTAGAGTCTATATTCCCTCTAGCAGGGCGATCCTGCTTGAAGATGGCTGGGCCCTCACTGAAATTGCCCTCATTCATACATTCAACAAATATTTACTGGGCATCTCCCATAAGGTAGACACAGTTCTAAGTTCTGAGGATATGCTAGCAAACAATTCAGGCAAAAATCTCTGCTTTGATGCAGCTTATATTTTAGTATAGAGGAGAGGGAAAGAATAACGTGAAAGTAAAAGAATAAAGAGAAAGTAAAAAATCTAGTTTGTCAGACTGTAATAAGTGCTATGGAGAAAGATATAGCAGGGCAAGGGGGAGATGAGAGGACTGCTGTACACGATGGTCAGAGCGAGCCTTTCCGAGGTGACGTTAGTACAAACGCGTGGAGCCGCCTTCATGTGGGTATCCAGGAAAGGACATTCCTGACAGAAGAAAAAGCTTGTGAAGAGCCTGGAGGAGCTGCATTGCATTGACCAGAAAAGCAATTGTGGCTGATTTTACAGGTTCTGCTCTGGGACTTGCCAGGGCAGGTGGAGGTGACAGAGGTGGCCGCTGTGGCTGAGCCCTGCAGGTGCCTTAGGAGAATCTAACTGGCAACACTCCTAATTGCAAAGGTCTTGGCCCGTGCTCCTTTTTGGGATTTCCCAAGCTCCCTTTCGATGATCTGACATCCCAGTCAAAGTAAGATTTTGGTCTGGTCCTCCCACGAGTCACAGCGGTGACTCTCCTTCAGTGCCCTGTGGGTCAAGCCTGGGTGCCTGGGGATACTGACACCTGTGAACACAGCTAAAGCAGGCAGAGGGTGAAACTTGTCTTACTGTGTCTTGCTCCCTGTTATCTTTTGGGGGCTCCTTAGTGCATATCAGACCCCTTTGGGGTTAAATATCCATATATTTGTTAAATATCCATGAGTTAAATATCCATATATTTGTGTGAGAGGGTCTAGACAAAGTGGTGGTAATGATTCTGTGAGTTGTACTTTGATAAACACAGAAAGCCATACCACTAGACGGAAGGGATCGAATATTGCCTTTGAATGATGGGCTATTCATTGTGCTAAGTTTTTTACACAAATAATCTTACTAAATTTTCATTACTCTGCACTATTGTCACTATTTTACAGAAGAGAAATGGAAGGCTCAAAGATACTGGCTATTCCCTGCTTACAAAAATATTTATAAATATATAAAATTAGTTTGTAAGCATTTCAAACAAAAGTAAAAAATAGGAAGTGAAAGTAGCTCATAATCTCACCTCTTAAGAGAAAACCACCATAAGCCGTGAGTTGTATAATCTTCTTTAAGTTTCAAAAGGTATACACAAAGGCATACACGCATACCTTTTTTTCGTTTCTAAAGAACCTGGGACCGCAGTATACAGACTGTTCTGAAATTTGCGTGCTTTTTTCTTTTATCTTGGTTTTCTTGACTTGTAGTCGGGTAGTCGTACTAATGAAAGCAAGGCTTTTCTCTAGGACTCTGTGATGACACACCTAGTTGTGTGACTGCACACAAGTCACTTTCCCTCCGGGCTCCAGTCTCCCTTATTTGTAAAACGAGGACGCGGCACAGAGGATTCCGCGATGGAATGCCAATGAGCAGGGCACCTCACCCCCTGCCCGCCTCGTGACTATCTGGGATAGTCTCCAAGGTCCAACCCTGCTTGACTTGGACAGCAGCCGCCGCTTTCAGTAACTCAGATCACAAAGCCCGCGCCAGGGACGCCTGGAAACCCAGGCGAGCAAAGCGTAGCGCAGTCGCTCCTCCCCGAGGCTGATGCTGACGGAAGTGGCTGGGCAGGGCTAGGGGCGGGGCAGGGGCGGGGCCACAGGCGCGCGGCGCGCGTTGCGTGCGGGCTGCTAGGCGGGCCGCGGCGTGACGTGCTTGGCGCCGGCGCCCGGCCCCGCCCCGCGCGGCGAGACCCCGCCTCTCCGCCTCCTGCCTGCCGCGGCCGCTCACGGCGCTCGCGCAGCGATGGCGGAGGCTGTGGAGCGCACTGACGAGCTGGTCCGGGAGTATCTGCTCTTCCGCGGCTTTACGCACACGTTGCGGCAGCTGGACGCCGAGATCAAGGCGGACAAGGAGAAAGGGTTCCGGGTGAGGGGCCGGCGGGTGCGGCGCGGGCAGAGGCGGCCCCGAGGGAGACCGGAGCGGGCTCCCCCCCAAGCACTGCCCTCCGGGGCGGGAGCCGCGCTGTCAGCGCGCCCGGGGGGGGGACCGTCGACATCAGCGCGTCTGGCCCTCCCTTGACACATGAGGAGCTGCGGTCCTCAGAGGGGACGTGACTTGCCTGAAGTTGCCCAGCGAGTCAGGAGCATCGCTGAGGCTGGAGCCCAGGTTCCCTGACTCCTGGTCCGGGTGTCTGTCCTCCACGCCAGCCTCCGAGCAGGTGCTGGCCAACTGGCCAGGATGAAGATAAGGGTTTTAGGAGATAAGGTTGGGTAGATAGTTAAGTTTGGGCAACAGAAATATTAAAAAGTTAGCTTCTGATGGCATTGGGAGCTCAGGGTCTGCAGCCCAAAATGTTAGCTGGGCATCTTTTGGTGTTTGTTTACAATGGCATTGTCGGGGACTTACCGGCAGTTTTGGCTCCGCAGTTGAGGAAGACCTTGTACATTTTCGAACGTTATATTTCCCCTGCTCAGATATGATCTTCTGTTTAGAGGTTCTTGGAATGTGTATGTGTGTGATTCGTGTGCTTGCTGAGTCCAAGTGGTGTTGACAGGAGAACTGAGAGAGAGGCAACACTGTGTCCTCCGGTGTGATATCTCACATGGAGGTGACTTCTTTGGTTGGCGGTCTGAGCAGCTACCGGGATTTGGGTCAGTCAGTGCATCGCTCCCAGAGTCTAGGACTCCTGGAATGGTGGAGCTGGGAGAGGGATGATGGAGGTTGTCTCTCTGGTTTTTTGTTTTTGTTTTTGTTTTTCAAATCTTAGGCCACTGAGACCAAAGAGTTGAAGGAACATTTTCAAGTTGGTTGCATAAGCCAGACATACTGATCCAAGACCTAGACTCAGGTCTCCTGCTTTGTGCTTTTACGCTTGACATTTCCATGCTGGCTACAGGGTCAAACCACATTTCTAACGTCAGAAAATAACTCAAAAGCTATTATATTAGAATGTTTTGTACGTTTTATAGATGGATAATTAAAAAACAAACAAAAACTTCTAACATCAGAAGCCACAGCAAGAGGAAAAAGCTGTATTCTTTCTGTGAAGTGATGGGAAACTCCCTCTTGTCCTTCACCACGTTCTCCATCTCCTCTTTCTCCACCAGGTGGACAAGATCGTGGACCAGCTGCAGCAGTTAATGCAGGTGTATGACTTGGCTGCGCTTCGGGATTACTGGAGTTACCTGGAACGTCGACTCTTCAGTCGCTTGGAGGATATATATAGACCCACCATCAACAAGCTGAAAACCAGCCTGTTCCGCTTTTATCTTGTCTACACCATCCAGGTGCTTGTTCATTCCGGGATTCCTTGGAGAAAGTTCTTTGACCCTGAAATAGATTTCCTTTTTAATTTCTAGGGCGGACTCTGTTCCTGTGGGGAAGAGGGGAACAGTTATAGTGAGAATTATTTTTGACTGTTTTCCTACTTTTTTTCCCTTCTCATCTGTAGATCAGCTGACTTGTCTTCCTCATTCCTATTTCCTCTCTTGTTTTAAGCACATAAGCATGGGTGGCGTTTCAAAGAATATAAGTAACTGGGTTAAAGTTTGAGTAATAAAAATTATAGCTGACCCCGAGGGATAAGTCACTTGGATTGTTTGAAAATCAACTAGGAATCAATTTTTAGGATGGCGTTTATCTTCAGGGCTTCAATTTAAACCAGCTTCTTAGAAATTACAAGGAACTTGAGAAAAGTAATATCCTATATGGCATTTGTAGATTATATTTGGCCACTTATCTGGTAGGCTGCTATCTAGAGGCTCTCGTTTGTGCAGTAATGACTTATCTTAATTCTGGACTTCTGTCTCCTACCCCTTTCTGCTGCCTCCTCTTTGTCTCGGCAGACAAACAGAAATGACAAAGCTCAAGAGTTCTTTGCAAAGCAGGCCACAGAGCTCCAGAACCAGGCCGAGTGGAAGGATTGGTTTGTCCTGCCCTTCCTGCCATCCCCAGACACCAACCCCACCTTTGCTACCTACTTCTCTCGACAGTGGGCCGATACCTTCATCGTGTCCCTGCACAACTTCCTGAGCGTCCTGTTTCAGTGCATGCATATCCTCCCAGCTGCCTGGGCCTGTGGGCCTGGTCTGTCGAGACAGCGTGATCAGTGGCCGCTGCTCTCGATACAGTGCCCCAGCATCATTGTCATGTGTTATGTGAGGGGGCTGGATAGACTGTGGTTATTTTTGTCAGCAGGCCAGGAAATCATGAATCTTCATTGTGACGCTGCTGAAGCAGTAGCTGACATGCACGAGTGGGGACAGTAGTAGCAATGAGGTCCAAGTGCCTGGCCCTGCTGGGAGCCCTCAGATAGGGCTGAGCTGGTGCAGCTCCTGCTCTTTGCAACTGGCCAGCCTGGAGAATACCCTGTCCATGCACGCCCTGTGCCCCTCAGGGTGTTACTTGCCTTGTTGAGATTAGGTAGGAGGTCAGAATACTTCTTGGGCTAGAACTTCCTTCCTGTGTTCACGTTTGGGTCACTCTCTGACAGCTACCTCCGTGTTTCTCAACTTGCCAGAAAACAGAGAGGCTCTCAGAATATGTGTATGGATAGTTAAGAGAGGGAGAATGTAAATAAATTCTAGCCCACCAGGTTTATCATTTTGTTGTGGAAAGCCTGCATTCTTGAGGCCCAGGATATCCCCCAGTGCTCATGCCTTTAGGCTGAAATTCTAGAGGAGGAAAAGGGAATCTGGCTTAGAGGTTGCTGCCTGGTGAGTCATTGATAAATTGGGTGTTTATGGACTCACCCAGAGGTGACCGTTTCGGCCTCTGGGAGGGACAGCTGGTGGAGGTAAGAAGGGTGCCCCTTCCTTTTGTGCTGTGGGTCTGAGTGTGAATTCCACCCTTGCCAGGTATAAAAGCCCCTCCTCCTCCTTGTCCCCTATTGCTTTTTATCCTGAGGGCTTTCATGCTAGACTAACAGGGGCTCAACCCAGCGGTGGTTATGACATGACCATATGGGCCCTCTATGGAAATTGGAAATGTCATTGAAGGTCTTTTCAGTGCAAGACAGTGCCCTGCAAACTAGGTCACACACATTTGAGCCACAGTTCACTTCCCCAGGACCGAGACCCTTAGCCTGCTTTGTGCTCCCCTTGACTGAAGCTATTTAAGGTGGTGGGAAGGATGGACACCCTGACTTAGAATGGTATTCATAGCATGGCACGGGGCTGTCCAGTCTGCAGAAAGCATTCTCCTCAGTCTACACTTTTACTAGGAAGAGGTACAGTCTGGGGGGGGGGGGGCAAGCCAAGTGGCCGAGGCTTCTGCCCAGATGGTAGACCAGCTGGCCCCTGGGATCGCTTCTCACTGTCTGCCCTGACCCTGCTATGGCCTGCACTGGCTGGGAGGCCCACTGATTGTGAGCTCTTTGCTGCTGGTGTTTAGGGAGAAAACACTCAGGTTTACATTTATGTCCTCTTTGTGGGCTGACCAGCCAGATTGGCGTGAGTGTCTGTGAATCTCTGGAGAAAGGCCAGACCCGGTGTCAAGGGAGAAACTCCATACAGCTGTGGAGAGCCTGCAGGACCAAGTCTGTCCTCTGCTCCCTATAGCCCGTGTTCAAGGGTTTTGCTGCTGTGTGAAAAGTTTGGGAAGGGCTTTTAATCATCGCAGGCAGGCTTTTTCTTTAACTTTGGGCACCAGTTCCCGTAATCCTGAACTTCGATGCAGAATGCCAGAGGACCAACCAGGTTCAAGAAGAAAATGAAGTTCTTCGCCAGAAGGTTTGTTCTAAACATGCTTGCTTCTTGGGAAGAACTTCTGCTTTTCGTATGTGAAATTAGGTAGTGGTGGTGGAGGGCTGATTAAAAATAGGAAAGCATGAATCTCAGATGTAAGTGAGTCACCAGAGAGGCAGTATTGGAGATTTGGGGGCTGTAATAGTCTCTGGAAACAGAGGTCAGGTTCATATTATAAGTCCCGTGTAAAGCACGAATGACAGCAGTGGTAATGAACTTTGAGAGGAGGAAGACTATGTGCTTTCCTGTGTCTCTTTTGTACCCCTAGTCCTGTATGTCCACGTCTGTGTTGTTTACAATGCACGTATGATGTCATTGTTCTGCTCAGCTCCAGGAGCCTCTAGTTGGAGCTGAGGGACCCACATTTGCCTTTACATTTTGTCGGAGGAGCACTTCTCTGTTGTTGAAATTAAGGCAACTGTAGGTCATATTTCCGGAAAAAGGAAGATTATAAGCTGTTTGCCTTTTAGATGCATCTGTGTATATAATTTTTTTCAGGCATAAGGTCAAGAATGCTGAACTTTGTTTAAAAAAAAAAAATTATCCGTGAGACTTCCAGAGCCTGATTTTGTAGATTTTCCAAAGAGAAAAACAGGCCTGGGTGGAGCTGTTTTTCTCCATGAATTCAGGAAGAAGCAAGTCAAATGACAAAAAGAAAGTGGGATTTGTGTGTCTGACAGTTGTCGGTGTCTCACTTCAGTGCCCCCAGCTGCCCCCAGCCTGGTATCTCACTAGGTGGTGAGCAGAGGGTGAGGCCGGGGCCTCCGGAGCCGACGAGGCTGGATGTTGGACGGCTGGGTGTTGGAGGAGGCTGGGTGTTGGACGTGCTGTGTCTGCTGCTCCTCAGTGGAGGGAAGATGGGGTGAGGTCACCATCTAACTCGCCCGCACCCCCACTCAGCTTTTCGCCCTCCAAGCCGAAATCCACCGCCTGAAGAAAGAGGAGCTGCAGCCAGAGGAGGAAGAGGTCTTGGTCCAGCACAAATTGCCTCCTTATGTCTCCAACATGGACCGCCTGGGGGACTCAGAACTGTGAGTGTGTGCCTGCTTGGGTGGGAGGGGCAGGTGGGCGGTCCCCTCCTCTAACCTGTCCCCTGTCGCCTCACCCTGACCCTCCCCTCCATTCCTGGTGACTGGGAATTGCTGGAGAGCCTCCTTGGCCCTCACTGTTTCCAGCTGAGCTATCCAAGTAAACTCCCCCGGCTTTTAAAGTCCTCTAGCCTCTGAACCTGCTCCGAGGGAGGGGCCTGCACACCCAGATGTGCACATCTGGGCAAATAAACACAGACGCTGTCCTAAAGCCTCAGGAAGTGTGTGTGTGTGTGTGTGTGTGTGTGTGTGTGTGTGTGTGTGTGTTGAAAGTAGTGCCTTGCGGATGAAAAGATTGACACCCAACAGGTTGGATGCAGTGTGTGGTGAAAGTGTGCTCCCACCCGAGGCTTTGGAGAGGTAGGCAGGTGGGTGGCTAGCAGCTAACTTAGAACACAGCCAATTAGAGCAGAGGCCCAGCTGATGAGAACAATGGTAGCAGCTGAAGACACCGAGGCTCACAGTGGTCCCACAGCTAACGACCCGTGAATCAGGATGCAAAGCCAGGCAGGTGGATTCCGGACCTACACACGGCCAGGTGCTGTACTGGGGGAAACTGCGCTGGTGTCTGAGCTAGCCTGGTGCAGTGGAACCCCAGGACAAGCCGAAAACAGCACATAAAAATTTGTACCTAGGGGCGCCTGGGTGGCTCAGTTGTTAAGCGTCTGCCCGCCGCTCAGGTCATGATCTCAGGGTCCTGGGATTGAGCCCCACATTGGGCTCCCTGCTCCATGGAAAACCTATTCTCCCTCTCCCACTCCCCCTGTTTGTGTTCCCTCTCTCGCTGGGTCTCTTTGCTAAATAAATAAAATCTTAAAAAAAAAAAAATTGTACTTACACTCAGTAAAAAGAAACAGGTGCAGTTAATTTTAGGACATATTTTATTTAGCCCAGTATGTCCACGATATCGTTTCAGTGTGGGTTGAACAGAAACGAAGGACCCGTGAGCTATTTTGCAGCGCTTTCCTGCTGAGGCTTGAATCCCGAGGAGTGTCGTGCTCCTCCAGCACAGGACCCGTGGGACTGACTGCGTGCCAGGGGCTCAGTGGCACGAGTGACCAGGTGGCTATTGGAGCGCATGGCTCTCAACTGTACCTGGGCCCTCAGAGTGCGGCGGGCATCCCCGTGGTGCCAGAGAAGCTGCAGGCTCCCCTGGGTACAGGAGGCAGTCCCAGGGATAATGCCACCTGAAAGCCGGGCCACACCCCAGGGCCGTCCAGAGCCCAGAAGGCCTGTGCTTTGGGTCCTCTTGGGTCCCCCTCCAGCCCTGTGACCTTGTGTGTCTGTTGGTCCAGGGCCATGGTGTGCAGCCAGAGGAACACTTCCCTGTCGCAGTCGCCTCGAGTGGGTTTCCTGTCCTCACTGCTGCCTCAGAGTAAGAAGAGCCCCTCAAGGTTGTCGCCTGCCCAGGGTCCCTCTCAGGCTCCGAGCTCAGCCAGGAAAGAGCCACTCAGCGGTCAGGTGAGTGCAAGGCCTGTGTTTCAAACTGCCAAGAGGCCTCTGGCTTCTGAGACTGTATTTTCCGACTTTGTTTGTTCTGTTCTTAGGACTGATTTGTCTGGTATGCTGGTGAGATCCTAACTTCACATCTCACTCCCTTTTTTCCTTCCTCCCCGCCTCCTTCACATATGCAGGCAGGGCTGCAGGGTCAGGGCACAGATAAGAGCAGAGTGGAGGCGCTGAGGCAGTGAGGAGGAAATCACCTTGCACAGCCTCTGCCCGCCTGCCCGCCCCCCTTCCTCTCTTCCGGCCGCAGCTGCAGGTGGTGTGGGCACAGTGAGATGGGAGGCTGGTGGGTGCTGCCGACCAAGGGTCGGGCCAGGTCGGGCCAGGTCTCAGACCCACGGCTAATCTGGAGGGACCTCTCCCCCAGCCCCCTGCCCGCTACACCGCCCGCACTCCCATGCCAAGCCTGAAAGCTGCGGCGCCGCAGGGGAGCGGCAGGCTGGCTGTGAGCAGTGCGCTTTGAATCTCTTCCCTTTCCCTCCTAAGCTCCTCTGAACTCAGGAGCACTTGTGACTGGGGTGTGGTGGCTTGAGGGTGAATTCAGGCAATTCTGGAATTTTGAATTTTGGGTGATCTAAAGCAGTGTGTCGAAAAGGAATAAGTTAGAGTTACTTCTGAGTCAGTCAGTGCATTGCTTTTATAAGCTGGGATTTACTGATTCCGCAAAGGCCTCTGGCTATTTTTCACTTTGATAGACGCTGGCAAGGGAATTTCTTTTATGCTGGTTCATGTCCAAAACAGCCCCCGGGTCCCAGTGAGGACTCTTCCTGGCAGAGTGGGTCAGAATTCATGGCTTTCAGCAGTGCCTTCCAGAGTGAAAGTTTAACAGACCCACAGTCATGCTTCCTTGCTTGGCCGAGGATCCTTGCTCTTTTAATGTATTTTATTCGTTACAGATAAAGGCAGTCATCATAATCGCTGTCTTCCTCTCCCGCCACCCTTGGCTCGGGAACCGTTAGAAGTGACGCAGCAGTTTGGGGCTGCTCCCTGCAGCCGGGAAGCGGGGCGTCTGCCCCAGGGCTGGCAGGGCTTTTTTGCTGCTGAAGTGCAGATGCTGAGCAGGACACTGGGGAGGGAAGAGTGTGGGCTTCAGAGGCAGGTGATGTCCTTTCAACTGCGGCCCCTTGTTGAGCGTCCTTGCTCAGATGGCTAAAAGTCACCCTGATTTGCTTGGGACGATACAGACACGTCTTGCCTGGGGGAGACTTCATGGAACTGACAGACTGTGCGTGCCCAGTACACTGTAGCAGCGGGTGGTCTTAGCAAGGGCACTGGCCTTCCTGGGTCCCCGCCTCAGCTCGGAGACCCTAGGTCCAGCCACGCTAAAGGATTCTCACCTGGCATTCAGGAGGCCTGCAGCCGTCAGAGAGGCATCCTGGTGATGCCCAGGGCTGGTTTTCTGAATTCCAGTTCTGTGGAATGTGGCTGAGCAAGTTTTGCCATTTGCTCTGGAGATCCCTGTCATAGTTCAATATTTTCTAAGTGTAATAGATCATGGATGGGGTGCTCAGGCTCTTGAAAAATGCATGAAATTGTGAAATTCAATTTCATTGACTTAAAATGAAAGAAAACCCGAGGATGGGTTCTTTGGGGTTAACTCCGCGGCCTTGTTCTTTATGTGTTCAGGAGCTAAGTGTCACATGATGAGATGGGAATGGGATTGGAACTTGTTGTGTAGCTCATGTTCAGGGGGTGAGGGTAAGAATGTCGTTCACAGCAAGCAGTCCCTGCCTCTAAATATATTCCAACAGAACTTGGGTCACAGTGAGGTATGTTAACAGAGTGGAGGTAGCTCTCTGTCCATTTCATGGAAAGGGAAATGGGACAATAGATGTCTGCCATCTGAAAAATTGGGTCACTTGCAATTTTATTAATTTGTAGGACTCCACATTGATGCTTCAATTCTGAAAATAACTAGTATATTTGAGGTTCAGGAAATTCAGAACTTTATAGTTGGAGGAAGCTTAAAGATCATTTTGGCCCCTCACTTCTATTTTGTAGAGGAGCACATCCTTTGATTGCCTCCTGTGATGTGGAGCTCACTACTTGCTAGTGTGAGGATATTTTCCTGTTAGAAAGCTGTTTGTAGAAACCGCTATAGTTTTCACTTGCTGATCTTAGCTTTGCCCATCGAGCTACATAAAGGAAGACTTTTTGTTAGGACGCTTCCTATCTTTCCATGCTGAGTACTCTCGGTTCATTCTTCCCTCTCCCCTCCACTGGTTTCCCTTATGGTGTGATTTCTACACCACTCACCATCCTGCTCTCCCTCCTCTGGGGCACCTTCTAATTTTTTAATTCTTCTGTCACAGTTAACCCACCAAATTTGAGTGTATAATTTGAGATGCTCTCTTACCAATACCAAATGCAGTTAGTTGTATGATTACTTCTTGTGATTTTAATAATACATTGGTTTTAACATTTTAATGGCATTGGCTTTATAATGAGTTACTTGCTTTGTTAGTGCCTATGAAGCACACTCTTTTTTTCACTTCTGACACAACAGAGCTCTCTTTCTTTATTACTAATGAAGAAACAAAAGAAAAACATAGGCTGTGTTATTACATGAACAATAAATAAAATAATCAGGCTTTCCTGTTTTAAATATTATTTATATATAACATTGTACATTTCAGTCATGTCAGCATTTTGCCCACTTGTGATGGGTCGTCACAACTGTTGGTCATTGCTCCTGAAACGTTTATGCTATTATACGTGCCACAATATATGGCTGGCACACTCTGGGTTTTATAGGACTCTGGAGGCAAGACTTAAGAAACAAATGGAAGTGACTCGAAACCACAGCTCCCAAGCTCCTTTGGGATCTCTGTTAGGATAGTGCCTGAGGGCACCTGCGCTGCCGGTGACCCAGCCGGAGCTTGCACTCCATCCTTCCTGCCAGCCTTATGATGCCGCGCCTTTCACTCCCACTCAGGAAGCTGTAGGGCTGCCGGTTATTATAGAGATAACCTTTAATTGGCTGCAATGTAAGGAAAGCAAACTGCATTTTTAACTCCTATCAAAGTACTTCGTAGTGGGGCTGCTTCCATGGATTTTAACAGGACAGAGGAAGAGGGAGCCCTCTTGCATGACTTCTGTTCTATAATTTTAAGTGTGACAAGGCCCTGTCTTCAGGCGAGACCAGATCGCTGGAACTTGTTTCCTGCCCCATCTGGATCACTGCCTGGTAAACTCTATTCAGGCCACTGAAAATTAATTTTTCTCTCTCTCTAGAAAGAAAGGCAAAGTGAATGATAAAACACAGGTTAAAATATTTGTCCTGAACTGTAGGAGACAGGTAGATACAGTAGAGTATGACAATGTAATTTGGACATTTGGAATGTTATGTGAATCTGGTAGTTACGACTTTTATGAGGTTTGCTTTCAAAACTCTGACTTAACAGTATTACCACAGTAAACATTTATTTGAGTACAGTTGTAGCTAGACACAAGTTTACCTTAACCTACTTACTCATAGTGTTCCGTGGAGAGCTGCTTTCATCAGCATTATCGTTTTTTGTTCTTTTCACCTTTCTTGAGTAAATAATGAGATGAGGCTGAGGGAGAAGCTCTCTCTAAGCAGAATCTCATAGGCCACATGGAGGGCCCTGGTTATCTGGCCATAAACTACCCTCACATTATCAAGGCAGTTTTTCAGCTCATTTTGGTGCCTTTTGTTAACACCTGTTCGAATTTTCATTTTGGGGGGTGGTCCAGCCCTTACCCAAGGACTTACTAGAAACTTCCTTGCCATCTTGACTTGAAGAGAAGCGCTGCCTTTGTCCTTCTTCATGTTGTATTTCCTGTCCTGGCTGGGGAAGTGCTACGAGTGACTTGTGTGTCAGCTAGAGGGATTTCAAGTCCGTCCCATACCCCTCTCTTCCATCAGTACGGGCCCATTGAGGGCCTTAGCACTGAAAAGGGAAGAGACGCCATCTCTCAGGTGTAGCGGGTGGGCAGGGGAAGGAGCGCGTGCCACCGAATGCCTGTCTGCCCTCTGTGGCATTCCCCACGCTCAGGGCCCAGGCTGGATTCCCCTGCGGTCCACGTACTTCCAGGGCATGAATGTAATATTGTAGGGATCCTTTTCCCTTTTCTTCTCCAGTGTCCAGTGTCAAGATCTCCTGCTCAGGCTGATAAATCTATCACAACTGCATTGTAGCTGGTCCAGGCTTTTTGAGACTTCCTCACTTGCCTGGGTCCCATTATTTTGGAAAGTGGCTGCCCACCCGGGAAAGTGGTCTTCCTTCTCTTCCCCACTGTGCTCCTAGCTGGCTGTGGAGTTGCCGGAGCCAAATTTAATCCGAAAACATAGCCTCTACTACTGTTGGGTTGTTTGTTTGTTTGTTCGTCTTTTCTATTAGAATATGAGAGTTTTTAGAGATGTATCGTGGAATTCTTTTTTTTTTTTTTTTGAGTCCTCTTTTTCTCTTGGTAAAGTTTTGTCATTTTATCTTTTAAAAAGCTGGCCATTAATTTTATTGCTCATTTATATTGTCCTTTTACTCTCTATTTCATTAATCTTTATTCTGATCTTTATAACTTTGGGCTTCACTTGTTTTTCTTGTTTCTTGAGGAAGTTGTTCATTTGAAATCTTTCCCTTTTCTTGATGGAGGCATGTACTGGTATGAATTTCCCTCTTCGAACTGCACTTGCTGCATCTTACCAGATTTGGTGTGCTGTGTTTACGTTTTCATTGGTCTCAGGGTATGTTTTGGTTTCTCTTTCTGATTTCTGCTCTGATCCATTGGTTGTTCAGAAACATGTTGTTTGATCTCCACATACTTGTGAATTTTTAGATTTTCTTCTTATGATTGAGTTGTAGTTTGATATGATTGTGATGCCTGATATGTTTCCAGTCTTTTCAAGTTTATGCTGAAGCAGTTTATGCTGCTTTTGGGTGGAATGTTTTGTGTCGTTTTTAGGTTCTTCTAGTGTAAAAAGTAGTTCAAGCACAGTGTTTCCTTATTGACTTTCTGTCTGGATGGTCTCTCCATCGTTCAAAGTAGGGTATTGGAGTCCCTGTTAGTGCATTGCTGCCTGTTTCTCCTTGGTATTTGCTGGGTATGTTTAGGCGCTCCTGTGTCCGGTGTGTAAATACTTTCAAGTGTCATATCCTCTTACTTCTTACATAATGACCTTCTTTGTTTCTTATCATAGTCTTTGGCTTAAAGTCTTTTACGTCTGATACACATATAGCTAAGCCTGGGGAAGTCTTCGGTCTGATTTTCCCTCCTCTTTAGAGATATGGGGAGGAATCAATGGATTCCTAAAATGAGGGCCAGCACTAGTTTCAAGACCTCCTTGTATATCTTGACCAACTGTTACTTCTGGGTATGTTAGAGAAGTCTTCTTGGACTTTCTAAAACTGTGGAACCTCTTCAGTGTTCCATGAACCATCGGTTATTTCTCAGAAATGGCCGGAAGTACTGTGAGAAGGGCCTTGTCTTTGTTATTTAGTTCTGGGAACATGACATTTTTTCTTTTGTATTCATCGTCACTTTCTTCTCTGTGCTCTTTTCATGCTGTTGCTTTCATCAGGTTTCTTGGGACATGGGGTTTGCTGTCAGATTTGGGTGGGAATTCCACCTCCGTCCAGCTCTCCCTGTGTGACCAGTACCTAACCCAAGCCTGACTTCCTCCTGTTAAAATAACGTCCTCCTCTTTAAGGGAACATTTGTAAAGTTCTTAGCATGGTGCCTTGTATATGGTCAGCATTCAATGAATAATCTATTTTGGTGCATTATTGTTGTGGGGTTTTTTTTGTTTGTTTGTTTGTTTTTAGTTTATTTCTTT